>NC_079898.1:10418980-10661969 GCF_024868665.1 Triplophysa rosa
GAAATGTAAACAACGCTGTCCAACCCTGGTCCAGAGGAACTTGGTGTTTCAGTTTTTTATCACTGCACAAATGTTTGAACAAAATACAACCAACAGAACATTAAAAACTGAACCAAAATGTTAAATGAATATATCTAAGCTTAAAAAATATGTGTAAGATTTTTTTTAAATAAAAAAATTAAATCGAAAGTGCTTCTGGACCAGTCTATATTTAATGCATATTGACATTGTTACATACTCTTTTGATAACTTTTGAAATCAAGCAATAATAAATTCATCTCTCATTCTAAAGACTATGTTCACACAGATTGTGGTGCACTTTATTTTTTCTTATATAATTTAGGTAATTGTGCATTTTCACAGCATGATGTTTCACCTACGTCAAACTATAAGGAATATGTTGGGAATTTACAGATAATCATTGCAGAGAAGCTTATCTGAAACAGAAAATGGCTGCTGCATTTGTGATACATACTGTATGTAATGTGCAAATTAATCATAATAGTCAACCCCAGCAGATTTTCTTGTTTGACAGTAAAGATGTTTTAATAGATTTTTAGAAATTAGCCTATACACCCAACCTTGATTTTTTATTCAGTTTTTTTTATTCTTCTTAATTAGAACTGAGTGCTGTATTTCTCAACGTACAATAAATATTTGATATAACAGTGCACATTGTTTTCCTAAATGACAGATTGACACATAATTTTAGGCAAGGAAAAAGTTAATTTAGGATTAAATGGCAGCAAAAGAGAGCACCAATATGTAAATGGGAAACATGGTGAACAAATTTTTTACAGATGACATTTATTCAACCTAATACCTTACAGAACTATCTTTTTCAGCATTATAGAGTTATCACACTAAGCCACTAACTCAGCACACTTGTGGTTTACACATCTTTTGGACAAATGTATTCAACAACAGTCATACAAGAAAGAATGCTAGAACATTAAAAGTGTGAAAGTAAAAGACACGGCTATATTTCATGCAATAATCTGTTTCAAATTCTTTGCCAAGACTTTTATAAATAGTAAAAAATCAATATCTTACCGCTCCTCTCTCAAAATCATTATAGAGGGGTTTATCCAGGAGAGTTCTCTCACTGCAGTGTTCAGATCCCACCATGGTCAGGTAAATGTAGTCATCTGTTCCAGCAAACCACTGTGTGCCTGTGGCTACAGTCACTGTGTAGTTGGGCATTTTAGTTGGGCTGGAGAACAGCTCTTCTGTCAAATTCTCCAATGGACTTTTTAAGAAGAGTCTCAAAAACACTGTTTCCTGTTCTCTCTCTCTCTCTCTCTCTCTCTCTCTCTCTCTCTCTCTCTCTCTCTCTCTCACACACACACACACACACACACACACACACTCTCTCTCTCTCTAACTGACTCATACATACATTTAAAAAGTCATACACCACAGCGTTCACACATTCGCGGAAATGTGTAGATGTGATCTTGATAACCACTGTGATAAACTTGACCGAACCTCCTGTGTGAACTGTCTATGCGTTTGTGCATAGAGGTCATGTGTTCTTTGGTGATCTCGATACAACAGTGTTTAAAAGTATTTATTTTAGCAGTATTCATTTTAAACATGTTTTTTACAGGTCATGCACATGCATAACAAAATCTTATAGCAAACACTTGCTTCTCTTAAAACTTGAATCTTATACTGCGACTGTTATGCATATCAGATATAGTTCTTGCTTGTAAAAATGATTGTAAAAGTGTTATTTTGAGCAGGCAGTTGCTAAACACTTTAAAAAAAAATCCGTTTCTCATCAGCAGTTTGTATGGGTTTCCATTATCTGCGGCGTATCTCCTGCTGATAAAAATGAAGGAAATGTATTTTTGCTTCTTATTTTTTTTTAAGTTATTGTGAGGATGGTTGAGCCTTAGGGGACACAATTACAAAATAAAATGCAATCATTTTTTATTTTTAATATGTTAAATATATTTGATGTGCGTATCTCATAGTGAAGTAAAAGAGCTTTGCACATTACTTTCCAATGACCACTCTTCAGTTTTTACTTCTTAACGTTTGTCAGTATGACACCACTATGATCCATGTTTTGTTTATAGCATATTTTCCAGCCAAATAAGCAACAACATTCTATCAGACAACAGTACCTCACACACATAAGAGGAAGTGGTAGGTACAGTAAATAAGTAATGAATTACACATCAGGAAGGTCAGGGAATGTCAGGTAAATCCCACTGGGTGACTAATGGATTTTAATAACATTAAACATTTGTGCATTTAAAACATTATAAAAACTCAGAAAAAAGGTTGATATTTTTACTCCATGTTTAGTCATATTTAATATTTAACATAAAAATGAACAATCATGTACAAACAGTATGTCATTGATCATCAATAAGCTCTCAACGTGTATTTTAATACAAATAAAGGAACAAATAAATAATAGAGCAAAGCATATTAAAATCTAAGATTGTGAATAGCCATAAAAACTGTTGATTCGCTAGAATCAGTAGACAACTTAAGACAAACATGAGTGATTCAGCTCTGTGGTATTCTGTGCAAATAAACCTGAAATTCATCATGACCCATTATGCATTACTGTTACTGCTGCTTTTCAGTCACAAAACTGCATTTCATCAGTTTTAAAACAAAATCCTCTGTCTGTTCACTGCACTTCTAACAAACAAGCATGTTTTTTTTACATGTAAATGTTCTCTTTCATCCTGTCAACATGAGCCCAAGTGGCCATTCAACACCATTTCACTGCAACAGTGCCACCATATGGCAGAACAAAAGAAACACATAAGACATATGAGTTGTACTTGGTGAAAGTGTACAAACTACACTTAAAATGTGCGACTACGTACAATAAGGGACTCAGAATAGAGGCTAGACAGCATTATTCACAGTTCATTTCATATTTATATTTACCTAACCAGTCTGAAAACAAAATTCATATTTCATTTAATGGAGTCCATTTTGTTCCAATGACAAATGAGTGAATAATTTATACATATCACCTGTGACATGCACAGCACCACAAACAGTTTTGCTTGTTCGTGATGTTGCTTGTCTATGATTCTCATGCACAATGCTGGAGCAGTCTGTCACTGAGCAGTTTTGAAGTTTATTCACAGTAACCTCGACATGCAAATGTGACTCATTAATACTGCATAGGCATGATAGACACTCCGAGTGAGATAATTATCAGTCAATAACCCTTGAAATGATTGACAAGGATATGATGAAATATAAAACTCTATATAAATCAAGTCTGGCTATGGAAAATGAGGTTCAATCTCTTGGAACAAAACAAAACAAAACAACAAACATTTTCAGTTGCTTCGGTTATTAGTAATACAGTACCTTAAAGCACTCTGCGTGCCTTCTGCAATCATCGCTGACATAATTGTGATGGCATAACTGATGTAAAGTAAAGGCATAATATTCAGAGTGATATTCACTTCCAATGTTTTATAGACATCGGGTTGCCATGCAATTTCCACTGTTGGTTGCTAGGGGGCACACACCCAAGTCTTCTCTTTGTCCTCTGCCCAGAGACTGTTGCTGGTGTGTGTAAAGCCACAGGTTTTCCATTAGCGTGCAGGGATTTTTAAAAACACATTGCTGTTTACCGGAATGGCAGACGATGTTGCTGTTTCCAGGGGTCATTTCAACGTTAAGGCACAGTCACACTTGTTCTAATTCAGATGAAAGATTTGCTTCATGAATTCATATGTTGTGAAGGCAACAGCTTGTGACGGTATGCAGCGGATGTAGTTGAGGGACAGACCACGATACAATCCTTTCTTAATACCGTATTGAGAGTACACATGCTTAAGGGTTTTTGTGAAGGTGCTGCTCAACACAATAAAGCAAAAATATATTAGCGATCGCATGAAAAAGTTCATAGGCATTTCACTTGAAATCATTCATTTTATAATACTCACAAACATTTGTCCGAATCAGGAAGTGAAGTGCCTAATTGCATTCTTCTCCTGGCGACATCTAGTGGATATCTACGCACAAGAAAAAAGACAAGGGCTAGAATATTCAAATGTACAGTATTCAAATGTCCCTGTGGGACTATAAAACACTATAAGTAATCCGGTACTCATTAAAAAAATATTTGATAGAGATTCCTAGTTAATGAAATACTTGAGCATTACTACAAAATTATTTCCATAACTTTTTCTGCTTAACTTTACATTTGTAAAACATTTGGGACATTTCCAGGTTTCCAACAACCATACAAACCCTCTTAAAGACAATCTACAAAAAGAACGGAAAAACATACGAAATAGTTTGAGCAATTGCTCCAGCAACTCCACCACACAGCAGATTGACATGAGTCTTCAGCACAAGAACATCCGGGTTGTCGAGAGACGGCTTGCCTAACTGCTCTGGAAAGTGAGCGAGTCCCTGAGTCTTCAAAGTACCAAAGGTGAAGAAAGAAAATCCTGTAGGACAGAGAAAATGAACAAAACTAGTGGATATCTATCAGCTGAAGTAAAAAGTGTTTTTAAATCTGGAACACCAAAATATCAGTATGTTTTATTGTACGATAATAACCTGCATATGGAGCCATGCCAATTATTGTGGGGGTCAAACCGCGGTAGAAGCCAGAGATTCCTCCTTCCTTAAAAAACAAAAAACACAGTAATCCATAAAGGCACCACAAAACCGTTCTCAATCAATCCTGTTTTCCATCCTTCGTACCGTCAGGTAAATGGTGTGAAAGGCGTTTCGGATGCCAGTGTAGCGATGCTCTCCTGTCACCTGAAAAGCCAAGCGAGCTCGGACAACATCAAGTGGATAGGTGCAAATAACTGCAGTCATTCCTGTGGAAAGCATGACAAGCAGACAGAGACATGAATCATCATGAAGTTATACATAATTAAACACTAAAAGGCCTTGTACAACAAGTGTTATGAAACAAATAACAAACCTGCCATAGATCCCGCCATCAGCCGGTGAATGTGTCCAGATATTCCAAGCTGTGTGCTAAGGAACTAAAAAGACATGAGAAACATCTTCACGCATTACATCATTTAAACAAAAAGTATCGTTGGCATTAGTACAAAGCAAACTTTATAGTCAAGCCACAAAAAATTAGTTTACAACGTCAAGGCAATTTATTATTTCAACACTGGTTGATATTAGTATTAGATGACTTTAAAATAAAAGAAACCTTTTTGTAGTTATCAAAAGCCATAAACTGAATGGCTCCATATGGGAAAATCCTGATCATCATAGCCCCATTTCCCTTGTACAGCCCAAGAAAGCCCTCCTTTTTTGGCACAGCCGTAAGCGTGGCAAACACTCCTACAAATAATAAAGAAAGACAATCACAAACTCAGGTGTCTGTTGATCGATTATCTTATAAAGAATAATTCCTTAAATAAGAAACGTTGTTCGCATACACAATACAGACTTACCAAGATGTTTGTAATGAGGATTTTGAGCTTGGAGTAAAATTTTTATTCTGTCCAGAGGTGCTATGGTGGACTTTGCACAGCATCCTGCCACACCTTTTGAACACAGAAACAGCATTACAACAGTGTTACAACTGTCCCACAACATCACATAAAAGTGGTCTGGTAGCTTAACTGGTCAAATATGGCATTGCACTAGCAACGCAAACAAATTGAAAGTAATCAGACTGAAGACGATTGGATAAAAGTGCTTCTCTTTGAGAAAACGAAAATGGTAAACAAGGAATGAAAATTGTGACCTATATTGGCGCTCCAATAACACATTGTACACTACATAATATGTATGAGTGGCTGAACGTATGTACTACTCACTTTCCACAAGTGGATTTAACAAGGATCGAAAGTTTGCTTTTACCTCCTGCTACAAAGGAGCGGGTCCAGTAATAGAAGTCCCTCTGAACAGGAGCCGGGATCTGAGCTGGACTCTGTGAAGACACAGCCTCTGCTGTCATGATGTCTGTTATCAGGATTCCAATACTCTCATGTCTTCAGCACACTCTGGAATGTGGTTAAAACAAGCATATGCATTGTTATTCCTACGCCTTAACTTATCTGTGCCACAGGTTGGACTATGCACACAGACAAGTCCTATCAGGCAGAAATAGAGTTGTAAACGCCTAATTTACATGACGACAATACTATTACAAGTCTTTGGTTTTGAGAAATGCAATTACAATACACACAGCCCTTTAAACTAGAAGAGCAAACTACATGACATACAGCTGTCATCTGGACAGGTGAGGGGCAGAATTAGATCTGGAATGAATGAATTCAACTTCAACTCAAACATGCAATAGTTACAGTGGCAATGATTCTTTATAGTAAAATTATTTGATATTTAGGCTGGATAATATTAAAAAATCTGATTTGCTGGTACAGTGATTGTAATTATACGATTATATGAATTTAGAAAAGTGTAAAGCATTGAACTGTACAAGGTATTGTACAATAAGGTTTAAAATCATAGTAATGCCATTATACAATAACCAGAAATGGTGAAAGCACGTTATTTCTGTTAGTGTATCTGTTTGTCGTTAGCAATAACGTTCAATCGCCAGCATAGCATTTACACCACAAATTGTGTCACGATACGAAATACAATGCTGTTTAGACAATGTTACCCTGGTAACTGTTGCTATACGTTATATGTTGCCTCCACACTTCACAGTGCAACAATTCTCGCCGTACAGAAATAGTCAGGTTTTGCAGTAGCACTCAGTTGAATGCTTGCATGCATAGAAAATACAATTGTAATTACTCCGAAACAAGGTCAGCGGATTGCACAACTGTCCACATCGACCTGCGGAACTACTCAAACTGTCAACTCTGCCTTCTATTAACGGCGTTTATAAAACATGCTCATGACAACAATCCTAGTCGTTATAGATTAAATCCCTAAATCTTTAATTATGGGAATTTAGAAGGTGTACTTACATACAATAAAAAGTCAAGCCACGATTAAACATTTTCACGTGTTTTTTGGCAGTTAAGCCCATAGCATGTCCTTCGCTGATTCGTTTACTGTCGCAGGATTCATACGTCACCGCACCACGCGGCCTGTCTATTTTGCTTAAGAGTATTTTTGTATTATTTAATTTTATAATTAAAATGATATATTTAATCCTTGGTTATATATAATTTTAATGGTATATTATGTTTTTATTTGATTTATGATGTTTCGTATGGTAATTTGTTGTGCCGTTTGCGTATTTTTGGTGAATGCTTGATTTCGCCTTTGTTGTAATTTATATTTTGTATTCAATAATATGTTCTTAAAATTATTTTTATTTTGATACAATGATTTTCTGTTTTATAATGTTTCTTCTTGGGAGTTTTACATGGTTGCTATGTGCCATTTTTACGTTGCCTGTATATGAATATTTTAGTTGTGAGTTTTTGTGTATTGTACATCTACTGCCTTGACAATAATCCAATAATGCACATTATACACATTTAAATACTACGATTACTACAAATTGCCGTTTTCATATCTTAAATCAACATGAAAACACAAATACAAGTTGAACTTATTTCGATGAATCATAGTAATGTTAAAATATATGTTGCCGTGAGTTACTAATCATATCATTTTTACAGTGTTTTACAGAGTTTCACAGACGCAAATGCTGTACAAGTTCAAACGTATTTCGATTACACCTCACAAATTTTAGTCACAGTGAAACTGACGTCATCTCAAAACGTGGTACTCCACATTTTGGTTATCAGGCATACACGACATGGTAGCCAGAAGCACATTGATGATTGAATTCGTTTTTAATTATTCATACGACAGATAAATTAGCCTTCCGGTAGAATCCAGTCCGCGTTTTCCCGCCACCTGACGGACGTCCATTAAATAGCCTGAAGTTGACTGGAGAGTGTAGCTAGCTTGACTCTGGCTGCGGTACCAAATGGATTGACATTGGGTTTGTCTTTCAGGTGCTTAACTCTCTGTGGCAGCATGCCAGGTACAGTTTGGCGTTACGTTACGTTACGTACGTTAAGAACACTGCAGAGCGATATGTTGGTCACGCGCGGGTCGAAGGGAAAATGCTGAAGGATCAGTCGTGTTGTACAGGCGGGGAATATTATTAGCCCTTCAGACAGCGCTACTGTCTCTCTGGTATGTAAAGTATTTCAACTCCCTTCAAAGTGTTCGCAACAATACGGCAAACTGCTGTTTATAGACTTAACTATGGCTATTTTCAATTGTTATCACATTTAATAGTTTGTAAACGGCTTTGTCAAAACCTAAACAATCTGTTGAGATATAAGTGTGAGAGGACGTTAAGCGATTAGTCAGTTACCACGACCGTGTTTCGAAACCCAGAGAGCTCCCACATAGATGCCTGACTTGGCGTCTGTGTTATGCTAAAAATGCTTTCTAAGTAGGGTGCCTAATATGTTTTGAGACACAGAGCGCGTGTAAACATCTGCGAGGTCCTCGAGATTCACTTGTCAACTCGAACTAATCACGTACGCGCCTTTAAAATAACTTTACATTGAAGTTACAGCGTTTAGTATTTGATTATCGTTTCACTTTAATCACGCGAGTAACATTTATACTGAAAACTAAGAAAATGAGTATTTAGCAGGAAGACGTAGTCACATAGGCTAAATATACGTTTAAAGTTTAAAATGCATGTTAACTTGTGCAGTAGGTTGGAATGTAGGCGATCTTCATGCTATGCCAGTTTTATACAACGTACTCTATTATGCTTTTACTTTTTATAATTCAAGAAAATGTTGTAATGCTGTATATAACCAATTTGACATTTAGCCTACTTAATGTTTTTATATTGTAAATAATGTTGGTGGAGTTTAAGCCCAGGGAACATACTGTACACACTAAAAAATAAAAATGTGTACCTTGAATATACTTTGTCTGCCAGATAAATCGATGTAGATATTTAATATTTTTATACTAATGGATATTATAGCATCATCTTATTTACATAGTTTATACCAAAAAAATGTAGGTTAAAGTATAGTTTACATTAATGTTTTACACAGTTGGGACACTACGTAAGGTGAGATACTCTGTGCATGAATGATTGAATGAACTCTGTGCATGCACACATTATCTTGAGTAAAGTGCACTTGAAAAGTATATGACGCTACACATAACGATAATAATAATCTGAGATGGCGTGTGTCCTGTATGGTTAATGGAACACTAAATTATCTTAAATGTTTAGTTATGAATGTCATCTGATGGTACATCATCATGCAACAAACTTATTTGATAAAATATTTGTGTTTGGAAAATGTAATAATACATTTTATTTTCCACAGGTAATGCAACATTCTCAATGTAAGTTTACTTGAAATATTTCAAAAGTGCTGCCCAGAGTCAACTTTGTACTGTTTCCCATGCCGGCTGTCCTGTACCGCTCCGCCCTCACTCTGTCAGCTCAACTATGCCTCATACTGCCAAAGTACCCAAGAGATCAACACGTGCGTCTGTAAAGCAAAATGTTAGGGGGTTGAAAGCGTTCATGACCACAAGACGAACGGTCAACTCACTCAAAGCTTATGGCTTGGCTACAAGGAGCCAAGATGAGATCAAAAAGTCAACAGTCAAGAAGCAGGCAGTCAAGAGGGCCCAGAGGAGTGTTGTCATTAAGCCTGGCAGGAGGAGAGGCAAGAATGTCCCTGTTGTCAAAGGATCCAGGCACACCCGTGGTTCTTTGAAGCAAAGTGGCTTGTTGTCAAAACTTAATAGTCAAGGGAAGTCACCTTGGAGCAGTCTCTCATGTCAGAGCGTCCTACGGGACCTTGAGTCTCGCAAGAGGTCAGGTAAAGGCAGAAAAGGAGGTCAGAAGATCAAGGAACAGGATACTGATACTGAAAGGTCAGAACCTCATGATCCTAATTGTGATGGCCTACAAATGAACTCCTTTATCCCGGCTGGAGAAGGACTTACCGTTAACATCGACTCTGAGGAGACTGCAGAGGAGCACAGAGAGACTGTTGTTCACAACACAGACAAGGCAGAGGAGGAGAAGCTGAAAGCAAACACAGAAACTGCACAAGCTGAAAACCGCTCGGCTTCTTCCGAGCAGCCGAACGTGGCACTTGTTGAGCAGCTTGACCCCGTCAGTAACGTAGACTCTGCGTACAAAAACAATACCTCAGGCTTAACATCTTCCTCCCCTTCACAGGCAGATACGTACGTTTCAGGTCAAGCTGAGAAGGTCAACGATGAACCACACACACACACCGACTATCCTGACGGAAACGCTCCAGAACACTCTGCAGAAGCAGGTGAAACTGTGACTTCCCTAGTGTGCCAGTCCCCACTTGAAAACTTTATAGATGCTCCCCAGGTGGACGAAACTGAGTTTCACAGCACTGTAGTAGACATGGACACCAAAGATGAAACTGAGGATGCTGAAATGTCAGTGAAGAAAGAGGGAGCGCTTTCTCTCCTCTCGCTGAGCGCAAGCTTTTACGACAGCGCTCTTTGTGATACGGACCGCGTGCCGGTGTCTTTTAACAGCAGCACCGAGAGCAGCCGGTCCTCATTCGACAGCGAGTCAGAGTTGGTCCTGGAGCACAGAACATCAGGAAACCCTCCTTTCCAAGCTAAGGATATCCAGCTGCGTTTACTTCGGGTTCAAGAGAGGAAAAAGAGAAGTCACTGTGGAGTTTGCACGCCCTGCATGCGCAAGATCAACTGCGGGGAATGCAGCAGTTGCCTGAACCGAAAAACAGGTCATCAGATCTGTAAGCTGAAGAAGTGTATTGAGCTAAGGATGAAGGGCTGCACTGCTGAGGTAAGAAACACGGATCTTCCACTTTTAATTCACGTACGTTTGGAAAATTGTCTGGACTCAGACGTGCTGAATATAAAGTGCTGTTTGTGTTCCTGTCTGTTGTACTTTTTCCAACTGTTGGTGGGTAGTTCCTTATTGTGTTTTTCTGGGTTCCGAAGGCTACAGAAGGTGCTGATAAATATGCAAAATAAATGTGCTTCTGTTGAGCACCTGCGACACAGCCCTGACTGCTTGCTTGCATGTAAATACTGTAACCTGCTGACTGCACATAAATGTTCAGTACAGCTCTGACTTGACTACATTTACACTTTACTTGAAAAATGAACATCAAGCAGTTAATGACACTAGCCTGGAGAGGGTTTGATGTGAGGAAATCAAGACACATTGGCTTCTCGTTCATACTTTTACATTCCATCGATGTTTCCTCAAGTCACTGCCTCAAGCAAATATGAATGCAAAGCAAAAAATAGACAAGCTTTTGTTATGAGGGCATCACATGACACCGTGAGCTGTGCACGTGGCCTGCATGTCTGAGAGAGACTGAATGGCACTCTATGTATGTTGTGTGTCCATGTTGTGGTGTGTCCTGCCCTGTGTTTATGAAATTGTAGATAGTGATGTAATGTTGTTTTGAATTGCTGCTTTGAAACAATGTGTGTCAAAAACTTAGAAGCAGACAATTCAGCATAAGAATTGGCATCACATGCAGTATTTTGTTTTTAGGGCATCCTTTTTATGTTGCAGGCACACGTACCTCTGTGGTCACTGTATTATATGTTTTTCAGCAATTGTCACCATAAGTGTGCTTTTTTTAAGAGATTAGAACATTCTTTCAATTACACACCACCGTGCCATTTTGAGTTTATTTAGCGAAACTGAAACTAGTCATGTGGTGGTCAAGAACCAATGAGACTTAAAGTCAATGTGTTGCTGTTTTTGAATCTCTTTGGAATGCAATTCTCTCAATAAGCTCAAAATACGAATCATTTTCTCACATACACCAGTTGTTTTGCTTTAGAAGACATGTGTTGACCCACTGGAGTCATTTGAAATACTTTTGTGATGAATGTTGTTTGTACTTTTTTAGAGGTTCAACATTTTGCGACCTATATACAGCCACGGACAAAAATTAAGAGACCATTCCAAATTATCATTTCAAATCATCTTTTCTAGATGTATTATGGCCATTCCAGTCCAGTGTCTGTTGAATTTCAACACAATCAAACCTCAGGAATGACAAAGTCATTCAACAGCAATGTGAAAGACTGACAGCATGACAAGACATATGAAAACTGTGATAAAAATTGACGTTATCACATAATTCATGCATAACACATTCATATTTTCCTAAATACATGTACAAATATGATTGTTGTATTGCTTAACAGTGAATATGAACTTGTTTTCTTTGAGATTATTTGAGATCTGAAAAAATATAGAGCATCTTTTCTGTTATTTTGACCTGTTTCTCCAGTTTTCATTTTCTGCAAATAAGTGCAAATAGAAACAATATTTTATTTGACATTTTAAAGAAATATTGTTAGTAGGTTACAGAATGAAATCTGAAATGGTCTCTTCATTTTTTCTGTTGCGGTATGTGTAAATGTTTATGTATTGAAAAAAACTCAAGTTAAGATTCAGCCTTTAAAAACCATCTCCGGACCACTATGTTCTGTTGCATTCAATTGCATACAATCTGTTGTTGAAAGCAGGAATGGTTACTTTAATGAAAGTCACAGTATAGAGAACTTTGGACTCAAAGATTTAAACAATGCTGGTTGAGAAGCACTTCCTGTTTTAGTTTTTATCACTAAGCAAACATTTAAACAGAATACAACCAACAGAACATTTACAACCGAATCAAAATGTTAAATAATATCTTTAAAAAAAAAAGAAACTGGAAGTGCTGCTGGAACAGTGTTTAGTCTAGATCATTATTATTATACAAACTCTGATTTGGCCTTGGATTGTGGATTTCGGAGTGTTTCGATCTTGAAATAAACTCAGAGATGACGTATTTTTGTATGCAAAACCCGGAAGCGAGTTAGCATTTTAGGACTTGCTTTAGTTCCATCGCTCCAAAGATTTTTTAAAGCCTTAAGGCCAGTCCACACCGGGGCGATAGCACACGCTTATCGCCAGCGTTTTTCAAGACTTTTTTTCACTGGCGATGAGCCGAGTGAACGTGCAAAATCACACCCTGACATAGATGGCGCTTAATAAAAACAGAAACCCCGCTGTACACAAGGTGGCGATGCGCAACTTTATGCTTCTGACTCTCGCTTGTGTCACACAGAAGAAGAATTCATCTGGCTTCCTCTTCGTCAATGTGTGCTTGAGCGCCACCAAGTCGCGTTTTACTGTAACTTCAGCAGCTCCAGGCACGTGAACAAAAGCGCCAATCTCATTGGTCGGCCAGTTTTTAATGCTATGTGTCAAACCAAAAAAAAACGAGCCAGAGGCGTTTAAAAACAAAAAGACGCTTTTACGCCTGCCGTTTTGCACATCTGTGTGCACACTCACATTGGCGCCCTTTGTTTAGTCACGAGGCATTAAACGTTGACGATAAACGCGTGCAATTATCGTCCCGGTGTAGACAAGCCATTATTGCATCTTAAAAATGGTGGTTGCTAACAAGTTGCTAAATGTGAGTACTTTGTCGGTACACGATCCGGGATGCCTGCACGATCCGTTCACGCATGCGCATAATGACGTAGTAGACAATTCTGTTTAGCGACGACACTGCACGATCTGTTCCACGCTTGAGCACCTTTGTACCGCGACTTTCACTACTGTCCACCTCTGGTCTCATGTCACTTCTGTGTGCACACTATGCGTTGAAATACTCTGTAACGTTTCCCCAGACTTGTTTGTAGTTCTTTCTTCATGTAAGTGCAGATAGTCTAGGCAGAAATGCATATTATGTTCCTTATTGTGTTCTGTAACCACCATTGAAGGGATTATTCCTCATTTAGATTATATAGATAGATATATTAGCCTATATATAGACCCATACTAATACAAAACGAGTCGATTTAAAGTGAACTAATATTAGCAGCTTTTAATAAAAACCGTCTTTGACAATACTACTGACCTCAGATCGAAACACGGCAAGTTAAGTAGGCCTAATGCCATGCAGCAATGAATCGCAAAGGGGAGTATGGAGGAAACTGAAGGTTTGCAGTGACAGACTCTCAAGACTCAGACTTTATTCCACATGTAACCAAAATCGTGTATGTTCATGTAACAACTCCTTTATTATTTTGGATTGGCAACCACGTAAACACATCGTAATGCATAGCGTAAGCTACATTTTAAAACATCAAAATAGACCCGCCGTGAACTGTTAAATGAAAAACACGACGTAGCCTACAAAAATATGCCGCCAGTTGTGCCGTCTGGCCGTCAAGCGTTTCATCGCATGCTTGATACCAATAGTGTAGGGAAACCGTGAAGTTGTTTACTACGTCATTATGCGCATGCGCAGAACGGATCGTGCAGGCATCCCGGATCGTGTACCGACAGAAACCGTGAAGTTGTTTACTACGTCATTATGCGCATGCGCAGAACGGATCGTGCAGGCATCCCGGATCGTGTACCGACATACTTCCTTTGGCGGGGACGTTTGACGTCATCACACAGATAAGGCTCACAAATAATGCAACGTGGCACAAGTCTCTTAAAACGTTGATGCAGATTCATTCACGGAATAATTACTTATCAGGGAACACATTTTTAATAAAATTTGAAAGAGTTGTCGAAGGCTTTGTGGTGGTGACGTTGATATCGAGCGACCTTAAGTGAAGTCTGTTTATATAGCATCGTGTTCGCGTTATACTTCCGCCGATTGTATTTCTGCTTCAAAATGAACAAATGTGGTGTTGATTTGTAAAGATTATCTTGATAGACAAAACATGTAAACATCCACAGTTAATCACAGAGCTTATTTTTTGCGATTTTCCAAGTCTATGGGAAAAATGCATAGGCTTTCTGCCGAGAGAACCAGCGCAGCGCTTACTTCCGGGAGTACTGGATTGTGTAGTCATGATGGATCTCTGCTGTGATTGGTGCTTCTGCCCAGTGTCTGTCTTTTAGAAGTAATATGGTAGAGCAGCGATGATGGTGAGATTACATCAGTTGAGGTCTATGTCTCTCATTTCCCTAAAATGTAGAGCAGTGTTCACCTGAAGTCACATCTGTCATAGTCATGTGGTTATTCAGGGTATCGTCAGTGTGAATGGGTCGGTTGAAAACCTAGGACGGGGTGCACTGTGTTTGCGGATTGTGTGAGAAAAGCCAGCTTTAATCAAACAGAAATCAAAATATTAATAAAGAGGATTGTCATGTTTGCATTCATGTTGACATCACATGATATGTTAAGTGGAAATAGGTTTTTGTAAGAGGAAGTGTGGAAACTTCACTAACTACTCACTTCAGTGCGAGCAGTCACCCTCTGCACGATGTGTAAAAACACTTATGTGTCTGTTTTAAACGCATGCACACTCGCTAATCGGCTATGCTCTTCCCTGCCGTTTTTTATTGTAGATTTAAAAAAATAATTTTAAGCGTATATATCTGCCTTTATTGTTCGATTCATTTCCTGAACAGGTTCAATCAAGTCTGTTTGGGTGTATAAGGATAAAAATGGCTGTCTCGACAGGACGATCAGGATTAGCCTGTGTCCACACCTATAATATCACATCAGACAATAACGGCAAATGCTGCTACTGCCAGACGGGATTGAATGAGGTTGATAGTCGGTATCTACGGATAAGATGTGCATTTATCTTTTTGTAAGAAGTAATTAAAACATATCAACATGTTGAATGGTTTGCCATCCAGTATGAGAGATCAGTTGTCACATTTTATGTAAGGTTCTTTGTATTTGTGTGTATGTTAGGTTTGTCTTTGGTGTTATTTAACGTGATGAGCCCTGGGCTAGACAGAATCACATACCACATTTCACAGCTTGTGCTGAAACATGTCTTCATTAGTCATTGCATCTACTTTTCACTTAGGCTTTACATTTGCTGGGATTATTCAGGATACATCTCAGTACATTAATGGTTATTTATTTTAAAGATCTTTCTAATCAATTTCTTTTACACAATATAAAACATATTGCATATTGCACAACTGCAAGGCAGTTGCTAGATTAATAAACATTCAAACAATAGTTTTTTTTGCAGGTGTTTCTGCATAGCAACTTGCCACATCAACTCAGGTGTATGTTAAAATGTGTTTACAGTCATTTTACATCAGCTTTGAATTTCATGATTCATCAAGTCTTCATCAGGTCTTTAGAGTCACAACTATTCAAATGTTTTTAGTGGAAAATGGAAAGTTTACTTATGAATGGCATGTGGTATGCTTGGCACTTTCAGTAGGATGTAATAAGGGGAAAATGCAGGCTGTTGGTGCACTCCCGTGTGGTTTTAATCACATATGACAGCACTTTGAGGCCAGGCAGGATGCTGAGGTAATACTAATAAAGTTTCTGTTGATGTCACATGTTCTGAGAAATGTTTTACTGACATCACAAGTTCTGATATTACTAAACATCTTTCTTGCTCATCGGAAGGTTTTAAGTCATATGTTTTTTGTGCAGTTCTGTAGCTGGAGGGTTACGCATGTGGTCCCATAGGTGTTGCCAGATATTGTTAAGAAAACTCAACCTGAGCTTAGAGGATCTGACTAGGAGGGAATTGTTTAAACATTCAGGAGAATTCTTCAATTTCTAAAAAAATAACATAAGTGTGCATAAAACATACTTTAAACAAAATAAGATGGAACTTACTTTACAGGCTTTTCTTGGTCTTTTGTTCACAAGAACTGAATGCCTTTTTTTAATCAATAAACACAAAATTTTTGGAAGGAGAGATTCCGTGGCAGACACAAACATGGGAAGAAATGGGAAATAACCCCTTTTTTATGTAAAGAGCAGTTTTAACAGTAGATGGTGATATTCGACTGTAACGTGTGGTTATTCATGCCTCGTTGTGCTAAGGGGGCCAATAAGTCCATATCTGTGAGGTTTTCATATTTACAAGCAACTTTAGGAAGCGATTAGTCTGAAGTTGTGTGAAATGAATGGACATGGCAACACAGTCAGTACAGCAGCCAAGACCTCCCCTGGGTTCTGCTTTGTTTTAGAAGTAAACAATGCGTTTCACAATGTTTGGGTAAAGACTTTCTTTTCTCAAGGAAGTATATGGAATGTGAAAATCAAAAAGGTGACCTTAAGGTCCCTATTTTACAAAGCTAAGGGCCACAACGAATGTTTCACGTTATAGTTTTGTTTACAATTAGTGAATGAAAAGCTGACTTCTCAGCATGTGCAATGTACAGTATGTGACTGTGTTGGGTAAGTACTGCTTTAGACCCCATGGTGGCAGCACCTTTGAGCAGTGTTTTGTATGGCATTACGTTTTTTTGACACTTACCGTCCATGGTGGTAGTATAAGTGTTTTTTTATGTCTGATAGGAGTCAGGATGTTCTTCTCATGCTGGTCATATGTCTCTTATCCAATGCAGTAATGTATTAAGGCTAGAGTACATAAGAACTTTGAATACCTGAAGGGATTTTAAAATATTCTAGACTTTAAGGATACTGGCGTGTTTTAGACTTTTTTTCTATTGAAAGGATTACTATTTTCACAGTGTAGTGTCAGTATCAGCCATTAGATGGTGTTTCTTCACCAAATATTGTTTTATAGCCTACATGAGTTTACACATCACAATCAAATGTTTTTGCAGGCAGTTTATTCATTTCACTTCCACTCTAAATATATAGAATACCACTGATGTAAAAAACAACATTGTCATTGTTTGGGAAAAAAAGATTTTCAACAGCCATTACTCCAAAACCTTTTGGAGTAATCATATTAAATTGCTTTTTTTGGTGCTAGAAATAACTTTTTATATACACTCACCTAAAGGATTATTAGGAACACCTGTTCAATTTCTCATTAATGCAATTATCTAATCAACCAATCACATGGCAGTTGCTTCAATGCATTTAGGGGTGTGGTCCTGGTCAAGACAATCTCCTGAACTCCAAACTGAATGTCAGAATGGGAAAGAAAGGTGATTTAAGCAATTTTGAGCGTGGCATGGTTGTTGGTGCCAGACGGGCCGGTCTGAGTATTTCACAATCTGCTCAGTTACTGGGATTTTCACGCACAACCATTTCTAGGGTTTACAAAGAATGGTGTGAAAAGGGAAAAACATCCAGTATGCGGCAGTCCTGTGGGCGAAAATGCCTTGTTGATGCTAGAGGTCAGAGGAGAATGGGCCGACTGATTCAAGCTGATAGAAGAGCAACTTTGACTGAAATAACCACTCGTTACAACCGAGGTATGTAGCAAAGCATTTGTGAAGCCACAACACGCACAACCTTGAGGCAGATGGGCTACAACAGCAGAAGACCCCACCGGGTACCACTCATCTCCACTACAAATAGGAAAAAGAGGCTACAATTTGCACGAGCTCACCAAAATTGGACAGTTGAAGACTGGAAAAATGTTGCCTGGTCTGATGAGTCTCGATTTCTGTTGAGACATTCAAATGGTAGAGTCAGAATTTGGCGTAAACAGAATGAGAACATGGATCCATCATGCCTTGTTACCACTGTGCAGGCTGGTGGTGGTGGTGTAATGGTGTGGGGGATGTTTTCTTGGCACACTTTAGGCCCCTTAGTGCCAATTGGGCATCGTTTAAATGCCACGGCCTACCTGAGCATTGTTTCTGACCATGTCCATCCCTTTATGACCACCATGTACCCATCCTCTAATGGCTACTTCCAGCAGGATAATGCACCATGTCACAAAGCTCGAATCATTTCAAATTGGTTTCTTGAACATGACAATGAGTTCACTGTACTAGAATGGCCCCCACAGTCACCAGATCTCAACCCGATAGAACATCTTTGGGATGTGGTGGAACGGGAGCTTCGTGCCCTGGATGTGCATCCCACAAATCTCCATCAACTGCAAGATGCTATCCTATCAATATGGGCCAACATTTCTAAAGAATGCTTTCAGCACCTTGTTGAATCAATGCCACGTAGAATTAAGGCAGTTCTGAAGGCGAAAGGGGGTCAAACACCGTATTAGTATGGTGTTCCTAATAATCCTTTAGGTGAGTGTATATGAAACATAGTTGAAAGGTGTGTTGTTCCATAAAAGATTAACCTAGTTTTAGAGTTTGTAATAGATGGGTAGTCCATTTCTAGAAACATGTCAGTCCATCATTTATTAAGGCTGCATAATGCTTGAAAAGACTGAAAAGACTAAACTCTACATACATGCATGAACCATGTACAACAGTGAAGTCAAGACTCAGGCCTTATAAAACTAATTCCAAATAATAAGTCACTTTTAAAACGAAAAGAGTTGGGCAAAGAAACAAAGACATTGGGATACAATTGGAAAACAGTGTTTTGGATCTTAACCCATGAGCTGACAGCTATAATGCCAGGGAGAGGGAAGTTGTGCTTGGAGGATTTTAATTGAGAACACTTTGAAATAGTTTAAGAGGTTCTGAATACTTTTTCAAGTTGTAATAGTAATTTTTCACATTAATAATGGCTTGACTGTACATTGTGATCTGTTAACTGCCACTTCGGTGAATTAAAGTAACAATGTCCTACTGAGACTACAAAATCTGCACATTATTCCAATATTTGGACCCCTGTGTCTATGTATGATAATGTCTTGAAACTGTAATGCATTAATGCATGTGTATGTGAGTGATCTTAGCGTAGAGCAAATCTAGTGAGCATGTCAGGAAAGATTCACATGCTGAAGTTCAGGGTTGACTCTTGATATCATCTGAGCAATTTAAATTGGCACCGATCACACACAACATAAACACAGGACATGAGGGTCGATGAATGTACAGCTCTCAGTGGACACTCTGCTGTGCCAAAATCTATCCAAACTATCCATTATCAACAGCGTTGTTTTTTCCCATAAAGTCTCTGAAGACCAAAGCTATTAATAAATATGGAGCAGTTTTTTTGTTTGTTTTACTTTAAAGCTGCCATAACACACGTGGTTTCTGCCAATCTCATATTAATCTTGAGTACCTATTGAGTAGTATTGCATACTTTGTATCTTCGAAGAGTATTTGGTTTGATCTTATTTATAAAAGATAGATACAGCTGTACGATTATTTCTGGAAAAATACGATGGTGGAGGAACTAAATCACGAGCACACAATAGCCTACATCATTGCATTATGACTGCATAACTATTGATTCACTATAAGTTTATGTTGTTTACATTATGCACGTTCGCGCCGATTGCCAACAAAACACAGACATGACTTAGTTTCACTTACCGCACTGCTGTTCATGTCTGACATCTTTTAGCGCTGGGAGCGCTCCATCCATCAGTGTCAATCGATCTGTAAATCCAGCATAATATCCACCGTTTATATAACATCCATCACAATGCCGTGAACAAACAGACACAACTAAACTTCACTATCGCAAGAGTAACTAGCTGCAGCTGCAGGCCCACAGCGCAGCCAATCTTGATGGTAAGCGGATCTCGCTCGTCAGTTGGCACATGGGCGGCTCTTTCTTTCGCCTTGCCGTGCTTTTCCGGGAGAATTGCCCAATAAAACGAATAGGATCTCTTTTTCTCTGTTACGAAAACATGTCGTGCTGGGGGAGTGTATCAAGCACTCGTTTTTTGACAAGTTGACCATGTTAAGCATGAGAAGCCTGCATGTTTAACATTGTAAATAAGTCAGAATGCATGAAACACTGTTGCATCCCCCCTTTAATGATGTAATGTGCATACTGTAGGAATGTTTCTGTAGATATATTCATCAGAAAGCACTCTTTTTTGGGGGGTTAATACTATGTGTTTCCTACTTTTTTTGTTAAACATCATCATGAGCTTTGTTTTCTCTTTTGAAGCCCTTGCTAGATATTATTTGATTAACCAAGGTGATATGGTTACCATGGTGTCAGCCTATATCACCTTGACATCTAATACCAGAGCCAGATACACATGCACTTTTGGCCTAAGTGCTATTCGGTTATATCTTGCTGCTTCCAAATTCATCATTAAGAAATGTCTGCTCGTTTGTTAATGTTTAATAGCTCTTTGTAAATGTTAAATGAACGAAAATATGAGTAATTCCTTAAATTAGGGCTGTGCAAAAATATCGATACATGTAACTATCGCAATATTATTTTTTTTTCGATAGTGTATCGATAGTGATACCTCTACTATTGATCATTTTTTTTAAATCATGTCATATACATACGGCCAAAAGTAAGTGGAAGCGAGCATGGCGAAAAATATAAGAAGGCTTGGAGCTCTCAGAGCTGATGTGTGGGTGTGCTTTGGTTTTCAAAATAAGTCATGGAGTAATGAGTTATATAAAATAATGCTGTTTGTAGGCTTCGCATGTCATGACACAAGTCACTTGGCTACTGCAGTGCATTAGACAAAAAGTTTATTAAGAAAAGTCACAATGACATTTATTGTGCTTTCACGGATGTGACACCAGCGCATTTACAGCACGGATGAACCAGGGGTTTTATACTGCCCATGTTCAGTGATTTAACTGTAATGCACCACAACAGCCAAGTGACTTGCGTGAGCCACCTTATTCCCCTGTGCTACCCACTTGAGGGGCGCAAGCCACAGTTTGAGAACCCAAACCTCTGATCTAATGGTCCATGCATCGCACATCATGGCCACTCTGCAGAGGTAAGGGATGTTTTTACACTTATCCTTACAGAAAAGCCCCGGTGGCGCACAGCATGTTGTATTTCTAGCTCTACTTTTACATTTTCTATTTAAAGTATTGCAGTATATCACAAATGTGTATCGTATTGAAATACATAGCAATATATTGTATCGTGACCCATCTATCGTGATATGTATCGTATCGGGAGGAACTTGCCAATACACAGCCCTACCTTAAATGATGTACTGCGTTTTACACCTCGACATATATCAGTTTTATATTTATATGTAGCACTTTCACAATATGCATTGTGCTACATGCAAAACATTTACATTTACATTTAGTCATTTAGCAGATGCTTTTATCCAAAGCGACTTACAGATGAGGGAAAGAATGGAAGCAATTGGAACAACATAAGGACAACAAAAAGCATAAGTGCAATAAAAGAAAACTGGTCTCATATAGCCTACCACAGTATACAGAGCTTATGCAATACTACTCTATAGGTACTCAAGATTAATATGAGATTGGCAGAAACCGCGTGTGTTAGGGCCGCTTTAATATCTAACTTCAGTTATCGCTGGGCTGCGCGTGAACCAGAGGCTTGTTTTTCCGGCAAATTACGGTGACGAAAGCTCCCGCACAGTCGAGACGGTATCCTATTGGAACAAAACGAAAAATGTTGCGTTCGTCACCAGAATTTACGACACACGCCTGCGTCATTTGCTGGAAAAAACAAGCCTCTGGATTATGCACAGCCAAGGGATAACAGAAGTTAGACATTAAGCTTAATAGCACTGTCAATATGGATATTTCTCTTAAACAAACGCATCAATTTGCTTCAGAAGACCTTTATTAAGACCACGGAGCCATGTCGAGCAGTTCTTTGATCGATGGATACACTTTTTGCACCGAAATGAAAATTCTTGGCCGAAGCCGAATAAAAATTAAACACTTGGCCGAATACTGTATACCAAACATGGCGTATTTCTTCTATTTATTTAGCAAATTTTTCATTATTGCATAAACTGAATGGTCAAAATGTGCTTTTTATATTTTGTCTTGCTTTTCAATATAATACAATATAACAAAATAAAATTGAGCAAAACAAGTATGCTAAATTAAGGCTCGCTCTCTCGCTCTCTCTCTCTCTCTCTCTCTCCATCCCTATTTTGAATCTTCAAAAAATTGCCTCTCATTCTACTGCTTGGAAGAGATTAATACTTGGTATTTTAGCTCCGACTGCATTTTTCTTCAAGTAGAAAGTCATATTCAGTCATGATGCCTTGATGGTGAGTAAAACGTGGAAATTTTGTTTCTTGGCTAAAGTATCCCTTTAAGCAAACTACAGACAAATGGAGCATGAACCTAAACATACTGTATAGTCAAATTCACATGTTAACATTCATCTCTCCACCTGACGTCATACAAATATCTGCACCCGCCAATTGTCAAGAAATTAGGTTTTACAGGTAATGTCAGTATCTTCCAGTGGGCAAGCTTACAGTGACTGTGGCAAGGAACCAAAGGTGAAGTGTTGGAAAAAAATCTTTAGACAACCCATCCTCAACTAGGGTCCAGTTCTCCTGTGGCTGCTGTTTATTAAATGGTGCTCACTTTCATGAGCATGAGTCACTTTCATGAGTTAAAATAAAAAAGTAAAATGATTTTTTTTTATTAATAACATAAGCATCTTATAGTAGTTGATGGTTTCATAAGCTTTCAAGTAACATGAAGCCAGTGAAGTGACAAGTAAAAGCGACACATAAAAATACCAATGTAAATCGCATATTCATGTGAGATGTTTAACATTATATACCACAAACGAGTGAAGTTAATCTTCTTTAGATGGAGATAAAAGAATGGATTCTGTCCACAATGTTTTCAACTCTGTGAGTTAACATGTTTGATAAAACCTTTTAACGTCCTTTTAGAGCTAATTAAATTACATTTTGAAAGCACACGATTCGCATTTGAGATGACTGTATGTAATTCATCTACTCTTCAAGTGATGCAAACCACAGTCCATATTTTACTTATAAATGGGAAACCACTGTAATTCCTGAGGTAACCCATGGCAAATTAGCCCGTCAGTTACAAACTGACGTCATGACTTTACGGCTCTGTGAAGTAGAATTCTGTCAATGTTACAATCGTTTTATTTAATCACTATTTAAAAGTATGAAAGCTTGTCTTGGAGCCTGTGGGCAGGGAATGCAATGCGTAATGTTATGTGTGATGCTTGGTAATAGCCAGCATGAGTGTTTATGAGCCAGGCCAGCGAATACAGCTGGTAGGAGGCTAATGTGAAAGAAAGTGAGCGAATGAGTCGTGAAATGTCAGCACAAGCGTGCTCCACAAAAGAAGATATTTTGTGAAATGTCTCAGTGGTTTTTTGTCCATACAATGGAAGTCAATGGGGGCCAGTGTTGTTCGGTTACCAACATTCTTTAAAATATCGTCTTTTGTGTTCTGAAGAATAAAGAACGTCATACAGGTTTGGAATGACATGAGGCTGAATAAATTTATGAATACATTTTTTTGGATGAGTCTCTTTGCATTTAGACCCAACATGAAGTGGCTTGTTTATAAGTAGCTTTTAGTATAGGTCTACCCCAGTTAGCATCTTTCATCTGAAAATATCTCATCACTTTTAGGTTACCCTAGGATTAGTGTCTCTCAATATCGACAATGGGATATTTTAAAACGTTTAATAGACCACACCAGTTGCCATGGCAGAGGTATGTCAGTCCTGGAAAATGTCTCCACAGTCCTCACATCTTTACAGTTGAATAGTGATTTAAATTTCAATGTCAGGCCTCTAAACAAGCCAACGGATTGAATCTTTCAGCTTCTTTTGTGCAGTCCCAGGTGTTCCTGCACTGTTCTTTTCACACAAGCTAATCCTTCCCAGAGAACCGAACAGGTTGTGCGGTGTGTTATATGAATCATCATCAGCTTAAAATAAAGTCATGACAAACACAATGATGGTGATCAGGAGCCCTTCCTGTATATTTTTAATTGCCGAAGTCAACTTCATCAGTTCGATTGTCCTTGTGCACTTGTTAGCGCAAAACAAACCAGCAGATATTCTTCCTGTTCACTCACGCTTCTCTCCAGACGAAGGAAATCTTGGGGAGCAAAACTATCCACTCTGAAGATGGTCTTGTTTTTTAGCTAGTGTTTTCATGCATCATTTTGTTTTCCACGTGGACATGAATGCATAATGCGTGAAATCACAAGTGATGGTGTAGGACGTATGAGGGCGGTATGAGCAATACGGTTTCTTAACCCACTACACTTCACCCACTTCCTAATTTTATTTGACTCTCGTGTGAAGCCCGATCCAAGACTTACTCACACTTTTAGGATTTCATATTAAATAATGTGTGTTAGCCAGCACGAGAGCTAATGAACGAAAGTCGTATTCGCTCCATTGAAACATGATTTTATTGCCTTGTAGAGGGGATTAGGGTTCTCAACAAACGTTTTTGTTCTTGCTGTCCGTGGGGTTCATTTACTATGTGTGACTTCAGGGACTTGTCCAAGCATGGACTCATGCTTTTCTGAAAAACACTTTTGCTCATTACCACATAATCATCAAGTTCCTAGTACTGTTGTGATTATTAAGCATTTTAGAACATTTTAATTTGGAGAATTATTGAGGTTGAGCTGGAAAAAAATCATGTTTGGGGTAGTGGACCACATATTTGTTAGAGTTGGAAGATATATTATATATAGTTTTTAATAACTGAATGATTATGATACTTCAAAAAGTTATGTATAGTAAAAGTTTTAGGTCGATGATGCACATAGCAGAGAGACTGGCAAAAAATCTGAAATGTTTTCTTTTTTAGACATTTACGTCATGACTAGGGTTGGGAATCGTTTCAATTTTATCGATTCCGATTCCAATTCTGATTCTGCTTATCGATTTCGATTCTTATCGATTCCCAGTTTCGATTCCACAGTTGAAGTAAAACATTTAGATAGCAACCTGTATGGTCATTTAGCCTGCTTATTGACTTGTTTGCAAAATATATATATATATATTTATGAGCACCGTTTTGTGTATATTTAAACATAGAAACACACCTTTTCTGATTTATTACAATTTGTATTATCATAGTTGAACTACATCATGGTTAAACTGCAGTTACTATAATGCAACTATGGTTAATTTGTGATTCCTGTGCTTTAATGCAAATTCTATAGCTAAACTATGCTTACTATAGTAAAAAATATCGATAATTTTCATAAGGGCTTTATTGAGATATCAGCAGATCATGCAACGCATGTACTTTTCTGAAAATATGCACACAGGAATTGATAAGAGGAATTCAAATTTTAATCTCAAGTAGGGACTCATTCCTTTCGATTCCGATCCGATTCCTAGCCTTTCGATTCCGATTCCAAATTGGAATTGATTTTCGATTCCCAACCCTAGTCATGACTGATGTTTTTTAAACGATATTACCAAACTGCTCGGTATTTGAACATATTTTTATTTATTTACACAAGTTTAAAATTAATCGACTGCTTGCTAGATTGTTGTGTTAGTAAGTTCAAGACTTATCTGACTTTTTTCCACACACCATTAAACTTTATGCTCTGATTGACCTGAAGGTTGATCAACACCATCATCAGGTCTTTATTTAAGGATATGTGATGTTTTAACATAGAGAAGACGCACATCAACCTCAAGTGGCTGCATATAAAGTCAGCACTCCAAGCTCCAAAAATATAAAAAATATATTAATTAAAAGACTTTCGCAGCTCGAAACGTCACACGCCATGCGAAAGTGTCACGGTCGAGGTGAAAGAACCCAAATGCAGGCAGGCAGTGAAGGGGTTAACAAAAAAGGATATTTATTTAAACACAAAAAACTAAACAAAAACCCACGATGTGGAAAAGCGGATACGATAACAAAACATAAATTAAAACAAAACACTTCTCACAGGGGAGCAAAAAATAACCAAACAAACTAGCGACACAACGTCTAAATGAAAAGCGATGCGAGACAAGACAAGGGTATCCACAACAGGTAATCCACAGAGTAACGTAGCACACAAGGTCCAAGGCACACGACACGGTACATCCACAAACACAACGTACACAACGAAATCCACGAACACAAGACAAAGAAACAAGAGGGTATTTATAGGGGACAAACGAGGGATAACGACATGGGGCAGGTGTGGTTAATCAAACACTCAGGGAAGGATAACAAGGAAACGAGAGGAGTGGGGCCAATGACAAGACACTGGAGAGAACGCATATTATTGTCAAATAATAAAGACTTTGTCATGGCTCTGCTACAGGACCAAGAAAACATGACTAAATGAAGCAGAGCCATGACAGAAGCCCCCCCTTTAATGAGCACCTCCAGGTGCTCACCAAGGGGTAGACGGACGAGACAGGGCAGACTGAGACAGTGACATGACAAGACAGAACAAGGAAAACAAAATCAGAGGCAAACAAGACAAGATAATCATGGGGTTGGGGTGACGCAACAAGAATAACAAACATGGGAGGGGGGGTCAAAACAAGAGTTCAAGGGGGGAACAAAAGAGTCCAAGGGGGGAACAGTTCTAGTCCCCGGCTGCGCTCGAGGGCGCGTAGTCCTAGGGGACTTAGGGGAAGTCCTGGGGGGAACAGTCTTTGGCCCTGGGAGTCTCCCAGGGACCGGCTGGAAGGCCGGCTGGACAGGGCTTGACGCCGGCTGGAAGGCCGGCTGGACAAAGCTTGACGCCGGCTGGAAGGCCGGCTAGACAGGGCTTGACGCCGGCTGGACAGGGCTTGACGCCGGCTGGACAGGGCTTGACGCCGGCTGGGAGGCCGGCTGGACAGGGCTTGATGCCGGCTGGATCGCCGGCTGGGACGCTGGCTGGATCAGGCTGGATACCGGCTGCACCGGGCTAAATACCGGCTGCACCGGGCTGGATACCGGCTGCACCGGGCTGGACACAGGACTGGACATCGGGCTGGACACAGGACTAGACACAGGACTGGACACAGGACTGGACACAAGACTGGACACCGGCTGGATCACCGGCTGGGACGCCGGCTGCACCAGATGGGACGCCGGCTGGATCACCGGCTGGGATGCTGGCTGCACCGGACTTGGTGCCGACTGCAACGGCTTGGACGCTCCTCCTCGATGCTTCTCCCTCCTTCTCCGCACCACTAGGTCCGTAGCCAACTTTGGCTGAACCGTGGGGACCGGAGGGAGTTTTGCGTCGGAGGAGACCGCAGACGTCGTCCCCAAATCTCTCCTCCCCCACTCACCACGGGCGCCGCTAGGAGAACCGAGAGCTGTGGAGCTCGAGCCAGAGGGTATTGAGTCCCCCCGGGTAACTGCAGCCAGGACGAGATCTTCCAGTACACTCAACCGCGGAGCGGAAGTTCCAACTGGAACCTCACCCCCGGGAGCGTCCCGCTTGACCACGTACCTGACCATATCCGCAAACCCTAGGGGACCCAGCAGCCTCTTCTCTGACGGCGTGAGGTGCCGAGTGAGGCAACAGTCAAAAATCACTTTTAACTCTGCCTCACTGAACTCGGTTTCCTCAGCCACCGCCGAGAATGCTCTGGCGAACTCCCGGTTCCCGTAACTCCCCTGACGGAACCCAAGCAGCAAGTGGGCTTGGCGAGAACGTAGGGACGACGCTGCACTGTCCATTTTAGCTGCCTGCTGGGTTCGAGCTGGTTCGTGGATTCTGTCACGGTCGAGGTGAAAGAACCCAAATGCAGGCAGGCAGTGAAGGGGTTAACAAAAAAGGATATTTATTTAAACACAAAAAACTAAACAAAAACCCACGATGGGGAAAAACGGATACGATAACAAAACATAAATTAAAACAAAACACTTCTCACAGGGGAGCAAAAAATAACCAAACAAACTAGCGACACAATGTCTAAATGAAAAGCGATGCGAGACAAGACAAGGGTATCCACAACAGGTAATCCACAGAGTAACGTAGCACACAAGGTCCAAAGCACACGACAAGGTACATCCACAAACACAACGTACACAACGAAATCCACGAACACAAGACAAAGAAACAAGAAGGTATTTATAGGGGACAAACGAGGGATAACGACATGGGGCAGGTGTGGTTAATCAAACACTCAGGGAAGGATAACAAGGAAACGAGAGGAGTGGGGCCAATGACAAGACACTGGAGAGAACGCATATTATTGTCAAAAGAACAATAATATGTTTCTCTCCACACCTAACCAAAGACTTTGTCATGGCTCTGCTACAGGACCAAGAAAACATGACTAAATGAAGCAGAGCCATGACAGAAAGTCTTTTAATTAAAAAGTACATAACTAGGGATTCTTAAGGTCCTACTTTGGTTTATGGAGTTTCCAACAACAAGTGTATGTACATAGGTGTAAAAACACGATTATTTCGTAATAATAGCTAGTTACTTTTACCTTATTTCTTGTTTGACTCGTTCCGCGATTCATCTGTCTAATCCCCTCCTTTCCGCTAGCCTAGTCTGATGTGATTGGTCAGATGGTCTAGTCTGATGTGATTGGTCTACCGCGAATGAGGCTCACGAGCTACAGTGTTTGGTGGAGAAGAGTGACGTTTTCACGGGCAGTCCTAGCAGAACATCGGCGGGGACTATATGTAGTGACTTAAATCCGCGGCGGTTCGCGACTCGGACTAGGGATGACTCGTTTGCGTGATTCAGAGTCAAATCCCTTTTTTCCAAGCCAATAACTTTGTTATTCATTCACCTTCGGATTTACAACTTGGCAGACTGCTTACTTTTTATTTTTGGAGATTTGGTGTGCCGACTTTATACACAATTCTTTATGATTTAACATAGATAAAACATATTTTCAGACACTAATCAACGGTACACATCCATCTGGCACAGAACTCAGTGTTTTCTCTCACCAGAAGATTCAGATGGATGAAGCTGGAGTCTCCTTCCATTGCCCGACATGCTCATTCATTGAGTTGGTGTTGTTTTGGTAAGAGCCATTGATCACCAGGTGACACCTCACCTCGACTCATTGCAGTGGTGTAGGGGCTGCGCTTGCCAAAACTTGAGGAGAAGGGTGATTTATGCCTGGGCTGCTTGTGAGTAATGAAGGCTGGGCACCATATGGACATGTTTCAGCAATTGGCAATCAAGCACATGTGAGAGAACACAAAGAAGGGAGGAGTTTTGGGATGCACTGGAAAATCAGAGCACTGTTTGTAAGTTTACATTTGTTTAAACAGAAGATAAAGAAAGTACAAACTCATGACACTCTTGACAGCGGAGGTTTTTGTACTCGGACAAGCCAAACAATTTTCAAAAGGATCGAACTTGATGAAACATGCAAGGATTGACATTTTTATTAGTCACACGTTGATTACCGGTGCTGCACGTAGAAACGCGCTGTCAGCATTCCAGCACGTACAGTATAAAGCTTGCTTCAGAATATTAACAAGATTCGGCCTCTTTATCCGGTTTCCAATGGAATACCACAACTCTATTGTCCCTCTATGTAAAAGCGTGAAGCAGGCTGTCTCGAGGTAGCTGACTCACTGCACGACTCAAACCGATTTCCATCAGCTGCCTCACTTGTTATCACACAAAGCTGTGCAACAATACTGGGCCATCAGAGAACACAGCAGGCAGGCTGATTATGGATGGCTGGTTTAGACATGCTCACAGAGATGGTCACTCTATTGTGTGTGTTATGCTTTAGAGGAAAGTTTCATCAGGGGGAGGATTAGGTGAAATGTCTTAGTTTGGACCCATGTGGATTTTACAGCATCACTTTCAGCTAGGTAGAAAATGAATTACTTCATAAAATAAGCAAGTAAAAATCCCTTCTAGATTAGTGTATAACGCAGGTAAAGTATGGTGGGGTTGTGTAGATTCTTTTATTGCCAAAAAGTAGAAGCTAAACTAAGTAATCCAGATGGACCAGTTTAGCATTTAACAGCCATTAAGACTACATAAAAACCTGTCCGATGACTTTGAGTTACTCAAACAAAGTCATTTTATATTGACTCAACATGACAGACACAGGGTCTTGTATTTTCCAGAGAAACTGTCTACAGTACTTTATTTAAGCAAGATGTATGCAAAAGGCCAAATGGATTCTGTAATACTTTTCCCAGGGCTTGACATTAAGCATTGCCATGTGGTTGTCCTTCAGACAAGTAAATTTGTCATTCACTTGTCCGAGTACAAATATTACTTGTTCTAAGATGAAAAAATGCTATTTCATTTGAAGTGTCAATATAATTGTTTCGGATCCTGATTGGTCAAGTTTGCTTATAGGCGTTTCACCTAGTGTCATCTGCGGCCACCTACATTTGTTAATACTCTCCATGATTGCTAGAACAAAGGCAAGCAGTGATTACAGGGCTGTACGTTAACATTTTTTGCACATAGCACTGGTTCTACAGAGGCCAAACGGTTGTAGCACAAGTATAAAATGTCTGTTGTCCTCATTAAAAAATATGCAAGTGAAGTTCATCACATGAATAGGCATGTAACTGACAAATGAGATTAAAGCGATATTTCAGAGGCAAAACAAAATTTCCCCATGTTTTACTCACTCTCAAGGCATCCTGACTGAATATGACTTTCTTGAAAAATAATGCAGTCGGAGTTATAATACCACATATCATTTTTCTTCCAGGCAGTAGAATGGGAGTGAATGGGGGGCAATTTTTTGAAGCTCCAAAAAGTGCATCCATGGATCAAAGAACGGCTCGACACGGCTCCATGGTCAAAAGTTCTTCTGAAGCGAATTGATGCATTTGTTTAAGAGAAATATTCATATTGAGAGCGCTATTAACGTTAATGTCTAGCTTCCGTTATCCCTCTGCTGTGCGTGAACCAGAGGCTTGTTTTTCCTTCAAATGGCGCAGGCGTGTCGTAAGTTCCGGTGACAAACCTGGCATTTTGCGTTTTGTTCCAATAGGATACCGTCTCCTCTGTGCGGAGCTTTCGTCACCGTCATTTTCCTGAAAAACAAGCCTCTGGCTCACGCGCAGCAGAATACAAGCATTTGTGAAATAAAAATAGAAATATATATTGTACATTACACATCAAGCTTGGTAGTTGGATCTGAGCTTTAAAGTGGGAAATTAATCCATTTGGCAAATGTGTAATAGTAAGGAATTCCATAGTTTAGGCGCTGCACAACAAAAAGCACTACCATCAAAAAAACTCATCTTAAAAGATCTTATTATCTTGGAACAGATAATAAATCCTGCAGAAGATAGATGAAAAGACAGACAGACACACAGATAGATATATAAAAAGACAGACAGATATATATTAGGGCTGTCAATAGATTACAAATTTTTATCGCGATTAATCACACCCTTTTTGTGCGATTAATTGCACACGTATAGTGAAATTAAACATACACTGTTTATTTTGTTTAACATGTTTATTTTAGTGCTGTCTTTCGATTAAAAAAAATTATCTAACTAAACACACACAGCTTTTATGTTTTTAAATATACTTTTACATTCTAATAATTTCACATTTTACCTCCAAATTAATGTAGAAACAACACATTTCTTTAACAGTATAATTTTATGAATGAAAGCCAACATTCTAATATTGTTGGCTTTGCAATTGATGTCTTTATTAAATATATTATTTTTTCTACTAATCAAACCCATTATAATAAGTGTGCCTGTCTAACAGGTAGGAAATATACAGAAAATAAATAAAGTTCTCAAACACTTTACAGTCTTTACTGCTAAATACACGAAATACAGAAGAATCCTCATTTACTTTTCTTTTGTTCTTTGATTAACATTAGTGACAGGAGTCACAGCAGCATGTTTAAGAACGCGGCCCCTTTAAGAGCTGTCGCTCTAAACAGGTCTAAAGCCTGGCTCAGATTACAGGATTCTCGGCCAGAATTTACCCCGATTTCCCCTCCCGAGAATCTTTGAAAAAATCGGGTCCAGAACCTCGATCGGGTCCGAGGTTCGGCCCAGATTATCACGTAATGTGAGGCGTTCACAGATCGAATCTTACACCTCCCGATCTGCTCCGAGAGAAATCGGGGCCGCCCCGATCATATCAAACATGTTTGATCTTTAGGATTTTAAATCGGGGTGATGACGTTGGTACTTTCGCAACAGCCAATGAGAGGCACATCTGCAAGGTGACGGAGGTGACTGACAGACCTTTAAAAATGTCGACCGCGAAAGCTCCTGCAAGGGACCGTTGGACAGCGGTGATGGAGGAACAACATGATTGTCTATATAATGTATCCTCCAAAACATACCACAACCGCACAGATAAGGAAAGGAGCTGGGGAGAAGTCGTGTCGGTTTTAAATGTACCGGGTAAGTTAACTGCTAACGCGCAGCTTGTAGTTTCGTTCAACAGATTGTTATTTGGCTATAGGCATACAGGTAACATGCGTTTATGTGTTTGTTTTTATGCTGTATCTTATAATCACATTGGCATTCATCTTTATTCTCGGCAGCGACTATTTTTTTTCTTCCGTTATTTATTAACATTAAACTTAAGCGGCTCGCCCAAACCACAGTCATAACTTCAGCCCTAGCAAAAAGCATTATAGCACCCCCTGCTCAAAATACGTTCCCGCGGCTTTGGACAGACAGACAGAGAATCATTCAGAGAGCGACAAAGATGTTACACAACCGTTGCCAGGTGAGATCACGTGAAATTAACTTTGCGATGTCCCTTTGTTTACTTCTGTTTCCCGGTGAGATGACGTAAGAGGCGTCCTCTGGTATGATAATCTTAATATTATCCTGTAGTTTGGGTGTCTTAGAATGTCTTTTGATGTGCAATTATGAAATAAAAAAACTTCCAATCAAACTTTCTAAATTTTTATTTTTGCACTTGCTACCTTTAGGCTTATTTATAAACACAACTTTACCCCCCCAAAGTTTTCTTATCTGGACATTTCACATTCATAAATGCAAGTTTACAAAGGGCAAACCTATTTTTGTAGTGCTTGAAAAAGAGATTCAAATGTAGATGTGATGTCAACATCTAAAAATAGTAAACCCATTAAAACGGTTACTATTAGCTCCTTTTACAAAACTGCATATCCTATGGATATGTAAAATATGTGTAATTTAGTTGTACACTGATGAGTGTGAGCTTGTTTAAGATTTTAAATAAGAGAATCTGTCAAGATTCTCCTTATGTGTGTGCTGCAACCAGAATTTTTAATCTTTCCGGATTTTAAAACTCCTGTAGTTTGAGCCAGGTTTAAGATTTTAAATAAGAGAATCTGTTAAGATTCTCCTTATGTGTGTGCTACAACCAGAATTTGAAATCTGTCAGGATTTTAAAACTCCTGTAGTCTGAGCCAGGCTTAATGCGCTTCCTATTTTCAATACTCTTTGCATTCATTTAAGACTTTATTTAACTTGTTGAAGAATGCTTGCGAAAATACTAGACAAAATGTGCTTTGTTGTTGATAAAAAAAGACAGACAGATAGACACACAGACAGATATATATAGAGACAGATAGATGGATAAATTAAAAAGACAGACAGATACATAAAAGGACAGACAGACCAGGTGGGCAGACGGACAGACAGACAGACGAACAAAGAGACAGGTAGATAAAAAATATAAAGACAGACAGACAGATAGATAGATGGGCAGATGAACAGACAGACAGGTAGATAGATAAATAAAAAGACGTACAGACAGATAACACAGACAAAAAGATAGACACAGATAAATGGAAAGATACAGATAGACAGATAAGACAGAGAGAGATAGATGGATCAGCAAAACATACACATTATATAGTTATTATGTAACATATATGCAGTATATATTAATATATCATCAATGTTAGTATAAAAATATTGTTATAGCAAACAAGGTAAGATGTGATTGATTTGCTGTGAAAATGTAGTTGATCTTCATCGACTGGAGTCGTGTCTGTATTGAATAGCGCAAACTAAAAGTAGCTGTCGGGTTCCCTTGTCCTCATGTGACCTCCATATGCTTGTGTGTAGATGATGGTGTGTGCTGTGCTGTGCAGACAGACTGGTCTTAACATCACAGTGTGTTCCAGCTGCAGTGCAGCGCTGAGAGTCTGCGGCTGCACTCTCACATCCACTCTAAACACACTTCTCCATAGAGAGAGAGAGAGAGAGAGAGAGAGAGAGAGAGAGCACGATGTACCCTGAACAAGTGTCTGATATCCTCCCTGAAAAAAGAGAGCGTGACGCGATGTGACGTCTTGTAGAGAAACAGCTGTGCGGCTGCACGCTTAGTCATAACTCGTGCACTTCGCTTTTGCTCTTTGTGTTGTATTTTAAATGCCTTGTCAATGTTGCGTTGCATCATGAGCCGCTTTTTTCTCCTTCTATTTTGTGCATTTGTGTCTATTTTTATTGACACAGTCATGTGACTTTTGGTGCGGTTTAGCGTTTCCCATAGGAAAGAAACATCACGAATGAGACACACTGTATGTTTCTGACAACAGTGAGACCAATCTTAACTGTGATTTTAACACAATACCAAGGTTTTTAAAGAATCAAAAGTCAGAGATTTTAATATGAACAAACGTTGTGTGCATCACATTTGTCCCTCAAATAATTTGACATATGCTCATGACATAACTACCTATATATATATTAACATTATATATTAACTAACCTATATAACATTATATATACAATGAGTTTATTTTTATTTTGTTTAGAAAAATATGCCATTTTACTGACACCTCTAATGAGCCTCACGAGCTATGAATGAGCAACCTCTGAGTAATAACGTTCCCTCCTGGGTTGTCATGACGATAACATTGTAGACATGATTATACTGCCGATAATGCATTCATAGTAATGTAACACAAGCTAAATGCCTCTTATTTACAAAAGCATCTTGGTACTGTCTCAAGCAAGTGAGTTTGCCAGCGTTCTCTGTTGAACTCCAGTCCGGTGTCGTGAGTGTCCGGACCGCAGTTTACCTCCCCCCCTCGTGCGTACTTGTAGAGTAAGAAACCACATAGGGGATCCTTTGTTTAGGAGGGTCTAGGCATGGCTGATACATTTACAAGCCGCTAGAGTCCCTCCGCAATTGGCTGGCGGGGCGCTGTCTGCGTCTGCGAAAGGCATGCGTCGGGTGTCTGCGGCAGCAGCGATCTGAAGCCTCTCTCCTCAGCGCTGATCATGCAAACCTGGGCTGCGCGCTCTGCATCTGCCACTACAGCCACTTATTCTTCCGAAGCCGAGGGAGGCAAGATGGCCACCTTTTAGGATTATGCTGCCCAAAACTGAGGGTCTGCCTCTGAGGAATGAGAAGGTACAATGAGAGGCTTTTCATGGCTGTTGTCTCAGTCAGATGCTTGAAATAGATTGTTGTGACTGCGCGCGTGCTGATAGCTTTGTGTACCGTGTGTTCTTGTTGGCATCCGAGTCCTGGCTAATGTTTTGTTTTTTGTTTTAGGTAGGGTGTAAGGATTTTGACAAAGCAAAGATAAAAGAGAGAGAGAGAGAGCGCGTTTTAAAGATAAATACGAATAAAGTTTTATGTTCTTTTTTTACATTTTGTGCAAAAATGTGTTTTTTTATGTAAGATAAATCATTCTGAAATCAGTGTGTAAGAGAGTTTTGGTTGGCTGAGGGGCAGCTGTATGTGTGTATTCACCTGCGCTCTGTCTTCTGTCACCGTTGTGGTTCTGAAACAGGAAAGCACTAGCGTATGAATGAAGAAAACTCATAACTTCAGAGAAACACGTACACACCAGGAAGGAAATATGCTTTTTTAGAATTTGTGTTACAGCGAAGGCTTGGCGTTGTGAAACTGTGCACGCAAAACTACTGGCTTTGATGTGTTTAGAGGGGGTTGAGGGAGCCTCACCTCCGAGCAACTCAACAGAGATGAAATGTATAACTTTTCTGTACCTACATGTGAATTATTCTGTTTACATTAGAAAAAACGACAAGGCACTTTTTTATCCAGACTGACCTAAAGTACATTCACTGTAATAGATCACTTTGTGTATTCCCTGGGAATCAAACCCTGGACTGTGCCGTCGCTAGCAGGAACACAGTGTGATATTGCTCCCATCTGTGTCATTCTCTTATAGAATCAAGAAGCACTTTGTCTTTTTGAATGAGAGCATGGTGTGTACGTTCTTCAGTGTCACAGCTCTCCGCCCTTCGCTCTCTTTAGGTTTGATGCTCCCTTCTGTTTTAACTTTCCCTTGGTAACGCTTCCTAAGGGAGGCTTCTTTGGATTCTGGCAGAACGCGCGCTGTTGCTACGGGTGCGTGCGTGCGTGCGTCTGTTATTACAATAAAAAGGAGAAAAAAGTCAAGTGTGACTTTTTGGAGTTTTCAAGGCTTCAGACACAACAAATCGGGAACAAAGACGCAGAGGCACTGCTGGGAGAGACTAGCGTTTGACGTGCTACGAATGAACAAAACGCCTAGAGATGGTTTCAATTAAAAGCACATTGTGCGCTTGACATGTTGCAGTGTGTTAGAGATTAATGTAATGTAGTCTTTTCCAAGGTTGACTTCTTTGATACACTTTCTTCCTCTGTTTAAAAGCATCATTTGAGAACTTGAATGCGGTTCGATTACATCCAAAACTTGTGTTAAAATGTATATTTTGAGTTAAAAATAGTCTAGTGTTAGTTCGGTTTCAACATTTGAAAGGATTTTATAGCTTCTTGAAACACATCTTTGACTTACATTTACATTAGAAAACTTACATTTTTACATTAGATCAAAGTCTTAAGCTTCAACCTTTTGATTCTCTGCAGCATTGTCAGTTAATAAACTATAAATAACTCCATTGTCAAATGTCTTTATACATCCTTCTACAAACGTCTGATCTGTACCTTTTTAGAAAACAACACAACGAAAATGTCTATCATTGTTGTCTTCCTGCATCTCTCTATGGAGAGCCTTAAAGGGACAGTTCACCCAAAAATAAACTTCTGTCCTCATTTACTCACCCTCAACGTGTTACGAAACTGTATAAAATTATTTGTTCTGTTGAACACAAAAGAAGATATTTTGAAGAATGTGGGAAACTAAACAGTTCTGGGGAAATATTGACTACCAACCATTAGAGGTGTGACGAGATCCGATGTGTCTCGCGAGAACATTTTCCTTACGCAATTGGCAGGATGGAGTGCTGGACTCGAAATTGCAACCATTTTAGTCGCATATGGTCCCTAAATTTAACATGTGCGACCTCAAAGGTTTTCATTACTGTACAGAACCCGCTAATAACTGCACAAAGTATGTGCGTGCCGTGCTGTGAGCTACAGTGACCGGCCCGGCCATTCATAGACGTGATTTTCCATCTCGCGGTGCTACTTTCCCACCGTTTCTCTATGGAAACACGCGCTAGACGGATGGTTTCAACCTTCGCGCACATCTCCTGTGTCTACAGTGCCTCGCGCATAAAAGCACTAGTATTTACGGCAGTTCGGGCTGCCAGCAGCGCTTTGGGAGTGCGCGGTGCGCGGCTGAACAGCAGCTGAGATGTATGTTCCACAAGTACAGTATAGCAACTGCGAGTTCACATTACGTTAATTTAAATACATTTACAGGCAAACCTCTTCAAAAACAGATCATCTGTCTCTTACGTATGTGCAATGTAAGCATAAAACATGATGTGTTAATGTAGTTTTAACTGTTTCTCTGAAGGCTATGAGGGTTCAGTCAGTGGAGGAAGGAGGATTGATAATGTGATATGATTGCCAGCTCTGCTGACACGAGCAGTCGAGCATTATGGAAAATCATATAGAGAAAACAACAACAGCTCTTTACTAAAAGCTACTACTATTCTATCTAAAAGCGAATGCTCAACCAGACTTGCCTGAAACGCCTCGTGTAACCACACCCCGGTGAATCTAAGTAACTTCGTAACATGATTTGACTAAGACCGCCCAAATCTACACGTAGTTAAGGTGGGCGTAATTGTAAATCTCATTGTATCGTCTGTCAGTACAATTGCTTTGGAACCTGATGTTCCGAATATGGTAAGAGGCGTTACATTTCCGTGAAATGCTTGCAGTATTTGACCAATCACTACGCACTGGTGAACTGGCTAATCATAGCACACCTCGCTTTTCAGAGCGATGAGCATTGTAAAAAATCAGCACGTTTCAGAGAGGCGGGGCAAAGAGGAGATACAAACATGCACGGTATGTGGAAAATACAACGTTTTTTAAACTTTAAATGGTGTATACACATTGCGTTACATCTAAAACGAACAATAATATTCCTTTTAGCCGTGCAATATGACTCCTTTAATTTTGTGCAATTACTGCCTGTCATTTGAGTTTGTTACAAAACATTTTGCAGTGTTTACATATTGTTTATTACTGCATAATATAATTCATTAAAATAGAAGTTGAATGTGTTTCATAAAGTACAAGTTGATTTTATAATGCCTACATTTTTTGCATTTTGTGTTAAGGTGAATAAAATAAAAATTTTCCCTATATATTTCATCATTGAGGATTTCTTTAAAAAAGTCTAAAAATGGTCTCGTGGCTCATGGCCATAGTAGTTCTTTCTGTACTATGGAAGTCAATAGTGCCTCAGAACTCTTTGGTTACAAACATTATTCCAAATATCTTTCTATGTGTTCAACAGAACCAAAATTTTTACAGGTTTGGAACAACTTGAAGGTGAGTAAATGATGACATAATTTTCATTTTTGGGTCAACTATCCCATTTACAACTTGAGCGATGCAATTTTGCCCTCCATCAATATAGAAAGGAACTAAGATTTGTTCTCAATAGTTAGGCTGCAGTAGCACATTTACATATGTGTTTAGCCATGTCCTCGCTAACAGAAATTATTAGTTTCTATGGCAAGACTAATGGTGCTAAATAAATCCATCTGTTTTTGATAGCAGTAAAATGTTGAATCACTACTGTTATTCATAAATTCACTTGTATTTGATAAAATATGGATTTTCCAACTCGTAACAATTAGACTTATAATAAGTCTATTTATATCTTATTTTTAAATGAGAGTTTGAGTTGGGATGACATTAAAGGAACAGTTCTGTTCCTTCTGTCATCATATACTCACCCTCGAGTTGTTCCAAATCTGTATAGATTTCTTTGTTCTCATGAACAAAGAGAAAGATATTTAGAAGAATGCTTGTAACCAAATTCTTGGCCACCATTGACAACCATAGTAGGAAAAATTGCTTTATAAATGTCTTTATGTTGGACACAAAAGAAGATATATTTAGGAATTCTTAGGAGTTCTGGGGCACTTTTGACTACCATTAGCCGGCTTTTGACTGTTGGACCAGGGCGAGCCAGTAGTCAAGCTGAAAGAATGAAATTTTGTCAGACTGGAGAGAAGCTGGATCGCAGTCGCGTGAAAAAACTATTGTTTTTCACTATTGTTGTGAAACCTTTCCTATTCATTTGTTATTTATTTAACATAAACGTTTTTCGTTTCATATTCCATTCTTATTCGTTTCTTATTTATTTATTTGTTTGTTTTACAATGTGTGCCGTGATTACTTTTTTTGTTAATATAGGCAACTTATGTTACGCACCAAAATATTTTTACATGCAGTATAAGGGGAGAAAGAATACACATTTGTTCTCTTTTAGCGGAGAATGGCTTTTATTTTCCTTGTCATTGCATAAATTTAATTGCGACAACAAAATATCTTATTGTAAGGCTATCTAACGTAAATGTTTTTTTTATTTTCATGTCTTATTTATTTTTAGCTTGCTGTGTGCTGTGATTATTTATTTTGTAAGGTCTGTGTTTAAATAAGAAATTTCATTGTACTTTTTTTGTAGTTTTGTGTTTTTATTAAGAAAGATAAAAAATTTAAATGCAGTTTTTTGTTGTCTTCATAAAGTAAAATGCGCGTCTTGCCGCTGCCACGGTTCCTCTGACTCAGATAATCTCCGCCTTTCACCTTAACCACTCCTCAAGCCACAGCTAGCTCGCTGTGGCCCAAGATTTTCATCCGATCAAAAAATCCTGGCCTGAGTAAACCCCGGCTCGGCACGATCAAACCCCGGAACTGACTGTGGAAACGTGACTGGCCCTGGCACGCACTAGCACGCCCACTTCTGGCTCGATAGTGGAAATGTGGCTATTGTCATTTTCCTTACTATGGTAGTCAATGGTGACCAAGAACTGTTGGCCACCAGGGGACAAAACAGGTACTGTTTGGTCCTTAAAAGATGAAAAGAAATCACTCGTGGGGGGTAGTTTGAGACCCAATATCAAAACACATACATAGGCTTGAGTACATCTACAGTAGTGATACTGAAAGAGGTTTTACTCAGCATTTTGACTGTTTTGTTTCACTTCTGGATGGGGACATCAGAGGAGCCTATTAGCATTATCTTCCATTTCCCCCCAGTAATAACAGTTGCATCGGCTGCTAAGTTATTGCCTCACTCTTGTTTAACCCCTCTGTTGCATCACCGCTGTCTTTGGCATAAGTGATACTGAATACTGTATTTGTTAGTGGTGTTTTTATTTACACACGGCACTGAAAGACTAATTTAACATGCCTATAAATGCTAAAAACATAAAAACCACAAAACCTCACAAAAGTAACTGACTGGCTCCCTCACGTTTTTAATCTTCACATGCACACTGTTTTACACGAGTAGTAAAATGGGTTTTATGGGAAGTGTTTAGGTTACGGTGAGATGTGGGCATTACAAAGCCAGACACACTTCGAGACTCTCATGTGCACTATTTGCTACATTACCTCTTTTCTGGTATGGAAAACTGTTATGAATATAATAAGTGTTTCATTTCAACAAGAAAAGGTAAACTTAGGGAAAGTACACCCACAAATAAAGATTTATTTACCTTCATATCATTCAAAACTTGTATATGACTCTTCTTTCTGTAAAACACTAAAGAAGATATTTTAAGAAATGTCTCAGTGGTTTTGTGTCCTACCAATGAAAGTCAATGGGGGCCAATGTTGTTTGTGTACCAATGTTTTTAAAATATCTTCTTTAGTGTTGTGCTTTTAAAAAATTAACTTTTTTAAATTCAAGTTTTGCTTCTCAAGTAAACCTTACTAATTTACCCATTGTTACTGGAAAACAGGACAAAAATGCTGAAAGTAATGCAGTACGTTTTTAATTCTGAGTTTCATTTGACATTTTTGCATGTTTTTAATATAAAATAAAATACAAAGACTACAGATCTGTGTTTGTTTGCATGTTTTGCTTAATCACCATTGCTTCACAGCACAGCCAAGAAACAGGCTGAACCATCTCTATATTTTTCCACTGCCTAGGTTGAGTCAGATGGCTACTCAGTAAATGGCACAGGTTCAGAGCAGATGGAGGAGACCAGTGTGACACCAGAGGAAGAGGCTCATTACATATCCCCAACACACAATGTTCCACCTGACGTTCCCACGCCTCCACAGCATGGCTTACAACCAGCACCTGCTGGAAAAGAGCCCTGGACCACTGAAAGCAGAGATGCTTCTCTCACTCACAACATCTCTGCAACCTCTCAAAATGGTGCTCAACAGATAAAACCAAACACTGAGAAACTTGTGTGTCTTACTGACCCGCAAGCCATGTCTCGTAGAACTACGACTTTGTTTAACAAAACCCATGGACCCGAGACGCTCCGGGACAAGATGGTTCCTTTGAAGAAAATCAAACTGGAGGAGCCCATGGTGGAGATTGACAACTCGCATTCGAAGACCAATGTCGAGTATGAGGACGCTTTATCTACATTAGCAGCTGTTGTTTGCTTCTCCAGTACGGACCGGAAAGGTCTTGAGGAGAAGCTTTTCGGACCTCAGGCCTCAGATGTGTGTTGTTTGAAATCTGAGCCGAAAGAACCGCATCCGTGTCAGTCAAATCAAAGAGAAAGTCCAATGGAACCTCTTCAGAAAAATAACTTTGCACTTACCCAATCTTTACACAATGTCCGATCTCTAGTCCAACATAGGAACATTACCGCTGATCAGGCCATTGCTATTGAAGCCCTCACCCAACTGGCAGCTACCCCACAAACAATTGAAACAGAAAACAAGAGACGGGGCTCTCCGCTAGAAAGCACGACATCGCCGCACTCCGCTTCATGCGACCACATACCTCTCCGAGAGGCTAAATCGGTTTCAGATGGTGTCTCCAACAAGGTCTCTGTAATCAGTTCATCATTGCACCAGACGTCCGTCATCCACAGCACTTTGAACAGACAGGCCAACTTCGCCCATCACCGCGCATCCACCCCCAAAAAACTTTCCTTAAAGGATCTCCTGGTGGCCAGCTCGGAATGCGAAAAGCTATCAAATGCCACAGAGAACCGAAGATACGACCAAGCACTTTGTAAAGCCGAAAGATTCGAAGGCACTTTTAAGAAATTCAAACATTACGAAGGGACTTCTCGCAGGAGGGACGAAGAGGAAGTGGCTGCCCAATTGGTTCAACTTGCATTCATGATCGAATCGAGACAGATGCAAGTCTCAGAAAACAGTCCGCCCAACGGTATGCCATCTCAGACCACCAAATACAATGGGAATTTCACGGGGCAGCACTTGAAAAAGCAAAGGAAACCGAGAATGACACCATCAAAACCAAGGATATCAAAGAAGAAAGTTTGCCAGGACGATGGCAACCAATGTAGGGTTCCTTTAGCCAGGAAAACGCCCAACAGAAAAACAACCTCGTTCAAGGCCACCATCCAGAAAGCCATTCTGCAACAAAAGATGAGGTTTCAGCACAAGAGGAGCCCGTTTCTTCCACAAGCTCAAATAGATTTGAAAAAATACATCGCAGAAGCCCATCACGAAAACAGACAACTGTTATATTACAGCAGCTCTCTGAAGAAAGAACATATATGCTCCGGTAAACCCAACGGCTTTCACTTCAAATACGAGCATGCGGCTCAAAGCGACTCGCAGCCAAATGGACTCTTTCACAATCATGCAAATGACCATCTAGGTGCTAGTCAGCTGCAGAGGCATGAACAACAAACGATTTCTCAGGTATCGAAAACCTATGACGTGCTAAATCCCGGTGCTAAACAACAGCCTCAGCACACCGTGCCCAGTGTACCCTGTAAAGACTCTGATCATCAACACTTGCACACAAATCAAAATGGGTATTACAGGGTGGAGAAATCCGGTGGTGTGACTGTGCTGTCCACACCCACTGTACATTTGCAAAATGGTGACTTGGAGGACACTGGAGAAGAGACTCCTACCAAACACTCACTCAACAGCTTCTTGGAGTCTCCGGTGAGATTCTTGAACACACCAACCCGGAATCTCCTCAACACCCCCTCCAAACAGTTAACAGAGCTGCCGTCATGTGACTGTGTGGGTTAGTCTCATTGATCGTATTATAGTCTTGATCTATAGGCTGATGATGATGGTGTGCTAGCTGTTCTTTTCATTCATTTTGCTTTTTTCCTCCACAGAGCAAATTATCGAGAAAGAGGAGGGTCCGTACTACACGCACCTCGGATCTGGTCCTAATGTAGCAGCGGTTAGAGAGTTGATGGAGAACAGGTGAAGTGGTTTTTGACATCAGAACACTAGTTTTTACACTAAAATATGCATGAATTGAAATGCACAGTAGATTCAGACTTCCCTGCATATGCAGTAGCAACCACAGGTGTTTTTTTTTGGCAGAAACACGCTTTCATACTATCTAAGTTGAAACAGGAAGCCCGTGACTGGGTTCATGAGGCCCACACAGTGATTCTCACCACACAGAGTTTGAGAGTTTATTGATGAGCTGTAGTAGCTTTAGGAGGTTGTGATGATACTGTTTCCCATTAGTTCTACGTTCATACTAAAAATGGAAAAACTTGTTGCAAGTACAGATAAGAACTAGAATGTTTTTGTGACGTTCAAAAAACATCTGTTGGTCGGAGCCAGGTGGTCGAGTAGTTCGTGCGCCGACATATGGTGCCGGTGTGTCCTGGGCGACCCAAGTTCGTGGTCCTTTCCCGATCCTACCCCCTCTCTCTCATCCACTTCGCTTCCTGTCCTCTCTGAAAAGAGTCACTATCTGTCAAATAAAGGCAAAAAACGCCAAAAATAAATCTTAAAAAAAAAAAACATCTGTTGCAAAGCTTAACAAAACACATGGGGCTCATTTAAAGATAATAACTTTTAACTCTTTCCCCACCATTGACGAGTTATTTAAAAACCATCGGTTCCCTGCCAAAGACGAGATATTACGGCAATCTGTGTTTGTACTGTTGTACAGCAGGTGGTGCTGTTACACACCTTTGGAAAAGTATAGAATCGCTGAACCTAGAATATATACATTTGATCAGTTTTTTGGGTAAAATCTGTTTTTAATCATTGTTCCGAGTCTAATCTGGGTGGTTGTCTTGTGTAAAAATGCTAATTATCTCTGCAGTTTAATCAAAGTGATGCATTTTTGAAGAAACCTACCCATATTTAAGAGGTGATAAAAAAGAACAAATGAAGATAAAAGAATATGGTTTCTTTTGTTTAAAAGCAGAGACTCTGTTCTTTCATTTGATATATTGGTTGTCCATATATTCATTACAGAAAATGTACTGCGAGCCATCAAAGTTTAGTGAAAATGTAAAAAAAAACGCTGGCTGGCAACTTTGAATAAAAAAGGCTGGTGAGGAAAGAGTTAAGAGCTAAAATTTAAAAAAATGTTCTATATGTAAGAGAATAGCAGCATCCACACCACAAGTATACCGATAAAGAGGAACTGTATCTTTATATTGTTGGAATCACTTTCAGAACAATTTGTTTGACAGTCAATCAAACTCCAACTGAATTTAAAGGAGCAATGTGGAGATTTTAGCGGCATCTAGTGGTGAGGTTGCGAATTGCAACCAATGGCTTACTCCACCCCTTGCTTTAGAAGCTCTACGGAGGCTGACACGGAAGATGTCGTCACGTTTTCGCTTCTTTGCCGAAGGAGATAACGTATTTACAAAACCCTCTATAGAGCAGTTTAGGGCTACTGTAGAAACAACATGCCGAATTCCGTGTAAGGGGACCCGCGATGTATGTAGACAGAAATAGCTCATTCTAAGATTATAAAAACATAACGCTTCATTATGTAAGGGCTTTATACACCTCTGAACACATAGTTGTGTATATTATACTGCATTTCTGTCAATAGAGCCTTCAAAAAAATACACATAGCATCTTTAAAGGGCTTGCGCATTTAAAATGTGAAACTGCAGCATGCATGCTTAGAATAACAAAATAAGATGTAGTGTACAGCAGGGCTCCAGACTGCGACTAAATGGTCGCATTTTGCGACCGGTTTTCAAGACAGCGCGAGCATGTACTGGAATTTCTTCTAGTTGTTATTTCATGTGGAAAGACGAGTAGAACGTGAGCCGCCACCAGTGCAGGCTGTGTGTGATAGTCAACTGGGTGCCAGACAGTGCGCGGGTCACTCACGTGTCAGTGAGTGCGTTTACATGCACAGTCTTAAGGTCTTTGCACATACAGTCCGAAATTTTCGTATGCGTTTTTTCGTATTTGCCTCTCGTTTGTACGGTGTCTTTGAATTGTTAAAAAAGGCCACTCAAAATGCTTGACGGATGCGAAAAACGCAGAAAATCGAACCCAGTCCGAATTTTTTTATGACGGACGAAAATAATGGAGGCAGTGTGTAAATGTGATTGACACAACATGAGGTTGTATTTATTTTTTAACGTGCGGAAATTTCGGACGCAAATTTCGGACTCAATGTGCAATGGGCTTTACTCCGATCATGCTTAATAAGCTAATAACAAGTAGGTCATGTAAACGCGTAAAACGGTTTTCTTTTATCGGGCAACGCTCATAAACGGCGTAAGCAAAACCCGCTCGGCAGAGATAGTTTTTTGCCCATTACTCCGATTTCGCGCTGCATGTAAACGCCTTTACCGGTTTTCTCTCAGTTTTGTTTATGTGCGCATGTCTGACAGCGCAATAGTAAATGTCCCAAACGGAAGTAATAGTAAAATAATGTATAAAAGTCCGCTCTCGAATCATGCAGTTGATGTTGAAACGTCAAAATGAAGAACTATTGTTGCATATGCAGGTACTGCGGACATGAGAAGAGTTATAAGATACAGCTTCTGACTGTTTTCCCGCTGCATTTTTAATTACTAAACAGACTATCGACGATGACGTCACTGCACGCGAGAAACCCGGCAAGTCTCAAGCTTCCATGTAAACGCGGTTTTCTGCGTAGCCGGTTTATTACTATGTACTGTATGTAAACACGTGAAAACAGGTTTCTTTTTAAGCTGATTTTTGATGGATATCTGTTTATTTTGTGCATGTAAATGCACTCATTGATGTTTCCCGCTGCCGCAGACGCACACAATCCAGGTCGTCGTAGACAAGTTTACGCACACACAACGTGAGCGCATTACTACGAGTCGCTGTTTGCTGTAACGGATTTCTTGAGACCGAGGACGAACAATTTGATATATGAGACTTTTAAAATGAAACTAACCGCGGAGGAGTTCAGGAAATGTCATTTATCTGTGGATTACTTGAGATAGCGCTGGATCATTTCAAATCCGTTCACAGCAAGAACGAACGACACACGAATGCTCTTGTTGAGTTTTATTTGACGTTATATTTACGTGTTGTGAACATGAGGAAAAGTGTCCCTAATACACAATAAAATCATAGTAAGAACATAATACGATGCGTTTCATTTTATCAAAATCCATTTTAAAACCAACCTATGTCCTCAACATGTCCTCATAATGTGCTCAATGTTTTTATCACAGGTACGGTGAGAAAGGCAAAGCAGTCCGCATGGAGGTCGTGGTCTACACTGGCAAAGAGGGGCGGAGCTCGCAAGGTTGCCCAATCGCCAAGTGGGTCAGTGACCTGTATAACACGCATCATAGTCTGTAAAAAGGTGTCAGAATATCTGTTGACACGTGTGTGTCGTATTCTTCAGATCATTAGAAGGGGAAGCGAGGAGGAGAAGTTGCTGTGTCTCGTGCGGTGGCGTGCCGGTCACTGCTGTCAGAATGCCGTAGTGGTCATTTTGATTCTGGCCTGGGAGGGCATTCCACGTACCATGGCAGACAAACTGTACCAGGAGCTCACGCAGACTCTCTGTAAATATGGCTCGCCCACAAGCCGCCGATGCGCCCTCAATGAGGAGTGAGTCACAGTGACATGCGGACAGAGTGTGTGGGAATGATTCATGCACACACACCCTCACACACATACGAAAGCACATTTTGGAGGTTGTTCTTGATGAAGTGTCTGTGAGGCATAAGTACTTTTAAAAGTCTTAAAGTCACTCTGTCACACATAAAGTGCACCAAATTTTGTAACTGTTGAAATCCCTGCTGAAAAGCAAATAAACAGTAGCGCCAGCCCAGTGTTCTTCAAAACTGGCCCACACAAGAAAATGTCTTACAGTGACTATTAGAAAGAGTAAGTGGATGCGTAAATGATGACAAGAATTTTCTTTATTTTCTTTTCATCTAGCACGACCAGGACAAAAGAGTTGTCAATCATTTTGTCTTTGTGTAATACGTTCTGCATCTCTTTAGCTCATAATGCACTTCATCTTCTTTATGTTTTTGTGTGTTAGCCGTACCTGTGCATGCCAAGGCCTGGACCCAGAGACGTGCGGTGCCTCCTTTTCTTTCGGTTGCTCATGGAGTATGTACTTCAACGGCTGCAAGTTTGCACGCAGTAAAACGCCCCGGAAGTTCAGACTACAGGGAGACTACCCTGAAGAGGTAAGGCCTTAAAAGACTTATTTAATCAGATAAATAAGTGATAAAACACTGCATAAAAAAACTGTGGCTCTCAAGGATGGAACCAGTAGGCCCCGTTTTATGGCATTTTATGAAATACAGAATTGATCATAAATTCTAAAACGGAAATAATCGAACAGAAAAATAAGCCCACCAATCAAAGTAATTTAACTTCCAGCATTGTATAATGTAATGTTTTTGGTTTACTTAAAATTCAAAGTTTTAAGTCTTTTGGGGGGGGGCACAAAGAGATGCACCCTACACAAAGGGGACCAATCACAATGCAAAGGTTTGAGAACCACTTAACTAAAACTGTTTAGCTTGTTGCCCTCTAGTGGCAATAATCAAAATAGCCCAGTGAAATGTTGCATCATTCACATGAAATTTAAATCAGACTTTTCATTGTGTTCATATACAGTATTTATTTTGTTGATAGGAGGAGAAACTGGAGAAACATCTGCATAACTTGGCAACAGATTTGGCACCCGTGTACAGAAAACTCGCTCCTGAGGCCTTTCAGAATCAGGTTAGAATCACCATGAAATTTTGGAAAAGTGGCAGTGAGAAAGAACCTTTAAGATCTGGTTGATTCTTATCTGCCGTGAAGTTTGTGTATTTATAATTTTCATGATTAGCTGGATTGAATTTCCAGCTAGTTCATTAAAATGTTTATATAAATAAAATCCTTTTTTGTTAATTATTTTTGTTCTGAATCATATATAAATATATTTCTAAATAGAAGACTAGTTATTTAGTTTTTGTGGCGAAAATCCACATTACATGCAAATACATAATCCATCACAAATATTTAAAAAATAATGAAAAAACGATCTATAAAAATTATAAATGTCCCTTATAGCCCAGGGTATACCCAGTCTGGGAAGGGCTTTAAACCAGGAATGGCGGGGTGGGTCTGATCTGAATATAATACATTTGTCATCATGTTCACATTTCAGGACGATGTGGAACACATACATTAGAGGGCAAGACATCATTTGACTCTGTTTTTATTGAACATACCATAGACAAAAGGCAGAAGCTGCACTGTTGTGTTATAACAGTGCAGCTTCTGCCTTTTGTCTAAGCTTAAGACAGTGTTGACAGTGTTGTTTTAATAATAATATGAGATGTGTGCTGTTGTAATGGAGGTGATGTGATGATGTGACCTGTCAGGTAGAGATGGAGCAGCTGGGACAGGACTGTCGGCTGGGCAGGAGGGAAGGTCGACCGTTTTCTGGTGTCACAGCATGTGTGGACTTCTGCGCTCATGCCCACAAAGACACACATAACATGACCAATGGAAGCACTGTGGTGAGCATCAGCACTAGTATTACAATATATGACATCTAATGTCATACTTCTTTACTTCCCAACATTTGTTAAAAACTAAAGTTGACCATCGTACCTGTGACCCGCAGGTATGCACTTTAACCAAGGAGGACAACCGCGCTGTGCGCAACATTCCGGAGGACGAGCAGTTGCACGTTCTGCCTCTCTACAAGATCTCTGACACAGATGAGTTCGGCAGGGCTGAGGGCCAGTGGGCTAAAATGAAGACCGGGGCATTGCAGGTCCTCTCCTCTTTCCCGAGGGAAGTGCGGATGTTAGCCGAGCCTGTCATGTCGGCCCGCAAGAAGAGGCTGGAAGCTAAAAGAGCACATGCTGAAAAACTTAACGCTCTGGACAATAAGCAGGTCACCCCTGTGAAAGTGAAGAACGAAACCCATAAAGGTATCACTACTTGACTTTCTAAAACTGGGTTTTACCAAGTGTGGGTCATGACCCATAAACCGCAGTGGGACTGTGTGAGTTCCTTGAAAATGAAGTGTTTTCATTCTGAAAATACCCAAGTAGGATGTTTTCTGTCTATATTTAGATTTTTGAACCACATATAGTAATTGAAAAGGAAGAGGTTGCCATGGCAACCAGGAGGCTTTGGGGGTACACAGTACAGTATGCGCCGAACCTTCCTTCTGCCTTAAACTGCAATGCAGCAACATCAACCTTTGCTTCAGGTTTCATGTTTGTTGTGGATTGTTTTGATGCCTCTTAAATGTCATTTGTACTCTTAAGAGTCGAAATACACAGAAAGCAAGTAACAAAAATAGATAACTCTAATTTTAATCCCTGTCAACAGTGTCTACATAAGCATGGTGATGCTGATGTGTAGTTTAGACGGAACCCATCACCTAGTTTTAATATAATGTTTTTTATTTCCTCATGTTTTATATTGTTTGATATCGCTGCTATGCTTCTGAAACCTCATGTCTCCAAATTTCATGATTTAAATTTTTGGCCACAAATCATTATTATTAGTGACTCTTTATGTCTGTCATTGGGTTTTGCAAATATCGAACCAATAAAAGGTATTAAAAAGTGCTTGTCAACTTTGACAACACAGTATTTGACTATTTAAAAACTACAACGTTTTTTCCATTTCCTGAAAAACAGCAAACTTGGACATCTGAGTGAGAGTCCTGCAAGGATCCTGTTTGATAAACCAGCAGTAATTTAAAGAACACCCGACATCCGACAGCAGCACTAATGTAATTCCGTACCCGACCCTACCCGTTTGACAAAAATGCCGCGACCCGAACCGCACCCGCATTACATCTACATGATGTAATAATAATAATTCGTTACATTTATATAGCGCTTTTCTGGGCACTCAAAGCGCTTTACATAGAAGGGGGAATCTCCTCGACCACCACCAATGTGCAACATCCACCTGGATGATGCGACGGCAGCCATATTGCGCCAGAACGCCCACCAGCTTATTGGTGGAGAAGAGACAGAGTTACGAAGCCAATTAGTACATATGGGGATGATTAGGAGGCCATAATGTATAGAGGCAAATGGGCGAATTTGGCCAGGCTTACGCGCCTACTCTTATTCGAAGGACATCCTGGGATTTTTAATGACCACAGAGAGTCAGGACCTCGGTTCAACGCCTTTTTGACAGTATAGTGTCCCCGTCACTAATAAGGGCATAAGGACTCACACAAACCACAGGGTGAGCACACCCTGCTGGCCTCACTAACGCCTCTTTCTGCAGCAACCTGGTTTTCCCAGCAGGTCTCCCATCCAGGTACTGACCAGGCTCAACCCTGCTTAGCGCCAGTGGGCAACCAGTCTTGGGCTACAGGGTAATATGGCTGCTGGTTGTAGACAAAACCATTTATTTTCTCACGCAACAAAATATTAGGAAATCCTACTTAATGCATGCATTTTTAAACATGTAGTAACTCAATATGGCAGAGTTTTGGGAGAGACAACCAACAACTATAATATTGTTAGCGAATAGTAGCTATTCTATATTTGATTAGTCATATATGAAATGTGTTTTGATTTATACAAAAAAATGTAAGTATAAATAGTCTAGATTGTTCATGTGATATTAACAATAGTTTCCCTTACCTATTTTCTGTCAAATTATACCAAAGGCTAAGCTGCCATCAAGGCTAAATAAAGCTTAATGCAGAAAAGGGACCAGTAGCATGGTGAGCTAAAACGTTTATTTAAATTGTGATAAGAGTATCGAGTCCTCACTATAGCTGTCCATCAGTTGCACGTGATTGGCTACCATGCTCAACGCTGCAAAGCAAGCTACAATGAGAAACAAGATCTTCAGACAGAGCTTGAACACAAATAATCACAGGACCATGTAAAAGCAGCTTCGTATCAGCTGAGGTGAGTCGAAATAGTCTTGGCTACTGGATACGTGTTCCGCCCGTGCGTAATATTTCCCGACCCGCACTCCAATCGCAAATGACACATGAATAATTATTCATCACCCGTTACATCCAATATTAGCGGTTCACCCACCCATGTGCAGGACTCTAATCTGAGGTTTTGGAAGGACAGCGACGATGTTTGATATGCGTGTTTTTTTGTTGTCTTCTTTCTATTATTGATTTATTGTTCTCATTTGTGTCTCTCCACAGGTTTCAAACACACCTCTGTTGGACATTCACCAAGTTTGGAGAAAGAAGCTCAAAACGAATGTTCCACCATGCGATTGCCTAGGGTTCCAGAAATAGGAAGCACATTTTCAGACTTTCACTCTTCTGATCCATACGTTAGCACGCAGTCCTCATCACCTCACTCTGAGTTTTCCCAAACCCAGCTTGTTTCCTCTGGTGGAACCCCCCATGCTTCTCTTAAAAATGGTCCTGGAGTGGAGACCATTAGACAGACCTCGGAACAGAAACCGTTCAGAAACCAGCTGTTTTATAATTCCCATAATCCCTCGGACTACTCCCCCAAACCTGAGGAGTTGCGGTGCTTCCAGGGCAGCGGAGAGAGCAACGTGGTAGCCGAGCCGCCCTGGAAGCACCGCAACGCCGAGGGTCTTCAAAGTCAGTTGAGCAGACCCTCGCGAGCACAGCCAGGCCAAGACCACCACAACCTAACCGTTCCTCCAGAAGTGGTTAAAGCAGAGGAGGTGTGGTCAGACAGCGAGCACAATTTCCACGACGCTGACATAGGGGGCGTGGCCGTGGCTCCGTCTCACGGCTCTATCCTGATCGAATGCGCTCGACGGGAGCTACACGCGACCACTCCGATCCTGCGACCCAACCGCACGCACCCCACCCGCATCTCCTTGGTCTTTTACCAGCACAAGAGCCTGAACGCACCGGGCCATGGCCTGCAACAGTGGGAAGCCAAAAGGGCAGAAAAGGCCAGGGAGAAGGAGGAAGAGGCTGAGCGTATGGGACAAGGGGCGTTGGGGACCAAACTTGACACGTCAAAGGATTCGAGTACGGAGACTGAAGACGAGTACGAGACTTACGAGAAGGAGAGACACAAGCTTCAGGTCCCCACCCGTCAGTCACTGACAGTTACACGGGACGGCGTCATCACGTCAGCCCCGTATTCCCTAACAACCGTCACTGGGCCTTATAACTGCTGGACGTGATGTTTTTACATGCTTTTTTAGCCAATGCCTTACCTCAGCTAGTTCACATCCTATCACAGCTGTTTTTACATGTGCCCTTTTTAAGTTGTGCTCCTTGACTACCGTTTGTGGGTTTTTAACTGTGAGTTTTAGCGCGTGCGTCTGCGTGTGTGTTTTTTTTTATTGTTTGAAGAGATGGTGCTCAGAACAGATGTTATAAAACTGGTTTTATACATATAGATTAAATTAGTGCATAGAAGATGTGATTATTTATTCTGATCCGTTTCGAAACGATTTTGTAATTTAATTTCTGGTCCAAGCCTGTTTACTGCAATAGGATCACGTCAGCCTTTAAATGAGGTGCGTAGTAAACACTCCGAATTGACATTGTCAAATGTGAATTCTGGTTTCTCGTTTCAGCCGTGGGTGCTCTAATGTCTGATACTCCGTAGAAGAGATTTCATGGTGCCATTGTAGCGGTAAGACATTTGAAAAATACATGCGTCATTATAAAAACTTTACATTAGATTGTTGGTCATGTATTTCAAATGAATAGCGTTTGGCTTCGTCTTAAGACTTTTCTTGGGAATGAAGGTACATTGTTCTTGCATTGTGAGTTTCCCGTAATAGACGAGCACTTTGTATCTTCAAACCAGTTTTCCGATATGCATGTTTGTTTGTTTCATCATCTGCTGTCTACAGTCGAATTATGTTTGGTTGTTCTGGAACTCAATCATGATTATGAAACTTTGCATATATGAGCAATAATCATGGAGGGTTATATGCTGCATTGACCAACGTGTTACCAATTCATGTTAATCTAAAAGAAAAAATAATTTGTTTTTTTCCGACTCCCAAAAAGTTTGAAACGTGACTTGAAAACAGCATCATTATTTTATACATAATTACAAATATTTAATCAAGCGTGCTAAAATATGTTCAAAACAAATTTACTGTATGTTTTTCACTGGTGCTTTGAAAGAGATCTCACAAAACCTGAGATCTCATTTCATGTGTTTTTATTGCTGCATAGCGCATTTTATTTAAGAAACAAAACATTTTATACAAACAAAGGGTTGTTATTTTTTTATTTAAATGCATTGAATGGAAAGATCAGCTACACGTATTTTGTATGTATTCAGAGGCCTAATCGACACATTGGCTTAAGAAAAAAATAAGGTTTACATTTGGTTTAAAGCGAACGTAAGACTAAGAAATGTCTGTTTTTGTCCACTCTTCTTCTTTAAGGTGCTAAAGAGTGTGCATCAGTGTTTAAAACCATTGTACATTGTTACAAGCACTTGAAACAACAACTGTTCGTGTAAGTTGTGAGAAATCTTACACATCATCTCTAAAAAAAGGTGCTTTGACTATTAACTAGTACTCTACAGTCTCAAAGGTAGACAAGCTCTACATTAACCCAATGTGAACCTACAGTTTTGGGCAACTTGAAGTCACATAGTGGCATGGGTAAATACACGCTACTGTCTCTTCAGTTACTGTTTTGCTGAACAACGAAACTGTTAAACCAACAAGACTATATATGGTAACCCTGAGTGTGTATATAGCTCAGGACAATGGTTTTTGGTGCTTATGCATAGTACTGGATTCGGTATGCATTGACAAATCACATTTAGGTGCACTTTGAAAAAATGCTGGGTTGTTTTCAATCCACGGTTGGTTAACAGCAACCCAGAATAGGTTAATTTATAATGTTGACTTTATGCACCACACATAATACTATGACCTTGCAGTCAACCCATGGTTACAGATTGAAAGGAAAACATCAGTACTCTTTGGTGGGTCTATTTAACTAAAGAATTACCAATTCAATTTGTTTCAAAGATCACACAATTTATGCATTTTTCTAATATGTTGTGTTTCATGATTTGTTTTTAATTTGTATGGTCACTAAAACCATGAATATCTGTTTAAATTTTTAAATTTATATTCTGTATGTTCATCTGGGAGTTTTTGTCGTTTTTGGTTTGTTTGGTTTTTGCAGCTTTCGATTTATGAGTAAAATAACGTCTGCAGATAACATGATTTTCTCATTTTGTTCCGCATATAAATTACACATAGTCATACATCAAACGAGAACTTTAAAATGTTGTGTGCTTTAAAAATGTCACAAACAAGTTTACTACATAAAGACAGTTATTGACATCGCACGTCTATCATACTCTTTATATCAAACTCAACTGTGTGACTTGGTGTAATTAAAAACAAGAGTCTGGATTTTAGTCATAAGTCGAAACTGCGGTTCTATTAGAAATTCCAGAGGAAACCCATTGATACAACAAAACACAAAGGTTTAGGACTACAAACAGAATGGCTTTGTTACTTAACTTATTTACACTCTTAAAAGTAAAGGTGCTTCAAAAGGTTCTTCACAGTGATGTCCTAGAAGAACCATTTTAGGTTCCCCAAAGAACCATTCAGTCAAAGGTTCTTAAAAGAACCATCCTTTTCATAGTCTAAAGAACCCTTTTCCACTACAAAGAACATTCTTTATGGAACCACACAGCCAAAAATCAATTTTCTGTGGCATCTTTATTTTTAAGATTGTACGTATAAACTTGAGGTAAATGATCTCATTTAAGTTGTCAAGAAGACAAGACATGCATGTATAGCTACATTATAGTGAATGAAATATTGTTACATTCCTTTCCAACCTCATATATTCACCTGACTATTCACAATGGATATGTCTTGCATGTTTCTCACTGTTGTCTGTCTTTGTTTTGTTCTTTTCTCAGGTAGTCTCTGTGCTTTAATGTAACTTTGGACATAAGCTTTTAGGATTCTCATGCTGTCTTCCAATTAAATTCTCAAAAATGTACTTTTACTTTTGCTTATTTTTAAAATGGAAAATTTGTTTCCCTTATCTCATCTTCATTTATATTACCAGTTTGGCAGTTGTTCTATGTACGGTGAATGCCTGTACCGGTTTAAAAGCTGACGTTTGTAATCTCTACATAATAGTCACCAAACCATTTTTTTAAATAATAGTTTTTTTATCAAACATTTACCCCATCTTTCATTGGCTGGAAAACAGATAGTCCTGGCCCAAACTTACTCCATTGGTTATAACAGTGTTGCTGTGTTGGGCTGGTTAGGATGCTCAAACAAACAGGTCAATGTATTGATGGCAGCACAAAGCCACATTGTTCACACTTTTCATTGAAATCAGCCAACCAGTTGCTTACTTTATGTCTGCTTATTACGGGATAGGAAATAGTATTTTAACATGAAAAATTACACACTTTAGCTTTAAGTATGAATGTAAGCTATTGCGGCAATGTTATGTGGAATTTTACACCTCTTATTTTGAAAGCAAACAAGCTATGAACTTGAATACTTATTCATTCTTTGTGTGACTTGAAATGTTTTGTCATGGAAAGAAAACACCAGCTTTAGAGATTTTACCTTTAGAAAATAAAGTGCACAGTACAGTTACATGTGAAGTGTGACGTGTATGACTTTTCTATTTGCACATTGTCATAAGGAGCTTTCCTTTTGATTTCTTTCTTTTTAATGCAACATTCTAAGAACATTCTAACAACTGAATTTGAAGTACACAGCTAAATCCCAGTCAAACCAGGTCAGAAACACCTTTAAAGGGTTCTTGGGGCATACCGGTCAAAAGTTTTTGAACACTTACTCACTTTTAATATTTTTCTTTTCAAATTCATATTTTTCCACATTTTAGAAAAATAGTAAGCTCATGAAAACAAAACTTTAGGTTTAGCTTTAGGATTATGGTGCCACAAAAATTATATTATATTATATATTAGCGTCTTTGGTGCATATTTTGTCTAAATTTCGCAGAAATGTTCTCTTGGCATTTCATTATGACACTTCTTGGGGTTTCACCCTTTTTTAAACAATATTAAAGGAGTTCCCATCTATTCTGAGCTCTTATTGGCTGCTCTTTTTTTTCATTATTTAGGCAAAGTCATCCTTTTAAAGATCATTTTATTTAAATATTTATAATGACAAATGTTATTTTATCATTTTGTCTATGAAACTAATTTCAGACATTTAAGCATACACCTTCAGATGAAACCATTTTAACAATGAAAAACATTTCAACTTTTGACCGGAATAGTGTACATAAAATATGAATTTACTAAAATAGTCATCATTAAGGATATGAGATCGGTTAGCAATATTTTGCATTTATTTGGAAGACAATGTGTATTAATTACGCAAAGCAAAACTGAAATAGCAGAAGCTGTAGTCATAAGGATCCAGACATTTAGAAAAAGGTGAAGAAATCCATAGAGTTGGTGTAGGCCTATTATGAGATTTTATTCACTTTCATTAGCTATATGAAAAAGAGTGGAGAGAAAGTTTGAAATTTAATTAGTCTTTACTTGATTAAATGTATTATGTTTATATTTAATTTATATTAACATTTTTAAGTATATGGGAAACTGACTGAGTTCCATTCAAATCCACTGAAGACATGAAAGTTATAGATTTTTTGTGATACATTTCCAGACATACGTTTAAGTCGCATCACATTATGAACTAACATTAATTAATCATTCTGTACCATGCACTCCATCTGAAACATACTGCGCATACATGGTGCTGCTCTCTCAGTAACGTTACTTTAGTAAAGGGCTCTTTAAAAAAGCGTTTCAGCATCCCCGTCCAGCAATTGGACCGCGCTAGGTGCCGTAGATTATCGAGCGCGTGCGTGACGCAGTGGCGTCGAACGCTCAGAAGAATTTTCACACAGGCAAGATGGCGACTTCGGAGCCGGTAAGAGCGAGGGGGTTTCTTTCATTTAGGGCTTCCCAGCGACCCGAAATGGTAAAGCCGCGTCCGCCGTGTTGTGTGCAGGGTTTGTCCTGACAGTGAAATGCTCAATCGAAAGATAAAGGTGTTGAAAATCCCGCGTGTGGCGTTCAGTCGGGTTTCGGGGTGGCACTTGTGTGGCTGGTGACTTGAGAGACAGGGAGGGTCCGGACCGCGACAATTCCTCATTTCAAACACTCGTTGACTGACCCATTCGGATTACTAAATTCATCCCACACTGTTTTTGAAGCGAATGTTGTTAGATTCTTAGTGGGCTCGACGGGATGAAATGAAATCTGCAGACATCTGGACACGTGTGTTCGAGGCTAACTGCGTGACTAGCAGCTCCCGCTAGCGTGCGCTGTCGTGGCTGCTCAATAGATTGAAAAGCCCGATGTTACACTTATGCGTAGAGAGTCTGTCAGGCATTACTGTTGGGTTTGACTCCGTGGATAGAACTACAATATTTGATCGATTCGTGGTTAAAATCAACATGTGTTGTGTGAGGCGTATGCCATAGTCGACAGCAGAGGGTGTATTACTTCACATTGAACTATAACGTTAAATGAATCTGACTCGGTAGTGTTTATTCTGTTGTAGTACACTACATGAAATGTGTCCTGTGGTCATATAAATCGTCTAGGTCCCATTAGTCTAATTAGACTAAAATGTATAAATATATCAAGGATTTGACCAGAAGCATTAACGTTAGAACGAAGTATTCTACCAATAGATCTGAATGGTAAGTTAGCTGGCAAACAAGCTAAAAGGAAACAAATGTTGCTTAAAAAAGCTCTTTGACAGATTTTCAAAGCAATAAACACAATATGACAGGTGCACTCTCACACAATGTCCCATGGATCAGTTTATGGGTTTAGAAAAATCATGACTTGTTGAATGAAGTTAAGATGGCGTATTTTTTGTGCATGTATTAAATACGTTTTCTTTAGTAAAGTGTTTGTGTTTTGCATTTATGCAGCAAGGAACTGAAAATGAAGAAGCATGTGCTGATAGTCCTACGACCGCAGTGATAAATCCTGAACAGTATATCAAGCATCCTTTGCAAAACAGGTATGAGAATTTTACTTGAGTATTTTTATCCGGATCACATACATGTACACGTATAATCTTGCCTGCACTGAGTATAGCTGACATAGTTTAGTTGATATAGGATTAGTCTCATTTTAAGCACACTTGGTTCCCTGGTGATCTAACCTCAATTTAAGGGAGTAATAAGGTACAATTAAGTTCAGAAGTCTATGACCATAGCATAACAATCAATTTGGGTCAAAAGTTTGAAAAATGAATTTCAGCATTTCTTAGTTAGTAGGATGCTTTTTTCATTGACAGCATGATGTCAACCTGACATGGATTTCACAAATTTTGTTATACCCGCATAATGTGCTTTAATGGAATTAAATATTTTGTACAAAGTTGTTAATATGGTCAAAAACATGACATCGCTTATCTGATTATTAATAACACTCAAAAATTCTACAATTTAATTTTGCATCAATACTTTTAGTTTTGCTATAATCTTTTTCCATTATACAACTTTACTTATATTACATCTGAAAAGGATAGAGGTGATGTTTTTTCATGCATTGATCTTTCCTTTCAGAATCTTTTTTATAAATGTCTAATTTACCAAACTAGTCTTGCATCTTATGATTGATAAAAGTATCACATTTGCCAGCAGTGTTTTGTGGATTTTGTGTTTGGTTTTCATTCTGTGCTCAAGAGTGAAATGAGTGATGCAGTGGCAGTCAGCCAGCGTGCTGCAGGGGAACGGGAAGTACTGAACTCTCATGTTCCGCTGTCTTATTCCAGACCTTTTTGCCTTTTTCTCTGTCTTTGTGGTGTAGTTCTGTCATATCTGGACTTGTAAGGACCTTCATTTACTGTGAAAGCCATCCTTGTCCACTCCTAGACTATCATAAGACATTTATTTAGAACTCACATTTGTTATATTATTGCTAATTTGTCCTTTCATTTCAGTTTTTTTGTTCGAGTTCTGTTCTCTCTAGTCATTTATAAATTACTGAAAGTTTAAAGTTCATCACAGGTCAAGATTGCAGTATACTACAGAGAGCACTTTAGTATCAGTCACAGGGTGCATCTGTCATATCCCCAACATGCACTCACTGCTGCTTTAACAAACAATAGGACCCTTATCTTGACTTGTAACAATGACGGGGGTTTTATTTTGTTTAGTGGAACTCCTTTGTTACAGTCGTCTTTGAATGTATTGTATACTACTGGTTAGGATTGTAACACTCACTCACAAAAGAAGAGTCCATATCAATAACCTAATAAAAGCTCCTTAATTTTACAAGGTGTGGGTCACCGTTGGGGCCTTTATCTCTGTTACTCATGGCTGTTTCCAAATGAATGCATATCTACAACAACACTGAAACATTGAAGACTTTTGGTTTAAAGGAACGTTGTGACTCATCTCTTGCTTAGACACAGCTCTCTGTGAGGCTTCACATGAATATTATATAAGGAGTGACATGAGGAGAGCAACTGTACGCTCACTTGTCCTGTGTTCTCTTCTGCAGATGGGCTCTATGGTATTTCAAAAATGACAAGAGCAAAAGTTGGACAGAAAATCTGCGTCTCATTTCCAAGTTTGATACAGTGGAAGATTTCTGGGCGTAAGTGTTTTTCTCCGTCATATCTCCAAGAGGATAATTTAAGAAACTGTTTGGGCATTTGGAGTGCGGCAGTAATTCACAAATACTTGGTTGTGTGTTCCTCCTCAGATTATATAATCACATACAAAAGCCCAGTAAACTCGGATTTGGCTGTGACTACTGCTTGTTTAAGGTAAGATCGTGGTGCTTGTGTATAACCAGGCTGTAGATGTTTGGTCGTGGATCAGCCAGCATGTTATCGTAGCGCGATAACTTATTTCGTTGTGGGTTTATTTGATCAAATGATCACGGTTTATGTAAGCATCACACTGGTCACGTGAATGCAATGCTCATAATGTCTCTGTCTCAGGATGGTATCAAACCCATGTGGGAGGATGATAGGAATAAACTTGGTGGACGGTGGTTAATGACTCTCAGTAAACAGCAACGACACAATGATCTAGACTGCTACTGGATGGAAACAGTAAGTGTGTGTGTGGTCTACCAACACATCCAAGTTTCACTTTCCAGATATTGCATATTCTTAATGTCTTAACATGATGTTTGCAGCTGTTGTGTTTAATCGGAGAGTCCTTTGATGAGGCCAGTGAAGATGTGTGTGGAGCTGTGGTCAACGTCAGACCAAAGGGAGATAAAATATCCATCTGGACGGGCAACTGCCAAAACAAGGAAGCGATCACCACGATAGGGTATGTTACTATGTTTTAATAAAAAAAGTCGAAATGTATGAAGATGTCTGCAGAAATGTATTGAATTGATGTATTTATTTTCACAGAAGTACAACATTGTAACCGTGACAATGATGTCTGTTGTTTTTCCCATGTAGACAACAATACAAAGAGCGTTTGAATATCCCAGGCAAAACCCTCATTGGATACCAGTCACATGACGACACCTCTAGCAAAAGTGGTTCTACAACAAAGAATATGTACTCAGTTTGAAGAAAACTCATTTCAGCTCATTGTAGGTTTATAAAATTACAAATTTGCATCACATTAATACTTTTGAGTTGTCAACTACTGTAGTGTCCTTCCTTTTTAAGAAAAGAAAAAGATTAAATATGTAAATGTCGTGCTCTCCAGACGATCATATGATCAGCACCGGTACGGTGTAGATCAGAGGACGTCTGATTGTTTGACCCAAGAGAGAGCACCGCATCGGCAAACGCTATTCAAGTTGAGCTAGATGTTACTGATATAATTTTAGAATCGGAGAGTTTAAAGGACTAATCGAAACTTGCCTAGCTAAAGATGTTCTGAGGCTTAGATAAAAGAAATACCATTCTTTGATTCTTTCGCTCATGCGTCACGCCATGAAAAGTGTTTCTCACCGTCAGATGAACGAAAAAAAAACCTGACTACACTAACACAGAAATTTTAAGGGTCCAAACTGTTTTAACATGCTTTGGTTGGAGGTGTTTGGCATGAGAAGTAATTGCAGAGGCGCCTGCAGACTGACTATCTTAAAGGTTTGTAAAGGAATAACTTTGATCGCGCTCCAAGTTTGGAATTTGGAGGAGTAGTCATTTATTTTTTCAGCTATGCTGAAATTGTGGAGTCTTGCTTGTAGATCTATCTTGAACGGCTGTGTTTTTCCCTCCCCCTTCATCTATTTATGATATTTGCATTGCAGTTGAACTTCATAGAGAAGTTCAAGCTTCCTTTGTTTTCTTTCAGTTTTTGTTCAGGTTCTTAGCAATGTGGACTACTGCTCTCTTTTTATTTTATTTTACAGTGTATTCAATAATTGGCTGAACACACATGCATTTTAGTTTTGCTGTCACCTTTCCCCTCATATGAAAACTGTAGACATTTTCTAGTTTGCCACAGTCTTTGGATCAATGAAAGAAGAGAGGATACTCATTTTGAATTTATTTTGCTCATAATGTATCTTTATTATCTGTAATCCCAGGATGTATATTACCTTCTTTCAAAGTAAAGGTTATGTGCTTTGCATTAACTTTTTTGAATTATTTTTCTTAATTCTTCGGTTCATAAGCAAAAGCAAATGCAAAAAAGGCTTTAATACATTTTTTCAAGATAATCACTCAGGTGTTTAGCTGAGAAACAGAGTTGAGTTATTGTAATAATTTCACTGTTTTCTTTTGATCAAGCATTGGATGGGGCACCACTTATGATAAAGGAATTCAATACAGGCCCTGCTCTTGAACTTTGTAGAATGTGTAAATAACCTTTTCAAACAAAGTCATTCATCAGTCTGGACTTTGAGCATACAGTTGAAAAGTTCAAACTAGCTTTTAGTTCTGCGGTTCTGTAAGATGCAATTTTGTAAATGAGATGTTACAGCCTAATGTCAGATTATCTGCCTGTGACAATTTGGGGCCTTCACACCACATTATTAAAACGAACATGACGAAAATGAACAGTGATGATAGGTGCCTTTTACTGCATGCTAGAGTGGTTTGTTTAAACACAGTGGGTGTGACAGAATTAAAGAACAGGTGTTTCAATAGCACCAGAAGTATGTTAGCGTTGCGTGAACCACACCACCTAAGTGTGCTAAAAGGTCCTGTCGGCTTTGTTGGGAAACCACTGGAATACCAAGTCTTTCTGGTAAAGTATTTGACAGCAAAAGCAACATTTCCACTGTAGCCAAAATTAAGTAGCATGACAAAATTAAGCCACGCAATTTCAAATATAAAAACAGGCTTAAATTTCAGCATGATGAAAATATAATTGAAGGTAAACATTTCAAAGGATTGTATTGTATTTGTTTAATCATTTTATAAATTAAAATAAAGCTTTGAAGAGCAAAAATCCCAGACAAACAAATGTATATGATATACATATATCTGTAAAAATTTAAATAATGTTCATACAAACACAAAACATCACATTTGTCTAAAAAGATTATATTTGTTGCTTGCAATGTTTGTAAAGTGCTATTTATTGTTCATGCGAGGTCACGCATTTTTCTTCACTTATCACACTTAACCCACAAATAACCAATGCCACAAAATGCAGTTCATATGAATTCACTTTATAATGTATGAGTATCTAAACTAAAGTCCTGATATAAAACTGGGATCATGCAAAAAAATTTACGATAAACCTGTACATGATTGTTTCTTTTATCTTTTCCTATATGGATCTTATGAAACTTTCTTCACTGATAAATACACATTTCCTGCCAGCAATTGATTCAACATTATCAAGGAATTTCACAATTAGAATAAAAATGTGAAGCAAACACTGAACAACCTTTGAAACAGAATGCACTGACCAAATATATGGTAAGACATACAGTCGGATGAAAACTTGCTGTAGCTCAAAGGAAATCTGTCTAGATAATATATTGCTATATCAAATATTGCATTAATGTCCTTAAAAATGTCAGAGATGTAAAACGATGTAGTATTCTGCAAACGATAACCTCAAAGTGCCATTTAGCAAAGTGTCTGGTGCCCCCTCCCAATAGCATAGGTATGGTACAAGTTTATGAATCTATAACAGAAAAACTGAAAACTGATTTAGACATCAAGACAAAATCAAAGGTTTCTCCTCTTCTTTCTTTGCTAAAAGTACTGAAAGCATTGATGATGAGAAAAAGTAAAACTCCACAGCATAGCTGAGTTCATACAGCTCCAGATTGACACTGAGAAGCCATTCAAATACAGCAGAGATGTGTTTGTAAAAGTAATCCACCTGCACGAAGAGGATGCAGTCTGATACAAGTTGTCAAGAAAAAAGCAATTGTTTGGTTATTTTTCAATTATTATTTGATAAAAATGTACAACAATGCATAACTTCAGATGTATTTTACTCTAGCTGTCTTTATGTACAGCAAACACTATACGTTGCCTTGTAATTATAAGGTTCTATCTGCGTTCTGAGCAGTTTTGAGATAACAAGCTTCAAAGTTTTTGCATTCCATTTGACGTAGATAAAACCTTTTTGTTTTCTAAAAAGAATCCCACAATGTAAAGAAAAAACAACACATAATGTAGGCTAAGTAAGAGAATATGTGAATAACAAACTGTTTGATAGAAACTTATATTTTCAAGGCGATGACTAGAAAAAAGATGTATGCATATTATTGCAACATATTTGAACATAAAAGGATACAGAGGATGGTGGCAGAAATCTGTATTGTTGAAGAGACAATGCGTAGCGGGTAGAGGACCTGCTCATACCCGGTCAGCATACATTTGCTAGTGAGGGAGGTCAGGATGGTGAAGTACAGACACACACACACAAAGCTCAGGGCAGCACCCAGATAATGCAACAACGAAAGCTCTGCTTGCTACAACAAAACACAAAGGACAAAATCTTTTCTCATATTTACTGTAAAAGAAATCTTGTAATAACTATGTAGTAATACATTTAGAATGCTTTGTCATAAAAATGTATGTAAACTAATAATGAAAAGTCTATTTTAAAATTTCACATTTTTAAATCATCCACATTCATCATATTCTCATACAGTACGTGTACAGGAAACAGCCTCCAACCTGTACAAAGTTTATTTTGTGACCACACCTATGATAAACATGACATGAAATGTTGTGTCATACTTCTCCTGTGACACGATGTAAAGAACTTAGCTCCGTTCCTTTATGTTCAGAATGAGACCATTGCCAAGGAACAAAATATTATATTTGATTGTCCTGTTAATGCCAAGAACTCTATTGCGCTTTTTAAGGACTCGTCTGTGTTAAAACATTTAAGTATTAAAGCGGCAAATAAAATTAATAAAAATAAAATATTTGAAAGTGCTTACATTACAGTTCCCAGCCACAAAAGCACCAGCAGCGGACACACAGCCTGAAACCATAGCGATCTTACTGAGGAGACAATTAATACTGCTCCTGTCCAGAATGTGTGCGTGATGAAAAATGCAGAAAACCAGGACTGTGAGGACAAAGAAAATGCATATTACAAAGATTTTTATTATTATTATGAACTATCTCCAGACAGTTCAGTCTGACTTCACATTTATGATTCACTATCGTTGTTTTAAATGAACACCAACGTTCTGTATATGCACTAACAGTCATCTAATCATTCTTCATTATTACATTTTAGAACATTTCATGACAACTAAAATAATGGTGCCAGTATTATGTAATGAACAAAATGTTCTTATATATCAAACCTTATGGTTTTAAACCAATGTCCCATTTAATTCATAATTTACAAAAGAAAATAATTCTGTGACATGTCTAAACTTTCCTCCGTGTATATAAATATAAAAGTAATATACCCACACAAAAAAGAACCAGCATTGATTGTTGCAGAGAAAAGGGAGTTTTCTGGAAGGTTTGTCCCAGTTGAGCTGCAAAATAAACACAAATGGAAATCATGTGTATTATGATGCGAATAAACATTTTTTTATTTCGAGGTTAATTTGAAAACAAACCTTATGGTGGGAATGTGTTGCAGAGTGCAGCACGTGCCCGTTTCATTTATTAAACACGAGTTTCTGTATTCCCTGTGAAGATGTTAGAAACCTCACAATGTTATAAAACATTAGAAATATATTATAATTAGAGAATGGTGGTTGAGATTATCACTTTACCAGTTACTAAGTGAGCAGACATGGTTAAGACTTAATGCTATTCCATATCTGTGGAGAAAGACATAAGAATATATAATATAATAATAGACATAATCTGACTTCTATCTCATTTCTACTCTTTCTATATAATATATGTTGTTCCAATTGCTTCCATAGTTTACCTCATAAGTCGCTTTGGATAAAAGCGCCTGCTAAATGACTAAATGTTAATGTAAGAACCATTTACTAAAATGAACAAACAAATTAACACTTAAACCTGTTTGCTAAGCCATTCTCTACCATAAAAGACAAAGTCATGTTTATATTGTATGTTCATCAGTAAAAAAATTACAAAACCAGAGCCAGGCCCCTGTGCTGTGGCAGAAGCTTGACATTGTTTGGTAGTTCCATTTTCACTTCACGTAGAGATGAGTTGGTCTGTTTAATAAGTAAACCGGAACCTTTCATAGTGTATGCGTCAGATTCATAGAAATTGCTGACTGTATGTCAAACAATGTCAAAATATTATACTTGTAGAAATATAATAGTAATGGAGCAACAGCCTATAGCGAGACAAAAGTAGCAACGGTATGAGTGTCATTGAGAAGTTTGCTATTGCTATTGAACTTCTGTTGGTCAGACATTCTTGATTTATAGAGAGCAAGTAAGATCAGTCCGTTGCAGTCTTTGAGCTTTTCTGATCCCGACTTCAGAAAAGTATAAGGTGCCTAGACATTTATGACACCAGTACTCAATCGGCTTGCAAAGTTGTTAAGCTGGTTATACAACAATCATTTACGTGTCATTATAGGCTACTATCATAATCTAGATATCAATGAAGTCTTTGAAGCTGGCCTTAATGTTTTAAGATTTTTTTAAAACATAATGATTTATCTATCATCCATCAATGTAACAGCATGTGGAAGATATAAAGTCTAACTTTTACATATGTATGAGTAGCAAACTATCAAAAACACTTGTAATAGAAATTCTGTTAAGAGATCTAACTGACTGTGACAACACGACAACATGTACGTGAAATGAAAATAAGAAGAATGGCAAAGAATCTTAAACTCACACTGTCCAGCATCCGATGAATGAGATGGCACACAGAACAATGGGTAAGATAACCCAAACACCCATGCTTCTAGATAACTGATTGAGGATCAAAAAAATGATGATGTTAAGCTCAGAAGTGATCCGTCCCAGAGGTCTTGAACGTTTAATCATTCAGCCTCACAACAACATCTTTTGCATCCTTTTATTTTCCTCTGGACACCTAAATTAATTCTCTCTGTACACAACTTGACTTTACCGGTTTACTGTCCCCACGAGTCACGACCAGATGTGCTACATTCTTAATGAAAAACGCAAAGGAAGATTTGAGACAGGCTTCTCCATCCAGCCACTCCCTAATGGCAGTCACCTTTTCTTTAAGACGAAAATATCACAGCTACAAGGCAACTTGGGTTGGGTCAACTTAGCCTCTTCCCAGTGTTTACTTAATGACTTACTCACAGTCGTCATTTCTAAAAGCATGTTAGCCTAGAGGGATGTTAGGAGAAATATGTAAGTTTACATAAACATTCACTCAGTTATTGTATATGTTGCATATAATAAAATGAAGCATTGTTAAGCACTTAAGACGGTGTAGGACTAATTGATTCACAAGATTTAAACAGAAAATATATTCACATATAGGCTAACTAAAAATCCTCAGGGATCACTGGGACCAGACCATATGAAGGGCAGACCAAAAGCAGATAAATACATGAACACTGCCCACATTTGCCTCTGGTTGGAGCTTGTTTAAAAGTCAAAGCCCTTTATCTCACAGCATCGTCTACAGTTCAAGATGTCGTTTTCCAAAAACAGGATTTATTAAAAAATATATATGCTCATTTTAATCCGTTTTTATGCTGATTTAAATCAATCCTCTCCTCCAAATTAAGCAAACTAATATCGTTTTTTTTTTTACATCTAATTGTCGGGTGAACAGGTGAACACAATTAAACCGCACTAAACTATAAACCAAAGGGTGGACCTATTAGTTTCAGGAGAAACTAACAGGATTACCAGAAACTAACAGTTTGAGGAGAAACTAAGAAGATACAAAACATTTTTCTATGTTATAAGATGTATAGAGGGTATGCATTGACGTCACTTTCCCGCGTGAACACGCCGGTACACGCTCCCTTGAGTGGTAAAACTAAGGCAAAATGGCTGCATTCAATAGGAGGAACAAAAACCGGGACTAAAACACGCAATTATTTGACACTCAAATGTTGCGCGGAATTGCGTTTACTGATATTGGACTGTGTCCCAATTCGGGGGCCGCGTTCTTTGAAGGCTGCATTTTAAGACCGATTGAGTCACAGCAGCGCGACTATAAGCTGGTAAGGCTGTCCCGATTCAAAGGTTGGGCTGTTTTAATCTACATAAACGTGTCATATTCTCTAAAATAAAATATCATTTTTCTGGCTCCGTATTTGTTAAAAAAAAGTCATAAACGTCTCTGCTGTGTCCTGCTGCTGTCACCACGCAACACGAGCAGCAGGTGACGCAATTAGGAAATCCTCTGCGAGGCTAGACCGTCTCATTTCAGTTCCGTTCTTGGACTTTTGAGGCTGCGTGCTTTGAAAAACAAGTCCTCGTTTTTAAGTCCGCAACCTAAGAAGGTTGTATCCCCCGAATTGGGACACAGCTATTGTATCATTTTGCCCAGTGTTTTACCACTCAAGCAGGCGCGTTCACGTGACGACACGTGGATACCCTCTATAGGTCACTTGATTTTTGAACAGGAGAGTTGTTGGCCGCTTCGGGGTCCTAAATTTCAAAACAATCGAAATGGCGGCGCCTGTAAGATGGAGTCTAATGCGCTATCTACGGTTTCACTCATCAGCAGGACAGTTTAGGTTGGAAGAGACATTTCAGATCTCATTTACAATAATAAAAGTATATATGTATTAATTGATAATATATTGTTACCTGACGTTTGCGCTTTGTGTTTTATTCATTAAACCTTCGACAATTTGGTCTAAATGAGTTACTCGTTTTTGTGGGTCTGAATGGACACATCGACCAGATCTCTACCTCTCCAAATTAGTTAACGTTACCGTGACATGCAGCGATTCCTATGTTATCTATAAATCTATGTTAATAACCTGTATGGCTTGTTCGAAGCACTCTGGGAAAATGATCTTCAGTCGGCCTACCCCATTTCAGCTCAACACATGAAAAGGGCGTCAATCTCTTTTATTTTCTCACTGGCATGCAATTTTTCATTAATAAATGTATGTTTTATTTTCATAAGGATTCTGCACTGTAGGCGAACGTTTGACTCAAATTACTATGATAAAATAATAGCCAAAAACTCATATTAATTGAACTGCGTAACTATATATTACCTTCATCATTTAAAAAAATAGCATTATGCTTAAATGCATTATGGTTTTACATTAGTAATAAAACACTAGTATTAATGGTATTTAGGTGGAAGCTATCTTTTTTTCATAGTGTGTCCAGTGTCTGTGTGAAGAAAATGAAGCAGCTATAACGTATTTTTTTCCATAGATTGACAGTAAATGAAAGAAGTCAGTGTTATTCACTCTGGGCTGCCCAGACCCATAGAATAAAGTCTCAACAGTATGAAAGCAAAGCATTTTCAGGTGAGGCATTTTATTTTTTACCTGATGTCCTCTTTAGTCCATAACAGATCAACCATGTTGAATAAATGTTCGGGATCCTAAATAGAATATATTTTCAAAACTGCTATACTAGGTATTATTTATTATATTTATTTATGAATCTGTGGTCCTACTTGTGACAAATTGGTCATTTTTATTGCAGTGCGAAAGCTTTCAATTTTAACTCAAGACACCCCGAATCCTAGAAGTTTAAAGTTTCTTCCTGGTAAGCCTGTCCTGGGGGCAGGAACTAAGGATTTCCCCACTTCAGACTCAGCTGAAAATTCCCCTTTAGCCAGGTAAATACCGTTTTAGCTTTGTTGCCAATCTTACATTATATATTATACTTCTGCAGAAAGGGATTTCAATTTATCATTAAATCTGCCGCAGTGATGCTGTGTATTATTATATCCAACAGGGATCTTTTCCAAATCGAAGGCATAAAAAGTGTTTTTTATGGCCCAGATTTTATCACTCTGACTAAGGTAGCGTTTGATTATTAGATTTGAATGTTTGTTTGTACTGAATTTAACTTTGTAAACTTGTTGATTATCAAAGACAGATGATGACGTTGAATGGACAGAGATTAAACGGCATGCCGTTGAGGTCATCACTAAATTTGTTGAGAGTGGTGAGCCCATCACAACTGGAGCAACACATGCTGAGTGCTGTGAGTGAAACTTTATCAGTAAAAGATGGTTTGGTTGTATTGTGGTTGTATACAGGATTTATAGAACTAGCATTTCATATTTTTCAATTATCATTTTCCAGATTTTCAGTATTTTATTCCTCTCTTTATTTTATTTTCAGCTGTCACAGAGGATGATGATGACATTGTCTCTATGATCAAAGAACTTTTAGACACACGAATCAGGTATGAAACTTAAAGATTTCATAAAGAAACTTTTTTATCTTGAAGTGAAATAAATACCAACAGCTTGTTTGTCAAAGAGGCACTGATTGTTTACTGTCACCATGATTTTGCCAAGTAAGATGTGTTTCTGGATCAGCATCTTATCAGTGATATACATATACACATACACATACAGTATACATATACACACACACATATACTGCAGTTTGATTTATATTAATTGGAATGCACAATAAAAAACATGATTTCTGAAAAAAGATTCAACAGAGTTATCTCATTTTGGAACCAAACTCTTCATATACACACATATATATATATATATATATATATATATATATATAAGTTGACCAATGCGATCTCTGCTTTCTTTAAGACCTACAGTACAGGAGGATGGTGGTGATGTCATATTCAAGGGCTTTGAGGATGGCACTGTAAAGCTAAAGTTAGTTGGCTCCTGCACAGGCTGCCCAAGCTCCACGGTTACCCTAAAAAATGGCATCCAGAACATGCTACAGTTTTATATACCTGAGGTCGACAATGTAGAACAGGTGAGATATATAGACTTAAAATCCAGATTTTTGTGTCTACATGAGAATTTTTCATATTTGTGGCTGATCACATCAGTCTTTGACAGTTTTATACCCCTGTTTAATAAGGTAGAGGATGAAGTGGATGAGATCAACTCTAAAGTGTTTGGTGAACTGGAGAAGAAACTGCAAGACTAGTAATATGACGACCTATTCTGTCCCCCATATTTCAACTTAATGTTAATGTGTTTTATAGTGGGATTTCACCCTAAATGTGTTACAAATTTAGATTCTAAATCTAAAATTTGATTTAATATTTAAGCAAGTGCAAAGTCTTCAAAAGTTTTTGTGTTTTCGTTATCTTGGTTGAATATTGTGATTGCACCAAGATAGAGAATAACAGAGCACTGCACTTTCTAGACTACCATCACAAATCACTCGTAGTCCAGCACTTACTGTGTGATAAGGATTTGTGGTTTTTAACTGGTTTTATTTAGCTTGTCATTGAGAAAATCTTCAAATGTAAATGGTTATGCTTGTAATATAAATATTCATTGTATATTGCAATTTCACAGACATACCATCATTAAGTGAGAATATATTTATGGTGTCAATAATTGCAATGATTCTAAAACATTATTAAACTTGAAAATGCTGTGTTTAGAGCTGATCTTTCACCATGCTCAGAGGCTTGCTTGGAAATTTGTGGTGGAAGATTTGTTAGTATTCATTGTTCATTGTTAGTGACTACATCTGCCAGTCAGCAGCTTTGGAGGACCTATAATAAAATTAACAGCTATGTAAGACCATATAGTTGTTCCGGGATAATGTTATGTATTAAAATCCAAGGTGTTCAAAACCTTTGTTTTAGAGGTATTTTATTTCTTTCTTACATTCAAAATAACGCACTGTAAAAAATAACACAAAAGGTCAACATGTTTGTTGTTCAGTCTGTAATTTAAGAACATTTCTACTGAATGAGAGATTTACATTTTTCTTTAAAAATATATAGAGCTTTTACATTTGGGTGAAGTTCTGCTGTATACCTTTGTCAGCAATTACTGGTAAAAGTTCACTTGATTTTAGCTGTACCATATGCAATATGTAGATTGTGGAATTTTGCCCATTCTTCTTATTGCACCTCAAATTAGATAAGACCACTGGTGAACAGACATTTTCAGGTCATGCCAGATCTTGAGAGTGGATTCAAGACTGGCACCTGCTATGCCATTTCAAATTGTTAACATCTGTATTTAAATAACAGTAATAGACAGCAGAGGAGTGAACTGATTTAAATTCACAGGGCTAAGGACAATAGTTGGCTTAGTGTAAAAGAGGAAATCTACAGTTATAAAAAATAATAATTTTAGTGACTACTTTTTCAAATAGAATTATTAGTTCTATTTGTGTGGAAAAATAAAATACGTTTGAATTTTGCAGTGCACCACAGGAGGGGCGTCGCAAGTGGGGGGAAACGGTGACGGAGTACATAGGGCTTTGGTATGTGAGGGGCCTTGAATTTCCTGAAATTATTATTATTTTACAATTGTGCGCTTATACTGCGCGTCTGTGCAACTTCTATGTTCTCCGCTAATTTTGAGAAGCTTCGGCAGACGTCTGTGTAAATGCCTCACACGAGCACAGCACGCATGCAACAGCGAACTGCACGGTAGTGAAGTGGAATGGACTCAAATCCCAGCTGAAAGCATTCTGTTATCACCCCGCTAGAGATCCGTTAATTCCGCTCCGTGTTTTCCATTTCCCGCTCACAGTCAAGTGTTCACTGACTCCGCTCACAGCCGATGATGGATAGTTTCATCGACAGGTAGATGAAGTACATTCACTTTACAGCTAATGCTTGATCCGATAAAATAGTATTTGGGTAGTTTGTTTTTAGTATTTGTGTCGGAAATGTTTAAGTGCGGTGGCAGTATTTTTGGAAGCCTGCTTAAATGATTGAAACCGAGCTCGGTGGTCTAAATGAACACCAAATTCGCTGTTCTTAGCCTTCACAAAAATTAGGCAGTTGACTGTGAGAATTATATTCAGCAGACAACCCAAAAAATAGTTGGAATTGAATATACAGGGCAGGCTGCTAACTTTAAAATAATCACTAGAAAACAATGCACACTACGGAGCGCATGAAGGGACAAACGTCTCGCGCTTTTTGTTTTATCTGCGTATTGAGGTAAACTTTGGATAGGTACGACGTTGAGGCAGTTCTTCTCACATATTCAATATATTAAATAATAACCTGCCAAATCTGAAAAGGTCAATAATATGTAAGTAATAAAAAGATGTGCTAGTATATTTAGGCCTTTTTATTTTTAATAAGAGGGGAGCACACTCTCGACTTGGCATTAAACTTTTTAAGAAATTATTAATTGGCAGTCTCAGTTACAATCATGAAGTGGCATTATTACTACCATTTATGCAGTACTAGCCTATTCTTACACTACACACGTTACTGTGGGTAACATAAAATACATTATTTTTGTACTGTTCATTAGTTAACGTTAAATGTGTAATGTTTTGGACTACACGGCACAGTGTCTCTATTAATGAAACGCAATTCGAATAAAAAATAATTCAACTCTCACTTCATGTTTAATGGGAGACTGAGGTGACCTATTAATATTTAAGTATATCACAATTCATACAGAAATAAGATTCAGTGCTGTATTATAAATAAATATAACAATTTAATTATATATATTTGCTGTATAGCGCGGAGGGGACCCACACATTACCTTTGCACAGGGCCCGAGATTCTGTGCTACACCCCTGCACCACAGCATTATGGGGGAAAAAGGAGTGTGAAAACCTGTCAAAAGCACTGTGCTTAAACAGTCTGATCTCGTTTGTAAAGCTATTTGCAAGTCAAATTATGGGTGTTTCGTGTTGTGAATGTTAAGAAATATTTCTGGTTTTGATGTCTAACGTCAAATTAATTGTGAAATCATGTAACATGAAATCGTTTTTACAACGTTGCGCTTGGTTCTGTGCAATGTTAAGTCTTCACTCATCTTATCTGATCCTGGATCAATATTGCAGGTTGAATCAGTGCTGTACTTTAACCTATATGCGCATGCGCGGTACGTAAACCTCAGTCTGTCTACCGGTGAATGAGTCGACGGAGGGTAAGCAACGACAACAACAGCTACATTGCATGTGCACATATAGCGTGACGGTTTCTTTTATTATTCATGATTTGTCATGCACTCGGTTCTGTGAGTCGTGCTGTGCAGATTCTGTCTACTTCTGATGTGTAAATGAAAGCAGTAAGTGCACAGACTGAACACTAGACAGTGTGCTAATGCGTGGGCCTGAATTTAGACAGCATTGCAGGAAAAACAAACTCTCCAGTCAGTACCACTGCTAACCAGCCATAAAGAATCGCTTATAATTTAAGTTACTGCATTTTTTGTGGTTCATACGTTCGTTTGGAGAACTAACACAGGGTTGAAATGGTAATTTGTGTTGTTATGTTGCTGAGTTAGCCGGTTAGCTTACAGCATTGAGAATACGTTAGTGTGCTAATAAGCTAACTCTCTAGTGCTGGTTAAATGCGTAAAATGTATCAATTCGGTCTTCAAAAACATATAGTGTAAATAATATTAAGTCTGATTTGCTGTGGATCTGAGCTTGGGTTGTGTTTTTAAGCAGGGTGAGTTTGCATAGTGTGCTGAGGCTGACAGATGGCACTGGCTGTGTTTCAAAACCTAGTAAGCTGCCTACCTAGACAGCATGTATTTCGGGAATCTCATAATAACCAAAATGCTCATTATAGTAAATTTGCTAGGTTTGCAGCTCTTAGTGTAAAGGGATGGCCCAAAATAAAAATTGTAAATTTATCCACCCTCATGTTGTACAAAACTGTCTATGACTCTATGGCGGGACACACCAAAAAAAGATCATTTGAGAAATGTTTTAGTGGTTTTATATCCATACAATGGAAGTAAGACAATGTTTGGTTATCAACATCCTTTAAAATATCTTCTTTTGTATTCTGCAGAAAAACGAAAGTCATTCAGGTTTGGAATGACATGAGGGGGAGTAAAAGATATTTTAGGTGAACTGTCCCTTTAAGTTCACAGTAGTGATGTTGAGCTGGAGTAATGAACTGTATAGTCAGCAGTAGTAAGTATAGTATCATTCCCACAGGAAATCATTTGTCGCCCGGTACAGCAGAAGGTGTGAGCAGCTCTCCATGGCCCAGTTCGGAGGGCAGAAGAACCCTCCATGGGCGGCTCAGTTTGCAACTGCGGTATCACAGCCCGGCCACACAGGGCAGTCCATTGACCTGAACAGTTTACACTGTAAGTCAAACTCTCAAACACTCAATTTGATGGTCAGTGTTTTGATGGCATTTATCTATTTCTTGTGTTTATATATTATATGTTGTCACAAGTCTTGGAGCTCCTGTAGGCACAGGCACGTGCACACTCAGTCAATAAAACTCGCTCTGAGTGTTAAGCATCCATTTCTAATTGTGAAAGTTGTGCTTCAAGATGTTTTTGTTTTGTTTACATTGATTTTTTTGATATGTTCGAGTTTGATGCAGTTCATCCGTGGTTTGTAGCAATACAGTATCTTGACTCTATGGTGTTCACTCATAGCTCTAGGGGTACAGCAGCCGTCCCTCTTGGGTGCGTCCCCTATGTACTCTCAGCAGTCAGCATTAGCCGCAGCCTCCCTCAACACACAGTCTGCCGCTAACTACCAGCTCTCGCAGCAGACTGCAGCTCTCCAGCAGCAGGCCGCTGCAGCTGCAGCTGCTGCATTACAACAGGTGAGAGCCCGTCTCTGTAGGGTCGGGTGGAGATCTAACACCATAATAAAGCTGATGTATTTTCATACTGCTGTTTGTGACTCTTCATCTTGCCTTTATGACTAAAAAGCTGATTTTTGGACACAATGTACGACAACAATGTAGTGTCACGGTTTGAACAACTTGAAGCAATGTTGCTGTTTTACTTAACAAATGCTACTGCGTGTACTGCACATTTTTCAATAAGTAGCAAGCTAGTTTACCATTCCAAACATAGCAATTCACGTAGAACAATTTGGTTAAATGTATCTGCCGAATTTCAAGAATGAGAGCGTTTTGTTTCACTGTGTGTTAGTGTGAATGTGGTGTTTACCCTGAGCTAACCTGTTCTTGTGCTGTTTATCACATTGTGTATCATTGTTGTTTTTACGTTGTTTCTTTATTGGAATGGTCCTGCTGTGTGTTACTAGTGGTTGAGTAATCTACCCCCCACAGTGAACAGCTTTGAGACACCGCTGTTTTATTTTAGTCTCAGATCAATTCAGCCCTGCAGCAGTATCAGCAGCAGCAGCAGCAGCAGCAGCAGCAGCAACAACAGCAGCCGCCACCCCAAGCCCCCCCGCCGCAGCCTCCCCCTCAACAGACCCTTTACAACATCCCTCATCAGGTACACCTCCTTGCGTTTCACAATGTTTACCCTACTTCTAAATGATCAGAATAGTGTCAGATCTGTACTATACAAAACACAATGACGATATGTCTTTTTTTAGTTCCAAATTAAAATGTTGAGGTCAAAGCTTGAGACCAAATCATAGCTACAGTTCTCACTGTGTCACAATTTTAGTAGTGACTCCTGTACTCTGCCGCCATGTGAAATGGTAGTGCGCCCATACTGGGATTACAACCATGACATAGGAAGTGAAAGAGCATGGCGATAACTCAAAAGCACTGCAGTGCATGATATATGAATCACACTGCTTTAAACGGCCAAAACCTCTTCTTGTCTGCAATTTTTAGCTGAATATGCAGATCTCTCTTGCAAACTCACTCTGTCATTGTAAATATGTTCACTTTTATTGGTGAACTCAAATTAATTTTGTTTTTGACTAGCCAGTCAGCTTTTTACAACAAGTCTTTGTTTTAATATGATTTGGAAAAGCTGATTGGTTCCACTGAAGAACGTTTATGCATGTAATCTGACATTTGTTTTTTCTTTCCTTATAACAGCTTCCACAACCTCAACAAGCCCTGCTTTCACAGGTACACTCCATTTGCAAATTTTGAGTTTGCATCATATTTGTATCTCAAAGGGCTGAATTTGTTCTGTTGCATAGATGTACAAAAACAAGCAAGAGAACTTATGACAATTTGAGATGTGCCCATTTGTGTTGTCTTTTGCAGCCCCCTGTTGCCTTGCCCACCAGCCTGAGCCTGTCGAACCCGCAGCAGACGGCACAGATCACTGTGTCCTACCCGACGCCTCGCTCCAGCCACCAGCAGCAGACCCAACCCCAAAAGCAGCGTGTTTTCACAGGGGTTGTTAGCAAGCTGCATGATACCTTTGGCTTTGTAGATGAAGATGTCTTCTTCCAGCTCAGGTTTGTTCTAGTCAATTTACATCACATTAGATGGTCAAACAGATAAGCCCACCCCATATTCCCACCAGTTTTGTTCGATACCCAAATAAACGTTGCAATGTTTAATAGTAGCACATAGCCACAGTGTTACGTTTGTGCTTAGTTTGGGCTCGTCTTTGCCGTGGTGTGATTTATGAAATACTTACGTGTTTGTAGTGCCGTTAAGGGAAAAACACCACAAGTGGGCGATCGCGTTCTGGTGGAGGCCGTCTACAATCCCAACATGCCTTTCAAATGGAACGCCCAGCGCATCCAGACCTTACCTCAGCTGTCCAACCAAACGGTGAGCAGATCCACATGCTCCAAATAAATCCACAGCATCCGATCTAGCAGATACAGTGTGATATCGATCTACTTCCACCGTGTGTCATGTAACATCTGTTGATTCCTGTGTTCTTAATCTCCATGTAGCACCAGCTGCCCCAGCCCTTACCTCAGGTTTCCCAACAGCTGTCCAGCTTTTACTCGGAAGCAGGAATGCCACGCTTCTCTGACACACACCATTCGGTGGATTCAAGACAAAATGTAACTCATGCCTCTTGACCCCCACGCCCCAAAACCTCTCTTTTCCTTCTCTTGATCTTCTACTTGACCTGCTTCTCCATTCTCCTTTTTCACTTTTTTTTAACCCTTTCAAGTATTACAGCCCACAGCTTGTGTGTTGAATGTCTTGGGAGGATAGTGTAGTTGTGTATAGACTGTTTCATTGGACGCACGCGTCTGGCCTGCAGTTAACTTCCAGTCTGTGTTTGGTTATGATATAACAATTTAATTTATATTTAATTTACATTCATGTTAATTTATATGAATATTTAATTGTATATTAACTGTATTAAATTAAAAGGTCTACCAGAAGTTAAATTTGGGACACAGCGTTTGTTTGTGTTCTTTTCACTGAAACAGTCTATACAGTGCGTGTTCAGTGGCATTTCAGGTGCTTTTCCTACACATTTTTTTTTTTTTATAAATGATAAACAGTTTTGGTGCTGATTTTGAATGCTTGACTCTGAATAGGGGTCATCGCAATGGCAAAATTTCAGTAGTCAATATTAATAACAGTGAATTGTAAGGTTTCCTTACCGCTTTAATGCCACAGCACAAACCAGAGACCATTTCAAAATTGTTTTTCTAAATTTACTATTTATAGGTATGTGTTTAGGTAAAATTATCGTTTTTGTTTCATTCTGTGAACTGCTTACAATATTTCTCCCAAATTTTAAATAAAAATTTCTATTTGCATTTATTTGCAGAAAATGAAAACTGTAGAAACAGGTTAAAATAACAGAAAGGATGCTCTGTATGTTTTCAGACCTGAAATACTACAAAGAAAACAAGTTCAGATTCACTTTTAAGCACTACAACGGTCATATTTCTACATGTATTTAGGAAAAGTTTTAGAAGTACTTTTTATGTGATAATCTCCATTTTAATCACAGTTTTCATGTGTCTTGTCATGCTGTCAGTCTTTCACATTGCTGTTGAATGACTTTGTCACTCCTGAGGTTTGATTTTTCTTTAAATTCAACAGACACTGGACTGTTGGAATGGTCACTTATTTTTTTCTGCGGCTGTATATGTATATAATTAAATTAAGTTACGTTAAATGTCTTAAACAGTAGTTGTTTAACAATATAATATTATATGACTGAAAAATATAGACATACATTTTTATCTGTATTGCCCAGCCCTAGTCTAAAGCCTTAAGTATAGTTACTTTTGCACAGCCAAACGCACAGCCTTGCAAAGTATACTTCATATTGAACGCAGACAGGCATTCAACACATGCACATTGCGACAAATTGCATTACCTCTCCTTGCCTACAGGGGTCCGAAAGGAGCATTTAAGCAGGCCTTGCCATGTTAAAAATGACAAAATCAAGTGTGTCACCTGGTGGATAAACTTAATACTGCAAAACAATTAAATGTGCATGTGCGATCTGCTTGTACAGTACGCACATGCGACGAAATCTGCGTCACACGCACTGTACACTGACCCTCGCATACATGTAAAAACTTAAATATTGAAGCATACTTTAGGCTTCAAGCACAAGCTTATTGTGATATCAAGAAGTTCTCTTTTGTTTTAGAGGTTTGTTCATGATTGCACACCCATCTCATGCGCTCCATCTCTTCTGTATTTCAGAGTCAACCCCCAGGCCCAAACATGATGAAACCAGGTCCCACAATGCTGCAGTCTCTACCCCCGCCCACCACGTTCAGCGTCCCGGGCCAGGGACCTCCTCCATCGCTTCTACAAGCCCAGCTCTCCGCAGCCTCTCTGACACCACTGCTGCACAACCCACCACAACCCCTGCTGCCCCAGCCACCTCCTAAAGGTACATCAACCCCTCCACGGTCCTTCACAGAGTGATAGATCTAGAAAATCTGATGATCTATGTTTTTCTCTATGTAGAGTCTGTGTTCTCAGGAGGTTTACTCCAGCCCCCAGTGCGCATGATACCTCAGCCCCAGCAGGTGAGGCGCGTGGACCCCTCTCCTCGCTTCCCCAGTCGAAGTGACCGACCAGAGCTCATCCTGAGGAAGGATGACCGCAGGTAGTGTACTGTAAGATGCTGCGGTTGTGTTGAAGAAAAGTGTCGTTGCATTAATGTTGCGTAATACTTTTTGGCTGTGTTTGTGTAGTCGGGAGAGAGAAAGAGAACGAAGAAGGTCAAGAGAACGTTCACCCACACGGAAACGTTCTAGAGACAGATCTCCTCGCAGAGAACGTTCTCCAAGACGGCCACGCAGAGTCGTACCAAGATATACCGTGCAGTTCTCAAAGTTCTCCCTCGATGGGTACGTTTAAAAAAATCGAGACAAACGTTCAGCTGCAAAATTTTCTTTTTAGTTATTTTTCTCTAAATCGGTATTTATTAATGATATATATTAGATGCATGGAAAGCTCCTCCACTTTTTGCTCATGCCACAATGAGTTTTTTTTAAAATAAATCTATTCTTGGCAGTTATAACTGTGATGTGATGGAGCTTCGCCAGAGGTATCAGAGCCTCTACATTCCCAGTGACTTCTTTGACGCTGTGTTTACCTGGGTGGATGCCTTCCCCGTAACACGACCTTTCACCTTTGGAAACTACTGTAACTTCCACATCATGCATAAAGAGGTGGACTCTCTGGTGAAGAACACGGCCGTGCTGGATCCACCTGACGCCAATCACACATATAGCGCAAAGGTATCACCTATGTTTTTACATGGGTGGAAATCTCAACTACTACTATTCAGGAAAATGTTTCCAAACAGTCGTTTAATTCTCCATGTGTGACTGTGAATGTTGATGCCTGTTGTAGGTGATGCTACTTGCCAACCCCACTTTAGATGAGTTGTATCATAAGTCCTGTGCATTGGCAGAAGATCCATCAGATCTGAGAGACTCCTTCCAGCACCCTGCCCGCCTCATCAAGGTACACCTCTCTCAACAACATGAAAAACTAGTCAAAATAAGCTTTTATTAACGAGCATTGTTGCACTCGTTAAACTGTGATGTACAGGGATGGACAACATTAAAGCACCAGGGTCTTTGCAAGTAAAACGCCAGTAGTATTAAGACCATCTCTATGCTTTTATCAGTTTTGAATGGGGTTTTTGCAACCCACATTTGTGATCTGACTGTACAGTGATACCAATATGCGTGTTTTATTTCATGATTTGGTCATTTTGGATAAAATTGACTTGTACCCCTGGACACCGAAAGATGTTTGTCCACCCTGTATTTGACCTGGATAGTTTTTGGAATAAGCTTCTCTGATGTCTCTCCCGCAGTCACTGCCAACTTCGGCCTTTGTGGTCACGTGTTCTTCAAAAGTAACCTGTGTTCTTCTTTCAACTCTTATGTTTTCAGTTCCTGGTGGGGATGAGGGGCAAAGACGAGGCCATGGCCATCGGGGGTCACTGGTCTCCTTCTTTGGACGGGGCTGACCCAGAAAACGATCCCTCGGTCCTTATAAAGACAGCCATACGATGTTGTAGGTCTCTAACAGGCATTGATCTGAGTTTGTGCACTCAGTGGTAAGTACATTTCGTTTGGTCAGAATGCATCTCCTGTAATCTCCATGTGTGCATCTTTTAATATTAGGCCTTAGTGTCACACAATAAGGCCTGAGGGGCAACACCAAAGCTCTGCATGGTTTTACAGTGTACCTCCTGACATGTTCAATGCTTTTGTGTTTGATTTATTTTGTGTTGATTTTGTTTTGCAATGTTTACGCTGATGTCTGTGGCAGTCCTGCCTCTTTATCTATGTGGTGAATGCATTGATTCTTTTGCTCCGAGACCAGAACCGGAGGAGTCGACCGCCATCGTTACTTTCTGTTCTCTATGACCTTTGCCTTGTGTTAAATATCTTACATATTTAACTTGCTTTCACTGTGTCTCAATCTGTCCTTCTCTCACCCCCCCGGGGTTTGTACGCAAGCAACCGGTTCAGATTCACTGTGGGTGTGTTTGGGAGGGGCCTGATGCAAGCGGGAGGGGCCTTCGTCGTTTTTTTGGTTTACATTGTCTGTCGACCTCCCCGGTACGTGGCTGCCGCTCATCCCGAGAAACTTTCGGGGGGTCGCATTACCAAGAACGGGGGCGCAGGGGGCTCGTTTGGGGGAAGTGTGTGTGTGAATTTGTGTGATGTCTCACAGAATGTTTCTTTCCAACGCGCTTCTTCCTTTGCGACAGGTATCGTTTTGCAGAGATACGCTATCACCGCCCTGAGGAGACTCACAAAGGGCGGACAGTCCCCGCACATGTGGAGACAGTGGTTTTATTTCTCCCGGATGTTTGGCATTGTCTTCCTACCCGCTCAGAGTGGGAGGGCCTGTCCCGCGGACTCAAGGAGCAGCTGGCAGAGAAACTCCTGGCCGAACGGAAGGAGGCTGATGGAGAACAGGCACTGAACGCTAATCCCTCTCTTCTCATTTCCGCTTCTCACAGGCACAGGAATAGACAAACAAAACACTCAGAAAGACACAGAAAGAATCAGACAAGTATCACAGGCATCATACAAAACCCACTTGTCCCATCCCTTTCCTCATTCCTGTCTCATCCCCGATCCTCCACCCCATTTCCTCCTGCTCTCCCTCTGTCACGCAGTCTCACACACAGCTGGAAGAGCTTAGGTCCTACTTTTATGACACCTGCTTCAACTGGTAAAACAGCTTCCAGCTGCGGCCGCCATTGACATGCCAATCTAACGGTTGACACAAATTCCTGCTTAATTCCCCATCTGATTTCAAAATTCTAAACTCAATTCATGCATGAAACCAATGACATTTACAAAATCAATGCTGGAATCTGGAGGGCCAGTTGTGAGTTGTGTTTATAATGTGTTTGTGTGTGTTTTTTAGAATGTTTTACCTGTTAATTCAGTATCTGCCGAATACTCTCCCAGTTGTCTCTCGTCGGTCTTTTTTTTAATTATTTTTATTTACACTACTCTTCGATTGGATTGTGTCTAGATTTGGATGTCATGATGTTGGTTTATGCGAGGACAGTTCTGACTAGCTGTTTAAGATGCCAAGCTAAAAAGAATGTATGGAGAAAAGCAATATACTCGCAAGATGTAGACGTAGGGTGTCATCTCTTGAGTGCACCTGCCCCCAAGTCCATCTCTTGAACCCACTGTCATTGATTATCTTTTTGTATTCCACAGAACTGGCATTGATTGGCTGTTGAGTGGGATCTGTTTCTGAGAACTAGAGAGCTTCCGTGTATCCTAGCAGTTTTTTTTACCCAGTCGAGAGCTCAGTAGGAGGAGACAATGAGACACACTTGTGACCTTTGCTTCTTGCACGGATCAACTTTTGTTTCAGAAAACTCACGTGGGGTCTGAGAGTGGCTGTTTTAACACATTTGTCCCTTTCTTTTTTCCTGTCTCACGTCACATGCACAGGAGGAGGAGGATAAAGACGAAGACGATTTGAAGGAGGTCACTACGCCGACTCACTGGTCTAAGCTAGATCCCAAATCCATGAAGGTAAGGTGTAGTATGATTGCGAGCGCTTGAATAAAGCTCACAAGTGTGAACCCTAAAGTGACACGTTGACACGCAGGTGAATGATTTGAGGAAAGAGCTGGAGAGCCGCACGCTGAGCTCTAAAGGACTGAAGTCCCAGTTGATCGCTCGGCTTACCAAACAGCTGAAGGTGGAGGAGCAGGTTGAGGAGTCCAAGGAGCCAGAGAAACCTGAACCTCCTAGCGTAGAGGAGGACGAAGTCTGCAGAGTGGAGGATGACAGAGAGGTGAGACAGAACTGATCAGAGGATGGTTTTCCAATGGAACTTCTTACTGATCAATCAAATGCAAACGTGATGTGTTTTCAGGAGGAGGAGCGAAAGCGGCAGGAAGAGCAAGAACGTCAGCGCAGGGAGAGACGATATGTTCTACCGGATGAGCCGACCATTCTCGTCCACCCTAATTTTGCTGCCAAGAACGGCAAATTTGACTGCAGTATCATGTCGTTGAGTGTGCTGCTGGATTACAGACTGGAGGACAATAAAGAACATTCCTTTGAGGTGAGGAGCACGGCTGACATTGAGAATAGGGAAATATTTAAACGGGAAGTTCATGTTGCCCATATATTGTGCCTTTTTTTGGGCAACTCGAGTTTGCGTTTCCCTCTCTTTTACCACATACTTGACATCCTGTCATCTCTTTAGTATATTTTCTAATAATGCACACTTTGGATGACGCAAACAACGCTGGTACAGAAGAAATTCCTGTTTCAGTTTTTTAACACTTCACAAACGTTTGAAAAAATACAGCCAACACAACATTTATAAACGAAACAAAATGTTAAAGAGTACATAACTAGGGATTTTTAAGGTCCAACTTTGGTTTATGGAGTGTCCAACAACAAGTTTATGTACATAGAAGGTGTAAAATCACGATTATTTCGTAATAATCAGCAGTTATTCTTACCTTACTTCTTGACTGACTCTCAAATGATTCGTTACGCGATTCATCTGTCTAATCCCCTCCTTTCCGCTAGCCTAGTCTGATGTGATTGGTCAGATGGTCTAGTCTGCTGTGATTGGACTACCGCGAATGAGGCTCACGAGCTACAGTGTTTTGGGGGAGAAGAGTGACATTTTCGCTGGCAGTCCTAGCAAAACGTAGGCGGGCACTATATGTAGTGACGTAAATCCGCGGCGGTTCGCGAATCAGACTAGGGACGACTCGTTTGCGTGATTCAGAGTCGACTCCCTTTTTTCCAAGCCAATAACTTTGTTATTCATTCACCTTCGGATTTAAAACCTGGCAGACTGCTTACTTGCAAACAAGGCAACATTACACACTGCATGAAATGTAATTTTCATGATCTCATGTTATGTACTCTTTAATTAAATATATTTAAGATTATTTAAAAATGAATATAAAATCAATAAAAATGAAACCGGAAGTGCTGCAGGACCAATGTTTACATCTTGCGAAGTGGTCTATAAAGGGCAAAAAAGACACAAATTCGAAATCCAAAAATTGTGACAAAATGGATTGAAACAGGTTTCCTAAATCCTCCCCTTTTTATATTGGGTGGACCAAAAATATATTCTTCCTCTTACTTTTGGCATAGCATATCTTTACAAGATAAGTCAATCCAAGAATGCATTCTGACAGGGTCATTCTTCATCTAAGATGGTAGATGTATATATGATCTAGAACAAATTCACTGCACTAAACCTCTGTATGTCTGTTTAGGTTTCTTTGTTTGCTGAACTGTTCAATGAAATGCTTCAGCGAGACTTCGGCTTCAGGATCTACAAAACACTCGCTTCTCTTCCACACAAAGATGAGAGAAGAGACAAGAAAGACAAAGCTAGAAAAGACGCAGAAAAAAGGGACCTAAAGAAGGAGAAGGATGAAGAAAACGGAGAGCCGGTCTCTAAGAGAATGAGGGATGAAGATGACAGGAGGAAGGTGGGGGAATGATACATTAAGATTGTCTATGAATTGCACACATGTGCTTTGGTAAACGTCAAAGTAGCATCACTATTGTCTATAAGAATCCTGTTTTGTAGCTTGAGCTTTTATTTATGCAATCAATTGGAGCAGCGCACTGCAAACAACATGAATCGGACCCTTCAGCTGTAAATGTATTTATAATATTGTTTAAATTGTTTCAGTTTAAAGCAATTGTTAAGAATTATTAAGATTTAAAAAAATCTATGACTAACCAATGACTGTCCAGCATATACTTATTTTGACACTTGAGCATTTATTTAAACATGGAGATGAGGCATCAACATCAATGTGTGTCTCCTGAGTGTAGGACGAGGAGAAGGAAAGAGGTATTAAGAGAGAAGAATCAAAAGATGAAGATGAAAATGAAGATGGGAGCAGCAACAACAATGCTGATGAATATGACCCCATGGAGGCAGAAGATGCAGATGACTATGACGATGATGGTAGAGATCACACTAAATTACATGCGGATGTGACGATGGTTACATTTCTTTGACTGACATGATCTGTTGTGCTCCACAGATAAAGACGATGAAGACTCTAATGGGAGAGACAGAAGAGACGACCGCAGAGATGACCGAAAACCTAAAGACCGACCATCGAAAGATAAAGTGAGTTTGACCTCCATTTCCTGCACAAGCAGTTTTAAGTAGTTGGTGAACTAAGAAGAGGTTGGATTGATGATGTAATCATCTCATCTGTCTGTAGGATGAGAAGAAAAAGCAGATGGTGACATTTAACAAGGACCTCCTGATGGCATTCGTGTACTTCGATCAGAGTCACTGTGGCTACCTGCTGGAGAAGGACTTGGAGGAGATCATGTACACGCTGGGCTTGCATCTCTCACGAGCTCAGGTGCTTCTCTTTGCTCTCTAGTGTTGAGATGGTTTGAGGAGTTTTAATGAGTTCTTTCCGTAGAGAGTTTACAAATAGGTCGTAAAATCTGTCAAGCTTGTCAATAACATGACAGGCTCTTTTTTTCAGGTGAAGAAATTGTTAAACAAACCCATGGTCAAAGAGTCCTGCTATTATCGCAAGCTAACAGACCGACCGAAAGATGAACCCAGCCCGACGTTGACCTCTAACGCTCACATAGACAACCTTTTAGGTGTGTAAAGATGATAGCTGAAACGAAGAGGGTTATTTGTAACACAAGAATATGACTCCATCACCCGGGAGTAGACTAAAGCCGTGTGTGTGTGTACCTGCAGGTAACAAAACCTTGCTGTCCAACCAGAAGAGCAAGCAAAAATCAGAAGGCGTCAGCGAATCAGGTAGCCTGATCGTCTATAACGGAGCCATGGTGGATGTGGGTAGCATGATGCAGAAACTGGAGAAGAGTGAGAAGAGCAGAGAGGAAATCGAGCAGAAACTCATGCAGCAGGACATTAAAATGGGTATTGGTCTCATTCGTCTTGCTTTGATCTGTGGTTTCATAATGCTTGGAACACATAATTTAAGACTTCAAAACTAAAGCCAATCTCATCTGTTCGTTTTGTTTTGTAGAAGAGAATTCAAAGAGTATGGCAGAGCTGGAAGCAGCTAACCACAGTCTTCGCAGAGAGCTGGAGGAAGTGAAGAGCAATCTCAAAGAGACCGAGAACAGCCTGCAGTCCTCAGACCAGCAGAAAGGCAGCTATGAACAACAGCTTCACAGCACAGTCTCCAACCTCGACAGCGTCATGAAGGAGATCCAAAGTGTCCTAACAAATGTATAAACTTTGTCATTTGTTGTAAATTGAGCTAGAGATGTACAGTCTTTCATATGAATTGTGTGTTGAACTCTCTCTTCTGTACTTGATGCAGGTTGATCGCTCAAAAGATGGTAACAGGAAAACTCAAGCGAATGGCTCAGACGAATAACCGTCCCTGTCCAGCTGATCAACATCTACCCCCAATATGTAAATAAGCTTGAAACAAAAACGATTCTTAAGATACATTTATTTAGATTTTCTTTTTTGTTTCTATGTATAAAGTTTTAATGACACTGGGGGTAACTGTAAACTCATATCTCCTCCTCATTACTCTGTAATTCAAAATAAAACTACATTTGGGCAGAGTATCAGTAAACACTTTACAAACGCTTGTTTAATGTTTCTTTAAAAGATGTGAAAAAGTCATTTGGTTAGGCGTATGTTTTACAAACGTCGCTGGATTTCACATATTCTTGTTGAAATGATACATGACTTGTGCCAGTACGTGCGAGTTCTTATTAGCAGAGTTTATTAAGCAATAAATGTGTTATTTATGTTAAAGCTGAATTGAGTTTAGATAAAAGCAGTTGGTGAGTTTATACGAATTTACATGTTTACTGATCCGTTCTATTGTTAAAAATACAAACATTGAATAAAGGTGTTTTGTTAGATATGCTTTGTTTTGCAGCCGTGTCACCTGTACGCATGCATCTGAATCAGTGCATGCATACCAGTTTGATTCCAGATTATTGCTCTTGAAAACGCGTTACGTTTTATTTCCCGGTGGACTGTTAATGTTTTGTTCTTTGATTCTTGTGTAATCTAGTATAGCGTGAATGTGGACATGTTCTGGTCATTGCAAACAACGCCAGGCCAGTAACCCTGTCAATGATGCACAGATTGTATGGGGTCATGTCCTGTGTACTTCACAGAATATCCGAGTGATTGTAGACTTTCAGAATCGTGTGGATTGAGTGCAGTATGTTTTTTCTGGATTTTTTTAAAGGCAATGAATTCTCATGGTTGACTTATTTTTGTTTCTTTTTGTTAGCTCACTGAGGAGGAGAATGATTATGTGATTATAGTGGGGAAGGGAGGTTCTGCTGAGGGAAAAGAGCCAAATTTAGTCAAAATGAGCCCAAAGCAACCAAGTGCTTATTATTTTTCTAATCTTGATGTACTTCATGGTTGTCCTGGTCAAGGAAAAAATAAAAGTGGTTCATTTTAAAAGTTTCACAGAGTTTAATTCTGCTTTTCTGTTTTGTATTTAAGTGTGGACAACTTTGTAATGCAGTTTTTCCCCAGTAGATGGCAACATTTTCTTTTGCTGGAAGAATTAGGTACTTTTTAATGGGGAAAGTGATTCTCCTATCAAAAAGGCAAACAACTCTTTAATAGACAAGTGGGACTTTTATTGCTGCTGTTATAATTGATCTCATTTTTTATTATTATTAGTGATTAAACCCCTGGTCAAACTCCTGCGATAAATAATCTGATTGAATTTCAGATGTCGGATTAGATCAAATCTTAAAAAAAGGTTTTTCAAATAAAAAAAGGACTGTGAATTTGGTTTAGATCAAATGTAAAATGTTTGTGCCCAAAAGTCAGCATCATTAGAAGGGTGGATTTCAGGTACAAAAAACTATCATAAAACTATGCATCATGTAATAAACACAAACATTTTATTTGGCTCTTAATTAGCTTATCTGTAATAATAATTACACATTAGGTCTAAGCTATTAGACATAAGAAATTAAGCTTTTCAGTAGTCAACAGTAAAGAAGAAACGTGATTTTGGTACCAATTTAAAAGTGTTTTGTTTAGCACTGTTTGTAAAGTACATTGGTGCAACCATCAGTGATAAACCAGTAAAAAGTATTTTGCAGGTCGCAAAATTTGGGTGAACGCAAGAGCAATGAAACTTTTGTCCCTTTTGGGCCTCCGTAGAGCACTAGTAATCCAGATTTGGTAATCTGAAATAGGTGTGTATTTGGATCAGGATGATCCATCTAGTTTTGCTTTGAAAAACCGTCACAAATGTAAAAAGGATTACCTGATCCTGTATAGTAAAAGATTGGATTTCCCAATCCTAAACATTTTGATCCAGATTATCACTTTCGTTATTTCATTCTTTATATTTTGGACCTCACATATAGGCTACTCTGTTACTATTCGTTGAGATTTGTAACTTTTAAAACTTTTTTCTTACTAAACATACTTTGCTATATTTTTTAAGTATATTTTGAGATTTTAGAGCACAGTCTAAAGTACATATGACCAGACCTACATTTCACTGAAAATTGTATCGTGTATAACTGTGTGTATATGACAACACCTGGCCCATGATCACAGTGACATTGAAAAGCCTCTTGTTTATGGCACAATGTCACTGTACAGCTCAGCTATGACACGTTTGATGGCAGTGTTGTGAAATCAGAGCCGGTGCAGGTAAGTCCACTCCTCTCAGACAGAGGGTCTTTGTGCCCCCACTTTCACCCTGCAGTTTGGGTAACGCTCATACACCAGAGAGCCATGGGACAATCGTCCTCTCTTTGCTTCGGAGGGCAGGGTAACACTTCAGCACCACGAACAATCAACTTATTTTAATTCAAGCCTGTTTTTTCCTCTGCTTTTCTGGGTGGGGAGTTCAGTTGTTTCTGTTACAGCAGCATTAGTGAGAAGATTAAGTTACGTACTGCCCTGATCTAACAATTGCCTCCCCAAACAAGTAGGTCTTCTCATTTTTCTCATTTCGGAACAAAAGTGACTTTTTTTGTCTTACAGCAAATGTTTTCCGAGGCCTTTAATGTGTGTATTTAAATAATCACAGAAGGTGCTGATCACTTGATGTTTCTCCATTCTCTTTTTGTTTCTGAAAGCCTCCTCTTGCCCGCCATTCCTGGGTGGCTTATAGAGGCTAATGTTTCTCTTTGTCTCCAGTCAGACTCATTATCCCCTCATCTTAGTCTCAGTTCTACGTGTCTGCGCTGGCATTCTTCTTCCCCTCCCCCTGTTTTTGCACACAGGCTTTGTTTCAGGAGACCCCACACCACGTCCAAACCCCCAAACTCCTCCTCACACTATCACTTCTTTCATGGCTTCTGCTGCCCGAAGTCTCGCCCTCTTCAACAAGTCACTTGTGCAAAGGTGTAATTATCATGACAATGGAATGTGGTCTCCAGAGACACCTTGAGATAACTTTTCACAACATGTCAAGTTCTCTGTTTTCTTGATTTTAGGTCTGACTTCCTGGAAATAGAATTGAGAAGAACGTCACTATGTGGCCCTACAGAAATGTTTTGTTCTTTGACCTTATGTGACGGCGTATAATATGTAGTTTACTGCTTTTTGTAAAGTAAAGTTGAGCAAAATATCTAACACCGTCATAATCTTATTCATCTACTTTGCTGATTTTCGTCAACAGAAATGTGATGTTTACCAGAGTCTGCTTTCCCTCACGTCTTGATCTTTACCAGAAGCCTCTATATAACACAAGTCAAACAAACATGAAAATCACACACTTACGTGACACTTTAAGCCATTGATACATGAGAGAGACCAGCGATGGGCAACGTAACTTCTGTCAACTCGACCCTAAATGAGATGCCAGGCAGTGTGTGAAGAGCACTTGTGTGGAGTTTTTGCTTTGACAGCCCCAGGGACAGGTAAAGTGGAGCAGTTGTTGAGGAAATTATCCTTTTTCCTGGCTCTGAGGCAGAGGTATACTGGGTTACAGTGTGAGAAACCTGGGACGCTTTTTGTGACTGGATCTTTAGCATTTCCCAGCGGGAACACCACACCCCTGTGTTGTCTAAGTGATTTTATACAGACGATTACTTGGGTACAGAGGTAACATGCCTGCACAGCCTGTCTTAAAACATTAAACTTCATTATATAAAGGTGATATGTGTAATATCTTGGAGGATCTATTGACAGAAATGCAATATAATATACATAACTATGTGTTCAGGTGTGAATAAAAAGCGTTTTGTTTTATTACTTTAGAATGAGCTACTTCTATCCACATACACCACGGGTCACCTAACATGGAATGCTCCATGTTGTTTCTACAGTAGCCCTAAACGGACAAACTGCAGAGCATTTCGTAAATACGTTATCTCATTCGGCAAAGAAACGAAAACTCGATGACTTTTGTTTTGTATTCATTGTTTTTGTTTAATGACTTAAAGGAATGTATATGTTTTGAAGAATGTTGGTGAATACATGATGACAGAATTTTAATTTTTGTTTAGTCAGTGAATTGAACTTGACAACCAGATCAGTCTGGTAAACTGGTAAACAATTTCTTACAGCCCAGTTTTGTTCAATGAGTTAATGAATCATTGAAACGATTTCACCTCAAAATATTGACTCGTTCATGAACGCTCATATTGAATCTCCCATAAACGCTTATGAATGGGGAAAAAAATTAGAAAGATTTTCCCTAAATACCACTGTAAATTTGATTTAGTCTCTTAAACTGCTGTATAAGCCAAACATCTTGATTTCCCAAAATGAAGCGGGCAACTGCTCAAGTTTATTTACAACACATTTTCCGCCATGAATGTTTCAGTCTGCACCAAAGCAACAATGAAAGCAAACACAGGAAAACAACTTCTTTCCTGTTCCTTGCTACATTGACTCTGAGAAACAGCACGGAGAAAGTAAAAGCAAAAGGTTTACCAGCAGACATTTCTATTTCTTTCCAACCATATTAAAACATGTCTTAAACTTTGTCTTGCTGACCTTTTTAGTGTAACACTACACTTCACTGACACGGATATCTCTCTTATTGTTGTAAAAATACACTAACACAAAACAAGAAGTCCAAGGGAGGCATTTCCTGCGGGGTCACTGGAACCAGCAGGAGGTCTTTAACATGAAGCATTCACCTCCAATACACGCAATGTTTGATGTTACTCTTTTACAAGGCATTTAGAGGAGCAGTGCTCCTTTCCTTTGAAGCAGGGTTTCTTTAAATTCTTTATTAAAATAAATGAAAGTTAGCGCTGTCCAGACACCACTTATGAAGTGACAGATAACAACGAACAGAAATCTGACTCGAGTTCACGACCGTATAAAAAAATCAAACATTCAGTTCACTGTGTAAAGCTCCCAAAACGTACATCATCCTGTGCACCTGCAGTGCTCTTCCTTGAGTATTTACTTCTTACTGTACCCTGCAATTACTTTATTACTTGGTTTTAAACTGTCTGCTCATCTTGCACTTTACTGTGAACATCAGCATGTTCAGACACTTGTTTGATTCATTTTGGGTTATTGGACGTCGTTATCTGTCATGTGTTAAACTGGATTTCTTGTGAACCTTTACAACTTTTAAAAAACAAACATTGAGGCCAAAACATCGCCACAGAATTGGGCAATTGCTTTCTATTCATTCCCAAATGTATCATGTATAATGCTGTTCGTGTCATTTAAACATATTTGGTGACACTATATTACATTACACCACTTGAACATTTTCTAAAAAAGTTGAATTGATACAGTATCTACACCTAAATCCAGACTTTTTTTCTGGGTACTAAGTATGTATCCGTTTCCTGTTTCGTGTAAAAAGGATATCCGGACAAACACACGTATACTTTGAAATCTAGATCCTTGAGGTTTTAGAGTAGTCCCATGTGTCCATTGTCCTGTTAAAGCTAAATAAAACATTACTGACGTAAGACGCAAAGTTTTTGAATGTTTGGACTTGACCAGACACATTTGTTCAGTCAAAAGCTCATTTCGATGTAGGCCTACCACTCAGTACCACATAGATTTTTCTTCTAATGGCACTTTTAACTGCCTAATATACATCAACTCACACCATAAAACTCAAACAGGAAGCAGTGAAGGGCGTCTTTGATCCAGTTTACTGCAGGACAGAGAGTACTTGCACGTGCACTCATAATGAAAGAGTAATGAAGGAGTCGCATTTCAGCTCGAAATGGAAATCACAGTCAAAGGCAAGTCTACAAGAACTATTCTTGCAAGACATTCAATGAGAATGAAAACTCTGCCCTTAAATGCATTGTAGATTGTTGGACCTGTTTCAGATGAGTTAAAGAATGAAAAAATCAACAGTGGTCTCCAGATCAAGAGTTCCAGTGAAAACTTTGTGCATGTGATTTTCTTTCATCTCTAAAAACATGTGCATGTTGGTTAGTTCAATGGAATTCTTGGCCAAAGGGGAAATGTATTCAATCTTGACCTTGGTGAAATTAGGTAGCCTATATACAAAGAAAATTACCAGTCCTGATGTGGTCAGAACAGATGCTTTGGTTGACTTTAAATACAGATGTATGTTAGGACACAGGGTCTTATTCATTTACTTGTGGGGGTCTTGAAGTTATATGGCAATCTTCCAAACAGAGTGCTGTCGTGCACGTCTCTAACATGATTTATGGTGGGAAGAGGCAATGTATTCTTTACATACACGAAGGAAACGCAATATCCGGTTCCACTGCCAGACCCTCACCCTGTGGTCATACACACATATCAAACCCACTTTTGATCTGTCTATCATCACACCAGACCTCCAGCATTGATTTCAGTCGCCCAATGTGTGCGATGAAAACTTCCCACAGATGGTGGAGAAATGGTATTAAATGTTTGTTCTATTCAAGTAATGTTTGGAAACTGCAGACAAAATGTTAATACAAGCTTAATCTGTAATATTCACAATAACACAGATCAACCTAAATAGGTTTACTGTAAAAAGATTCCTGTAAAAAAACGGTAATATTCAGGTGACTGGGGTGCCAGAAAATAGTTAAATAAAACATTTTGTCAAGTAAAATGACATGTTTTTATGTTATTTTACACCCACCATTTGCAGTTTATTTCTAAAATTGGGGGCTTTTTCATGTTTTTAGTGACATAGTACTGTGGAGATCTGACAGGAAGATTTGGGGTGGAGATAGAGGAGCGGAACTGGCAAAGGACAGTCGAGTTGGGAATTGAATTCGGGTTACCTTGAGCGCACTGGTGCTATATGTTGGCACACTGATCACAAAGCTATAGGCACCAACATGTATTTTTTTGCCGCATTTAAAAAACACATGGAAAGTGTTTAAACAGGAACTTAAACATGAAATAAAACAGTACGCATGAAAATAAAACAGTACAAATCTTTACAATTATTTTTACAGTAGGTACGTTTTAAAAAATATTTTAGAGTTCATCTGACTTTTTAAAAATGTTTTATAAATAAAATCTAAATACTTTACGTTGGAAAAAAAAATCATTACATTATATAACATGTGTCACACTTTTACTGCAGTACATTTCATACAAACGTGTTTTTTTTATTTTAATACAGAAATTAAGTAGGTCTAGTATATTCCCACTTCACAAAGTAAAGATACTTAAGTAAAAGCTAAAAAGTAAAAATACTAGATTTGAGCTTTTACTTAAGTATTAAAAGGTAAAAAACAACATTTATGAAATTAAATAAAGTGGAGTAAACAGTATGATATATGCTTTGTAATGTAGTGAAGTAGAATTTTTCCAAGGTAAAAACACTCTAAAAAATACAGATATTTAAAAATGTAGCCTACTTGAGGGTAAAAATACTTAAGTAATGTCCACCTCTGTTTAAAATGTAATATTGTAATGTAAAAATATACAAAAAATCTAAATATAGAAAAATTAACTATGAATAATTTGTAACAAATTCCGAGTCTAAACTCAAGATTTACCTCCTTGTTTGGGTTATATCCCTTTAAAAATCTGAATGACAAAAACACAACAGTCAAAATCACTGAATAAAGTAACTAGCAATTTCTCAAAACACAGTTTGTTTACTACCTGCGGTCTTTTAGCGCAGTCTAGACGCGACCACGCCTTTATAATTAGAGGTCTTTTCTCATTGGTCGACAGCTGCTGCGTCAGGCCTCTCAGCAGCGGTTGCCTAGGGAGCCCGCAGATACCGAAGTACTGATGCAGAATACAGACAGACACGACCGGGAGCTCCTTTGTAGGAATGTGGCACGTCCAAGCTGTGTTTTTGCAGTCTTCCTGTTGACTAAGCCGAATGATGTGGTCCTGTTGGCAAAATAATTAGAATGCGATTCATTTGATCGAGTCATTCGTACAGAAGGGAAGAAATGTCTCTACAGCAAAGAGTGGTGCAACTGTCAGCCGCCTCGCTCGCCGTTGTTCTGTGTCGGGACGAAGACACCAAACACAACGCCTCCAGTACTCACGGACAGGACGTGTTTGAGGATTTTAAATCGCAAAATTCACGAAGCTTTTGGAATAAAAGGCTCGTAAGTGCGGTGACTGAAGTTTCCTTCCAAGGATGGCTAGAGAACTACGTGCTGCTTGTCCAAGGGAATGCCAACAACCTGGAGGTGCTGAGGGAAGCTTGGATGCGCAGGGCGCTCAGGTCACCCAGAGGATACATTATCAAAGCAGTGGGTAGGTGATGCATTGGACTATTTAAAATAAATAAAGAACATGGGTTCGCTTAAATCACTTAATGTGTTGAATTTCATTGTTTGCTCATTCATTTGTGAAATAAATTGGCTTGGATGTCATCAAACTGATAGTAAAGCTTACAATAGTGTTTTGGTTTGCAGATGTAAGTGGGGTTGGTGTGAACAAAGGCTCAACTTGTTCAATGGGAGGGGAATTTGAGAAAGGCTGTAGGTTCAGGATTTGTTTTCTTAACACTTTGTTGCTCTCCGAGTGTCATGGTGGCCTAACACCAAAAGCCGAGAATTATATCTTCATCCATGTTTGTTAAGTAGACACGCATGCTTGACACCTTTATTGGACCAATATACTTCTTAAATGGCCTATATACCTGAACATGCCCCACTCAACCTCACCCTCTATAGACGCACACACACTGTTTTCTCTTTGTTTCTTTACAGCACTCATAGAGAACCACAACATGATTTTCATTCTGTAGAAGGTATCCTCCTAACCTGACCAACCCTTCCCTATGAGACCTCAGAATGCTTTAGGCATAACTGTGTGCGTGCAACATAAGTGCATTATTTCCAGATGACAGGAAATATGATTTCTGGGGAGCATTCTAACCCCCCTCTTTCTCTGGCTTAATTTCCACGGCTCGGTTGAAGCTGAAGTAGTTAACCAAAATTGTCGCATCTAAATTTTGTGTGGTTACAATGTAGCGTTTTCTTGGTTTTGATGCGAGGTAAAAAAAAAAAAGATTGGTCACGTGTTGAGGCGAGAGACCTTTTGTGACAGTGTTGCCCCGGGTGTCGCCGATTCCAAGAGGCATCTGGTTTGCCCTCTAAAAACACGAAGCAGATTGTAAGAACGGCCATTTGCTCCTGCACCAACAGAAGCAGCATGTTAACAAACACTGAAGTTGTGCACACAGAGAGATCAGTATATAATGCGCTAGAACCACACATTACTATTGGCAGTAGATGTTAGAAGCAATGACGTACATTGAGCTTTTTACACTTTTTGCCCATTGGATAATTGCTGTATGCCCTCATCTGCATGCAAATTCTTTAGACCTCGGGTTGGATTGTCCAACGTGGTGACACTAGAGCGCAGCCCTAGTGTCTCTACTAATTTATTACTCATTCACCAGGGCCCATAGTCCTGAGTTATGTGCTGTCCGCCAGGCGATTTTATAGCTTTGCCCCTGAAACTGATGTCGCTTGTTTCATGCTCAGTGCGCTACCACAGACTTTTTTGAAGAAAGTGCAAGGACATTGTGTTGGCAACAGAACTGTCAGCTTTTAAATATGAATTACATGTGCTTATGGCTATCTAAATTTTAACCAGTTAACAAAAACATGATTTTTTTATTAAAGATGATTTATGTCTAAGAGAATATATTTTTGGTGCCTTTAAGTGCCTGACGATTTTCTTTATCTGCTTGTTTTGAAGGGATAGTCCATCCAAAAATCTAAATTCTGTCATCATTTACTCACCCTCTTGTTGCTCCAAACCTGTATACATGTCTTTGTTATGTTGAACACAAAATAAGATATTTTGTTCTGGGACACCCTTGACTACCATAGTGTTGTAGTAGGATTTTTTCCTATGTGAGGTCAATAGTGCCCCAGTTTTTTTGTTTCCCACATTGAACAATGAATGCAGGGGGAATAAATGATGACAGCATTTTCATTTTTGGGTGAACAATCCCCTGAAGTGGACTACAGAGTTTCACACCTCTGGACACTGATAACTTACATCTGAGTTTGCTGTTCACACTTGCTGATTTGGGTTCACTCATTATTTACTTTCAAGACTTTTTGCAAGGATCCCCAAAACCCCATTCTATAGGCTTGTGTTTAGTCAGCAGGAAAAGGTTAGCGGCTGTGATTATCCGTAAGCAGATGGGTTGATGATTTAGCCGGTCACCCTGTCTGTCCTCTTGATTATCAGTATACATTAAGTGAAAAGACGGATTGTTCTCTGGGGTCTAGACTACTCAGCACTGCACAGTGACGTTAACGCGACCTTGCTGTTTTAATCACAAGGGTCACTTGCTCATAATACTTAAATTGGCCCACTATGGTTAGTACCTAAATTAACAGGATAGTTCACCCAAATTTCCATTTCACCATTTATCCACCTTCATGTCATTCAAAACCGGTATATGACTATTTCCTGTGGAACACAAGAGAAGATATTTTGAGAAATGTTTCAGTGGTTTTGTGTACATACAATGGAAGTCAATAGGGACCAGTGTTGTTTGGTTACCAACATTCTTCAAAATATCTTCTTTTGTATTCTGCAGAAGAAAGTCATACAGGTTTGAAATGACATGATCTAAGTATTTTCATTTTTAGGAGAACTGTCCGTTTAAAAGCTGAAATAGTTGGGTTCAGGCATAGAACTGCAGAGGTCTTTGATGATAACTGCGAAAAGATATTCACGCATTGCTAGTCTAACAGTCTATTAAATTGTGAAGTGCTTACAGTGATCGTCTGTGGTCTTTGCAACATTGAGTAACTTTGGATCATGCTTTCATTAGTCTGAACACTCAACATTCATGCTAATTGTTGTTGATGTGTTCTTAGGCAGTTATTAACATGCTGTGATCTGATTTTGTTCAATTAAATGGTATGTCCTTAAACCTTTAATGCTAAAGTTAACTGAATATGTAGACTGGAGTTCCTGGATCCATAGCAACTTGATTCGTGGATGACATTTCTCAGATCTCATCTCATTAGCCATGACATGGCATCGTGCTGGTGTCTTTTATCCTGAGGTCAACACCCTGTGGTTCTCATGCATTGAAAGTTGCCCTCTTGGATAACAAAGCACCAAAGGTCATTGCTCTGCCCTCAAAGATGCTGTTGCTGACCACAACATTTCCAGGTGTGCTCCGTAAACAGAGGAAGCACAGTTCAGTCAGCATGTGTTTGTAAAAGAACAAAAGCGTTCCTATTTCCATGGAAGCAGAGCAGAAAAAAGAAAAGAAACTTGCGTATACATAAAACTTTAAAATTGGACTGAAACGTCATTGAAAAATCCACACAGCATCATCCCAGGCAGACGATCCGGGGTACACAAGATACATGTTTTAGTGATTAAAGTATATAAAATAATCCATGTGGTCATATGCCGTGTACATGGCCAGTGTTGGGAGATAAAGGTGGAGCTAGATCAGGTTTCTAAGAAAGCAACCAATGGAATGTTTTCACAAGATAACCAAACACCAAACCAAAGCCTGCCACAAGAAGCCATGTGTATTTCTTCCTGAATCAACCTTCTTTGACTAGTTGAAATCTCGTATCCTTTATCCCCCACTGTTAAACAACCCTGACAAAAAAAGCAAGATAGATGTGCTCTTATCTTTAGTCTGTCTCTCTCTCTCTCTCTCTCTCTCTCGCTCTCTCTGTCTGTCTGCTGAGACTAATTTCACCTCTGAGAAATGAATCTGTCCGTGTGACGTCAATTATCTTCATGCTGTAATTGTTCATGCTGTCCAAACACAGCACACAAGACTCGCAGTTTGTTATGAACACACATGTGAGGGCGTGTATAGGTGCCTGTGTAGGGGCTTCTCTATGTGCATGAGTGGTCCGGAGTTATTTAGGCATGTCTTGCACAATGTTTTCCTTCACAATCCATATAACTGAATGGATGTCCTTTATTCATCCTGATAGGAATGGTTTTGGCATTATATTTGAAAATCGGATGTCTGTAGTGGACATCGCTTGCAGCATCTTTTTCCCATTTCACAGGAAGTCAACCCTTGATGAAATCTGAGCTGTATGACATATTTATGGAGATCACAGCCAGGTGGAGATCTAGGCCAGTAAAAACAAATGAAACGATTATCCTGCTCTCCTACTGGTAAGAAATGCAGCAGATGTGTCTGGAATAAGTGAACTGTACTTGTCTCATATTTTCATTCGACCCCTGTGTCCTGTCCAAAGATGATGTAAGCGGTGTACACTGTTTAGTAAACATGACCTGAGTGGGAGCTCTCAGCTTGATACTAAACCCAATTCTATGCTCCTACTTGACAAGATACTGTAACAAAGTTTTTAGCTGTTTGGGACGTTTTTGGTTGTTTGGGACGTTTTTGGTTGTTTGGGACAATATGTGAAATTCCTCCCAATGTAAGGATGACAAACCCAAAGTCTGAGCTCAGCTTTAGAGGAAATGGTTCTCATCTGGTGGAAATTACCAGAGTAGATCTTAATTAGTGGTGTAAGAACGCTGTAAACAGTGGTTTTGTTAATGTCTGGTAGTATGAAAGCCTGAAACACACAAACATGAGCAAATCAGAAAACTAGGGGTGAAAAGCTTACAATTAAATACAATACACGGTTTACATATGATATAGTATGACGTCATTTTAAGCAAATGTTACAAAAATTTAACCGAAAAACATTAATGATTTTTGATGTACATACAACTTTACATACAACCTTATTCCTCTAAGCTTTTTTATGTTTATAGTGGACATAATGTGGAATATGTTGGCAGAAAATATGAGACTGTTTTTGTCAAGTTTTAACCGTAAATATTACCTGATTACAAAAATAATTGAGTGCCAAAATCAAAAATAGCTTTACTTGTATTTAAGGTGCAAACTTTGGATAAAATAAATAGTTTATATGTCATTATTGATTCCAAATATATATTTTTATAATATAGGCTATTGGTTATTGTTGCTGTAGCAGAGGCTTACATTTACTCTTCTTAAGGTAGGGAACCTTTTAACATCAGGTCAAAAGAACGTATACTTGAGCCTGGGAACCTGAGATACCTGCCAATTGATAATGACCTTCTTTTGTGTGATCTGATACAACACGCTATGCACAGAAAATAGCTCTCTACAATGAAACAAGACTGCTGATAGTTTTCAGTACCATTTTACAAAATAAATGGTTTAGACACCATTTTCAGTTAACTGGTTGATAGTGTCAAAAATGGTAAAAGGATGTTAAAGTACCTACTAATTTTTTGACTTTTATTCTAAATATAAAACATAAATGTCGAGATGTTTTGATCAGTGTTTTAACCAATTCTACTGAGTGAAGCAATGTCTTCAAGCAATGTCTGAGTACACAAGTTGTCAAGTTCAGAGACTATGTCATGAAGGCAAATTGAATGTGAACATTGTAAAGTAGTCTTTATAACCAGTCTAGCAAACTAGAGAGTTCCTTCACCATTCCTTCATGTCAGAATCAGTCGAACAGGTTTATTTTTCCATTAATTCACATTAAGACACATTTTTAGCATCAGATTTCGAACCCACACAAAATAAATGCAACTTGAATAGTTGTTTGTGAGAGGTGTGCCATGCATACACTTTTGAGAAGTACTAGCTTCAGCAGATATATGGATCTTTCAACGTGACAGTAAAAACATAGTTAAGCTGTTTTAGTGGACGTGTGTTCAGGAACCCTGTATGTTGTCATGGTTCTGCCCCACCTTGTCTTGCTTCTCTTGACCTAGTGGCAGAACCATGATAGAACCTCTTGTTTTATGTGGAGAGAGTCATTTTGACCCTGTCGGCCTTCGATACTCTCTCCGGTCCTTGTCTGTGTTCCCGCCCTTTTGTATCTCTCGTTACTGGTTGTTTATTAGTTCATGCCCCACACCTGTTCCCCTTTGATTTGTCCCTTTATTTAATGCCCCTGTGTTCTCTGTCTTGTGTTGGTTCATTGTACTCTGTCGTGATTAATGTGGGTGAGTTCTTGACCTGTTAAGTGTAGCTTAGTCCTGTGTAATATGTTGTTAATGTTATTTTTAGTCTTGTTTAGTGTAGTTAGTCTTTGTTCTTATTATACCCTTGTTTTCCCCCTCGTGGGTTTTTGTTTTGTGTGTTTTATTATTTATTAAAAAGCCTTGTTTAACCCCTTACCCGCTGTCTGCGTCTGGGTCCTCTCTCCTTGTCTCACCTTACCCGAGAACCGTGACAGTATGTACTATAAATATATATTAACAAGATGCGCAACTGCTATTACAATGAATGGGAGTTTATGGTTATGGTACAGTCCATATCAGGTTTAACCATTGATTAAAAATATGCCATTTAATTGTGATTTTTGCCAGCAATTTTAAAAATATCTGCCAGGAGATAGGACTGTTGTCTTGCTATAATGTAAATAGCTGCCCAGAGGCATTGCAAACATGGCCGTCGAGTGGCACGACATCCGTAAACGGACTTTGGTATAATTGACAGCATTTTAAATCATTAATATTTAAATGAGTTAATACACAACATGCAAAGCAAAGAAAACAATGCCCACAACTGCTGTAAGTAACCGTAAACTGGTGGCTACTGAATTTGTTGAAATGATCCATTGGCTTGTTTTTGCAAATGCTTTTTAGAGGAAAAGAAAACCATAAAACATATTATCAATAGTCTCACATCTTTACAAACAATTTTGAAAGTCAGACTAGTTGTATCTCCCAATACTGGTCTGCTCGAGCCTTTAAAATATATTAGTGCATGCGTAGAATTTATTCTGCTTTTTGCTGCCTTTGATTCTCTTGAGTCGTGAACTTGGATGTCTGAAGTGCAGTTTTATTGGTAGGTGACCTCTTGCCTTGTGATGTCATCCAGACATGTTCTTTATTGGTGAGCCAAGACCAATTCACCACCAGGGCCTCCAAATAATTGCCCATTGAAAACATGCAATATAGTGGTGGTTAATGGGGTAACATTCGACCATATGCTAAGCATTTCTAGGGTTAAAATCTGTTTAACTCCAGACAACCCATGCGTGACTTTCTATAGTGTTGAGGTAATTCTCTTTTAATTCTTTTAAAAGATAATTGACTTTTTCTGAATTTTTCAGTAAAGCTCTATGAGTTCATGGGATTCAGCTGTAAAAGCATTGTTAAAAATTCCAGTAATATAAATTCATGTTTATTTCAAGGCAATTCTTTAATGTTTTGAATTTCATCTTTGACACCCTGCGTGCTTTCAGAAGCATGTCATTTTAGCCTCCCATAAAGCACAGAATTCCTCAGGGCCAGGAAGTCGCCTACATGTGTGGTGTTATCAGGTTACCTTTTATTCACTTTCTCTTTCCCACCTTCTTCAGAAGAATTACAGCCCACTTTGCGTTTCTGTTGTTTTGGCCACTCACATTTTGGTGATGTTAATGTAGGTCAGGTTTGCTCAGTCCTGCTCCTGGAGATCTTACCTTCCTGAAGAGTTTGGTTCCAACCACTTTCCAACACACCTGCCTCTAATAATCAAGTGAAGTCTGTGGTTAGTGGGTTCAGGGTCTTTTATTAGGGCTGGCAGCTGGTAGATCTCCAGTAGATATATAGACGTGATATATACCGCACCTAACCACTTTATGCACATAAACTTTAATTACCTCTGTGGTTTCCTTGTGTGAGGTTTGACGCCCATATACCACCAGAGTGTTTTCTGTGTCTTGGTTAACATGTTTAATGCTTGACATGGGCTTTTTGTTTACTTTAGATTTATTTATTTTTCTTGCTTTTTTCGAAGGGACATAACTGTTTAATAAGCTATCTATTCCTAAAAACATTTTAGCTCACTGTAAAAAAATGCTAGTAGTCCGGCAGCTGGGGTGCCAGAAAAATGTATTTAATAACATTGTATTTAATTCTTTTACACCCAACTTGTACATTTATTTGCCGCATTTCAAAAATACATGAGAATTTGGTAAAATTACAGTTTTTTACAATGCTCTTTGCCTTGAGCAAGAAGATCCCATTGAGCAGAAGATCCCACCTTCTCTAAAACAGATCTCTAAAGTCACGCCTCCTGAAAAACACATGAGTGCAATGATGATGAAAGATTGCCTGCTCGAGCAGGGTGTGAGGCGGTATGCAAATATATAGTTTGACAGACAAGTGGTACATCATATCATTGCGTCTTTGCATAACAAAACATTGCCTACCCTGCTTTTAAAGTACAAGCATGCTTTTCATGCTTAATGCAAAAAAAAAATACATTTAAATTTGATGAATTAAATTTGATGCTGTTACAAAAATCTCAACAATACTGGTTTAACTGTATTTTAACATTTTCAATATTTTATGGGTCTGATAAAGTTTTGCATTGTTAATATGTGTTTGCTGTAGTCTGATGTGACAATTTGTTAGTACACTTTATGTCAACCCCCCGACTCAAAGTCACCATGAAACGGAAGTTGAGATTGACTTCTTTTCCGTATCGTAACGTATATCCGAGTGAAATTAGAAAAAATGTAGGGCGGGGCTTTATTTTGCCCTTCCCTTTTTGATGGGTTTGTTGTAAGTTGGGCCTGGAGGGGAGGGCTGAAAATGCCTGGCCATTGGACAGTAAGTATAGTCCTACCTCTTTTTGTTGCTGACGTCATGTGGTGAAGAGTTGTTGTTGAGAGGTGGAGAGGAGCTTAATGTTTTTTATTCAATATTACAAGTGCAGATGAATTAAAAAAAATAATGGTATGCACGGATAAATCCTTTATAATATTCACTGCAACACTGTGTAAAACACTTATAATTTTCCTGTTTGATTTCATGGTGACTTTAAGTTGCATGTGACTTTGTGTACACCTTCCTTGGCACTATTCACAAAGTGACATGGTTGTCATGGTATCCGGTTAGGTATTTATGTGACAAAGGTTTTAAAGTCGTCAGAGTAGCTTCATGATACAATGAGGTCAGTTTTCCTGGAGAGAGTAAGAGGACATGTGTCCATAGCAACAACCACATGTCCCAGTCAGATAAAAGAGCCAGATATTCTGATTGTTGTGCAAACGCTTCCCACTTTATCTCTGAAAAGACTCCATATGAAGCACACTAAAACATTTTTTGTTGTTAGATTCAAGATTTTTTGCACGCAATTGCATTGCATGGTTTCTGTAATGTAAATGCTATGCTGTTGCTGAAGTCTCTAAGATGTCAACTACAACCTAAAGATGTGCTGTTCCCTGACCACTTTCCTGAAACTAAAAAAGACAATTAGGTTTTTATTTTGAGTATTCATCAGTTTTTCTCAGAAACCGTGAGGTCAAAAACGTTGAGAGGATTTCCTGTCTAAGACTCTAGACGGGATGTTTTTTCACATGGAAACAGTGTCAAAAGTGAACACTAAGTAGAAAGGAAATGTTTTAGCATACTATTGTCTCTGAGCATTCGGTCACAACAAAACACAATGGATTTGTTGCCAAGCACACAGGGAGTCAGACATTTAAAGGGAAGGAATGAGGACAAAACGCCAACCCTGGGATAAAGGTGACTTCATGTAAAATGTGTAGGACTTGAATAGGAAGAGACTGTTTTATTTAACATGCTCAAATAAACCCAGTAACATTGGTTGTTATATTTGATCTTTCCAAGTAATTACTTTGTTTTTTTTGTTCTATAAAACAAAAATTGTATTAGGCTTTTTTTGTGAATGGCCTCATACTGCCACCAGACTGTGGGAATGACTTATAGTCCATATGTGAGGAGCACAAATGTTTACATTATTCGAGGATAATGGCCTTTTCATTAGCCTAAACTTCTAAGAGAGGCACATATAAACAGGCCTCCAGCAGCAGACAGTGAGATGGCAAACATGAACATATGAAGGAAAGACCTGCTGCATGCCACAGTCTGGTGAATCAACCGTGTTTCCAGGCCTGAGAGGGTTTGGTCCTGGGAATACATCTAAACATTAGTTACAGATGAACTCGGTTTGGAGGGAGTCTTACCTGGGCTTTGGTTTATTAATCAATAACAGAATGGAAAGACAGTGGTGGCAGGTGTCCAGGATTCAATGTAGCCATCCCTAGTTAATAATCAGGACTTTGCAAGCGTGACATTCAGTACAGGAGTTGACATAATGCTTGACCGGAAAACCACAGAAAAAATGGACGAGTAAAGTTTTAAATGAGGTTTGGACAACTACATCTAAATGCAAATTTAGTGCAGGAAAGACTTTTTGAAATTAGGCACAGATGTGGCACAAATGTGTTTACCCAGACATCACAGGAAACAGCATTGCTATATACACGTTTTGCTAATAACTTGAATGCATTGAAGCTGTATTGTTAAATATTTTAGGATAAGTGACTTAAAGGGATAGTTTAACCCAAAATTTAAATTCATCATTTATTCTCCCTCATGTCATTCCAAATCTGTATGACTTTCTTTCTACTACAGAAGGCAAAAGAGGTATTATAAATATTTTAAAGAATGATGGTAACCAAACAACACTGGACCCCATTGACCTCTTTTGTATGGACAAAACCATTTTTCAAAATGCGTTCCACAAATGAAAGAGTCATATAGGTGTTCAATGACATGAGGATGAATTAATGTACTGATGAATGTGTTTTACTTGACTGGAAAACAGAAATAGACAATGTAATATTTTTAAAATTGTTTCCACAGGTGATCTCTCCCCAGTGCAGATGTCACCGATCTCCCAGTCTCAGTTCATCCCGCTGTCTGAAATATTGTGCTCTGTCATTTCGGACATGAATGCTACCCATGTGGTTGTAAACCAGGAAGCATTGATCAATCACATGATGAAAGCACACCCTGGTAACTTCACATCTTTATACTTTTCTTGAGCTTATACTTTTCAATATAAAAAAGTGGCAATTCCTTATGTATTAAAGGGGTCATATGACACGGCTAAAAAGAATATTATCGTTTGTTTTAGATGTAATGCAATGAGAATACACGATTTAAGGTTCAAAAACGCTGTATTTTCCACATACCGTGCATGTTTGTATCTCCTCTTTGCCCCGCCTCTCTGAAACGTGCAGATTTTTTACAAAGCTCATCACTCTGAAAAGCGAGGTTTGCTAGGATTGGCCAGTTAACCAGTGCGTAGTGATTGGTAGAATACTGCAAGCGTACTGCACCTTACTTGCGTATACATTTGGGCGGTCTTAGTGAAATCATACCACTAACTGACGTAGATTTGTGGGGGTGTGGTTGCATTTGCTCTTAGATAGAATGCATCTTTTGTTCCGACAATTTTACGTGTCTAATACATGCATGGGCAACTTATAACGCACCAAAGACACCGAAAAACACGTATTTGTGCCATATGACCCCTTTAATACATTGTAATATTGTAATATATGAACAATGTTTTATTCTCTATATAGTCAAATACATATTAAATTATTTAATTTATTGAAAAATGTGCAACATTTGCTTTTGCTAAAACAGATAACTCTGTTTTTATAAATGTTCAAAAATCATGTTTTTAATGTGCATTCCAAGTAAACTGCAGTTGGGTTGTTTTGATTAAGTAATAACTAAAACACAATAAAAACATGATAACACAACAAAAAACAAGATTTTTGAAAAAATGTTAAGAACTGTTTTTGCAAATAAACTCTTCATAAACTTGTGTGAGGGATGTTATTTTCTCTTATGTGTTCAACACCCCCCCAAAAATGTTTTTATTTGAAACGAGTTTCCAAATGGAAATATATCCAGATAAACATTTTGCGAACACATCCATGTCTTGCTGAAAAGCCACACTGACCCCAGTATTTCCATTTCGTGTAGGAATGACCATTCCTACTCAAGATATCCTCTACAATGCACTGGGAAATCTTATAAAGGAGAGGAAGATTTATCACACTGGCGAGGGCTACTTTGTTGTTACTCCTCAAACGTACTTCATCACCAACAACATGGTGAAAGAGAGGAACTGGTGGAGTACTGCTGACAATGACCTGCCCTCACCTCCTCCCATCACGTACCTGGTGAGCAACGAGAGCTGCATGGACGCAATTACTGAGGTGCCTGGCATGGCTCACTGTAAATCCTGCAGCTGTTTCACCTCTCCATCCAACGTCCCTCCATCTGTCCAAGATCATCAATCCACTAGCATAAGTGAGTGCACGGGCAGAAGCCTCAAGTGGCCGAGAGAGCACAAGCCCTCCGTTCAACACCAGTCCACTTCTACAGCAGCAGATTGCCAGGCCAGCGAGATCAGCAAATCCACCACCAGCCATAAGGACAAGGAGAAAGCCGGTCGCAAATTCGGCCTTAATCTGTTTCGAAGAAACACAGGGAAAAAGGAAATGAAACTCAAGAAAGAATACGTCACATTCTCTGGACAGTTTCCACCTGAGGAATGGCCTGTCAGAGATGAAGACGATTTGAATAACCTCCCCAGAGACCTAGAACATGCCATCATCAAACGGATCAACCCAGAGCTGACTGTGGACAATCTAGTAAAACACACGGTTCTTATGAAAAAACTTGAGGAGAAAGCTGAGTGGGCCACGGAGAGAGCTGTTGACAAGGGCATTTCTACCGAAGCTCTTGTGTCTAAGCAAAGGCATCAGACCTCGAAGGCCGGGGGCAAGAGATCGGTCCCTAGAGCTACTCGAAGTAAGAGAAAAGGGCCTTCGTCCAGAGAAAAACAGAAAGCAAAGAACAAAACTCAGCAATGTGCTGAAGATTTAGAGGCAGATGATCCGATTGTGCCTCACCTCAGACCGGAATTGGTTTTAGAGGACCCTGGCAACAATGAAGAAAGCACGATTCTGAATCCCAAATGTGTTTACAAGAAACAGATAGAGAACCCGTTTTTTGCGTCACCAGGAAGAGACATGGAACCAAATGCTGGTCATAAAGAACACAGAAGGAGAGAACCCAAAAATCTAATCGCTGGGCGTCGAGAAAGAACGGGTCACAGGTCAAAGTCTTGGGACCCTCACCGGGCCAAAGCAATTCCTGACGGTGTAGAGAGATCTCATACCTTAATGGACGCACCTTGCGAAAGAGCCCCAGTGGACTCCAGCTTGGACGTTAAACCAATTACAGAGCTTTGTGGAGATTACAGCTCTATCTACCCTCAGAGCAGCACTCTGAGGATAGAGGACAAAATTAAGCTTCGAGAGAGCAAAGTCAGAAGCAGAGAGTTGAGAAATGGCCGAGTAAGAGAACATAAACACAATGCTTTTCAGGACGGAGACACGAGAATTGATTCCAACATGGTAGATCCCACTTATTTATGTGACACAAAAGAAGCACCTCTCTCGTGGCCCGAACCCACAATTCAACGCAGACTTTCCCTACATCTACTCAATAGCAAGGAAGAGTCCCATCACCGTCCTGATCTGTTGTCTTCACATCAGCAATCTGGCAACATAACAAGTAGCCAACATCTGTCCAACGTTCAGAACCGAGACATGAACCACACTGAGAGTGAGGCGTACAGTGATGATGAACATCACATCTATCAGAAGACAGATGAAGATGGGGATGTCTGTAGCTCCTTTAGCGTGAATGAGGATGAGTGTGAGCTATTGCACACTGGCACATCTCGCTGCCGTGAGCCTGTCTGTCTGGATGAAGACTGGGATGCCAGTTTCATCGAGGGCCACGTATCCGGTGCCCATCACAAACCTGTTAGCACCACACACAGACAGCATGAATACAGGTGGCAGTCTGTGTCTCTTCTTCATCAAGCTGCCAGCTCCAGACAAGATGCCCAGGGCTTGGGGAAAAGACTACATGAGTCAAATTCAGTAGATGATGAACCCACTGAAGTCCTGGAAAGCAGCATTTTCGACTACTGTCACACAAGCGAAGTGGACTCGGAAACAGAAACAATACATAAGTCTGCAGATGAAGCTGAGGGAAAATCCAACCACTGGATATGTCACCCAGAGCTAAAGGACTGCCATCAAAGCACAGCAAAGACAACAGAGGATGCTGGCAACATCCACAATACAGGTGTTAGTGACCCGACAGGAGCCTGCGCTAGAGAAACCATAGAGAATCTAAGTAACACAGCAGATAGTGGAATTGACTCGCCAAGGTTAGTTGTTTGTTTTGATCAGTTTATTTCAATTTACGTAGGCACTTGATTAATATCAGGGAATTATATTCATAATACTTCAAACGTAAACATTATACTTAAAGCATTTTACTGATTTTATCGTTGATTTTCAGGACTCATATGAGCTTAACCTCCAGTAACTCGGCCATACTCAAAGGACTGAAGCATCGGAGTTTCCTGCAGAATTTAGAAAAGCTCCACTCCAAGAGTAACAACATTCACTCTCAGAGTTCTCTACTCAAACTTACTCCTGTCATGAATGTTTAAACTTTAAACATCAGTTTGGAATATGTATAAAATGTATAGAATTATGTTCAACAAATGTAAATAAAAAATTCAAGATTACTAGGAAATGAATTTAGGTCGATTTTTATATACTTGCCTCATTACCATTTTGCATTTAACCAATAGTTTGATTCTTTTCTGTAAACATGGTTTTGTAAACAGGCCCTTTATTGTTACAAGAATGTCTGAACATAACAAGGGATTATCTGCTGACAAGACCCCTACATTATCTCTGTATAAATAGAAGGCAATTAGCACAAATAAAAGTATGTTAACAAAATGCCTTTATTATTTTCGCTTTCATCAACATCACCGCTGTTAGAAATGAAAATGTATGACCTCAAATAAACAAACAAGTGTGGAAATTCAAGTTTAAAAATAACATGCAAATAGATTTAGTCATTGTATGGAGACTTATAAAAATGCCTTAACAAAACATATCCGATCGATCTGCGATAGCAGATCTGATCCAGCATTCCTCAATAAATAATTCCTGAGCTTTACAGTGTTATATTTGTCAGCAATGTAAGTATAATAGTCTGTGTACAATCAGCATATATTAACACTAAGATAAAATACATTCTATAATTATTCTTTATACTCAAAAATGTGGTCTTGTTGGACTTATAACAACAACAAAGCTTACCTTTGCAATGGCCCTGCCATTGATGGTCATGAAAAATTCATGAGTTAAAGTGCCTGAAGCTAATCCTGCATCTAAACTAACAAAGGCAGGCTGAGGTAACCATAGCTTACTGTTAAAAAATAAAGCTATTTCAAAACCTTACAGTAAGACAATGAAAACCGGATACAGTATCATTAAAGATCTCTGAGCTATACCACAGTATGATTCTAGCAACTTGAAGCAGGAGGCTGAGGTGAGAAGCTCTACAGGTTTAAACAGGAGCTCAGCAGATGGCGTTGTTGAATGACAGGTATTAAATGATGGCTGACTGTGTCATGTTTCATTCAGAGTGCACTGGCAGAGAACAAAGAGCAAAGCCTCCCCTATGTTCATAAAAGACAGCACATGAATACTGTATAGCAGTAGTTCTCAAACTGGGGACCGTGGCCCCTGGGGGGGCCCCGAGATGGATCCAGGGGGCCACAGATTTTGTGGCATTTTATGAAATATAGAAATTGATCATAGATTTTATGCAATCAAACATCAGAAAAATAAGACCACCAGACAAAAGAATTGATGTTTCAGCATTGTATAACCGAGTATGTTTTTGTTTAAATAAAAATGCTAAATTTAAGATTATAAGTCTTTATTTGGGGGGCCGCAAAGCGATGCACTCTACACAAAGGGGGCCTTACAACGAAAAAGTTTGAGAACCACTGCTGTATAGGAAACAAACCACGACTGTTCTGTATATTTACTACGAGTTTTAATCTACTGATAGAGAATAACTCGAAAGACAAAATAAAATACATAAAAACAGCAAATATAGCCATAAACCATGCGTTTCTTTATAATAATACACGGAGTAATAGTGGTTTTAACTTACCACACAGAAACCGTCAACGTGCATTTTGTCTGTATTTACATTATTTTAAAGCCTATGGCGCACCCTGGTGGCAATACAGATTCTGGAAAAACAAAATTAGAGGAGTCAATTCTTGCTCCTGGATGGCCAGCTTCCTGCAAGGTTTAGCTCAAACCCTCATAAAACACACCTGCTGATCAAAATTTCAAGCAGCTGTGTTAAACCCTGTATGATGGTGGGCCTCCAGAAGCAGGGTTTAACATCGCCATCAGAAAACTCTTGAAGGAAAAATGTAGGATAATACTTTTATGTTAAAATACCACCTGTATTTGGTTCTTCAAAAGTCCCCACCTGGGCAAGCAACATTGCAACTTTACACAAAAAGGGTAGAAAATATGGTTTTGTTGATACCAAACTGTGATACGTTTAATTTGTGTATGCATTTTTTTTTAAATAAGGCATGGCAAGATTATTTATTTATTGCAGAAAGGGTTATTTCCTGGGTGCCACAATTTTACAAATGTTATAGCCTTGTAACAGGCAAAACCATACACCGTATAGGGCAAAACCTTGTGGTATCAGGGTTGGACAAAAACAATGTATGGACAAATTAAATTAAAATTTACAATTAAAACTGTTGTGAAATATCATTTAAACAGATGCTTTCAAAATTAGCCTATAAACTTTTGATTTTGAAATTTTAAAGGGACAGTTCACCCAAAAATGTCACCCTCAGGTTGTTTAAATTTCTTTGTTCTATTTAACACAAAGAAAGATATTTGAAGAAATGTTAGCAATTTTCAGTTCTGGGACACCATTCATTAGTAGCATAGTAAAAAAATTGTTTTTCAGTTGAACACAAAATTAGATCTTTTTAAGAATTTCGAAAAACAAAAAGTTCTGAGACACCTTTGACTGCCATTTAATTTTTTCTACTACGGTAGTCAATGATGTTCCAGAACTGAAAATTGCTAACATTCTTCCAAATGTCTTGCTATGGGTTAAACAGAACAAAACATTTTTTATACAGGTTTGAAACAACCCAAGGCTGAGTAAAGGATGACACAAATTGTTTACAGTTGTAACACATGCTCAATTTGATTCTCCAATTTTCATATAGGTTAATTTTATGTTCAATTTAAAATCTTACAAATCAAATCTTTATCACAGGAAAAGAAATGTTCCTTTTGGATATAAAGAAATTAGGCATCAAACTAAAATGCGTGAATAATAAATATTAAAACTAAAACGAAGAGCAGCATAATGTTCAACAATCTATTAGGGAAATATGTTGTGTATTATATCAACAGTATAGCCTACTATATAATATGCATACTGTATGCATATCAAGAATGATTATTATAATAGGCCTATCTTTGAATATTATGTAACAATACTTACCAGGGGGTCCCTGCCTCTCTCTGTCTATCAAGTGGTTATTAAACAAGGTTGAAGACCTCCGAGTTAAACCATTGCCCTTATTAACTCAATCCTTTGTCAAAAGTGTAAGGTTGTTTGTAGGCCAGCTGTGCTTGCGATCACTGACTCCGAGTCGCTAGGGAGCGCTCATTCACTCGTTTCTTAAACGCTTTGCTTTTTTGCTCATGCGCCGAAACGCCGTTGGCGCCAGATGATCCGCGGCGCCATTCTGCTACGTCCGAAAGAAGGGAGGGCGAGAGAAAGAGTGACAGAGTGCAGACAGCAACCAGGCAGTGCAGACGCAATAGAACGAAGATCTTTACGCCACTGAATTCACAGACACTCCTAGGAGCGCATTTCGCAAATAATACAACAAACGGCAAAGAGGTCGGAGATTTAAAAAATAATAGTAATACTGTGTGTATACGTGAACCTTCAATGTTTATGTGTACGGGAGATTATCCGTGCTATTGAACTTAGCTGGCTAATTAGCGTGCTATATTTGCGTCGGGGTTATTATATAACTAGTGTTACACAATCCCTTGTGGTGTAAGTTACATTGCGTCTCGTATGATATTTAGAGTCGTAGGAGTCGTTACAATGCGATGAGCAGCGTTTGTTCGGCGGTAACGAAGCGTTATGGACGTCACGAAGTCCGGAGGTGTTCTATAGCAATGGCGACGGAGGCAGCTAGTCTTCCGCTAGCGAGGCAGCTTAGCACGACGACTGGCCATTTCACGCAGCTAAAAATCAGCTAAGACTATAGCATGATAAGCGCACTTTATAGCGTCCACACGCCCGTGACAAGCATAGCGGTTGCCCCTAGAATAACTCACAATCTTAGATGACTTACAATTCAAAATGTATTTAGTTTATTTCGACGCCACAAAACAAAAACGCGTTACGTATTATGTAAGAAAGGGGGCGCCGTTCCCGGGCTTTCGCCAACAGTGTCCGTCTGTGGTTAGCCATTTAATTAGCCATTAACTTGAGCTATTTGCCTTTTTAGTGTTTAGAGGGGTCAGCACGATTCGCCGTGCGAATAATTTAACAACTTTATTGATGGCCCAGATTATTTGCATTTAACGTTACTAACGTCGTGGGTTGCCCGTGCGTGCTTACATGGTTCCTAAGGGGCGGAAGCTACTCGCGGCGGCCATTTTATAGCTAGTTAGCTGTTCCAACCCCTAATGCACAAGATGCCTACCGAGAAAGACGTCGTGTTTTCTTGAATCTGTCGTGTCTGCCGCTGCGCAATTTTACATTACTAGGAAGGTGATGTACAACTGATAAATGCGCAGTGAAGTTTAGAATTGAAGTTAAACTGTCACTTGTGTCTATAAACTAGCTAGTTCGCCAGCTAGTTAGCAGATAATGCATGCTCAGGCAAGCTAACTAGCAGCTATTTAGCCAGCTAACCTAGCCAACATTGACAGATCCAGCTGTCTATATGAGAAAGCTTGAAAACAAGGGAATAGTTTGGTTTTGTCTGTAAGACGTTTGAGGAGGTTAGTGGAGGTACGGCATTGTACTTTTGGCAGTTGTCAATGTGTCAATACTTGAGGAAATGGGAAATAAGCACCGTTTAATCTTGTTTACATAGCCTGAAAAGTTAGCCAAATAAAAACGGTCCATAGGCTAAGCTTAGCCATTTTTAGCTACATAGATTTTTGCTAACTTAGCTTTGGTTGTAAACAAAAATGAGACTGATCTTTAAACAGACTTTGACAAAATAATGTAGATCATATTTGTCTAACTGCTTTAATAGTTCTTGATCTACACAACTCTTGTTTTTTGTCACCGTGGATTTGCTTGTGCATCAACTTATTCAGATATGGCACAATTTAATTTTGAAGTTGGCCAAACGGTTAACTTGTCAATTGGCATTTTACATGAAATGAGTCATATGAAATAGTTCTAGCATAAAAAACATTATGCACTGTTTACAGCTTTATTTCTCAGTGCTTTTGCATGCTTTCATGTAGTTATTCACAGTCGTTTGATGTTTCTCAGATGAGGAATGAACATTTTGATGGGTAATTGTTTTTATCTGAAATGTTGCACTTTCAATATGCAAACATGTTTAAACATTTGTTCTCTTCCCACAGGCAGGACTCATCCTGACTCGAATCTGACCGAACCTGAACCAAGCAACCCCTCCCGTTTCTTTGCAAGGAAAGCGGTGCTCGTAGAGCAGCGCTTAGTTTCACTTAGACGTAAAAACGGAAGTCGTCAGGCTGGAGTGTGTCCTGATGGCCGAGTCAGAGACTGACTGTGACACACCGGGTCTCGATACGTTGGGATCCGAGTGTGTCATAGCCCATACGCAAGTCGGTGACTTGCATTATGGGGCAGAAACTGAGATTATGACTCAGGAGGACAAAAGACTTGACCTGGAATCTATTCATGGTGATTTGGGAGCTGTGACTTGTGTGGACGTGGTAACGGAGACTGACCACGACTACATTAAATCTGAAATACACCATGATCACCATCAGTACTTCAGCAGTGCAGAAATTAAAGGCAACGAGCATTTGCTAGGTGAGGTGCTGTTGAAGACCGAGATCGGCGGTGGAGAGCATATTGTGAAGGTGGAGTCTGACCACGGAGGCGAACTTACAGTCGAGTCTGAGAATGGTATTATTATTCACGAAGCCCAGGGCCTGCAGTGCAGTGAGTGTGGTGAGATTTTTGGCAGTATGACTGACCTCCATGAACATTTTGAAATCCATAAAGCCACTCACCCCTACATTTGCGTCCACTGTGGTGAGAGCTTCGCCATCGAGGCCAGCCTTCGAAGTCACATGAAGATTCACATGAAACTTGATAAAAGTTATACCACTGGTCTTGAGATGGTAGGTAAAGGAGTCATTGATGCATTCAGCTTGAAACCCCACCAGCTGATGCATTCTCCCGAAAAACCGCACAGATGTTCCGAATGCGGCAAGAGCTTTGCGGCCGCCATCACTCTCCGCGAGCACATGAAGATGCATTCTGATGACAAACCCTACAAATGCACCCAGTGCAGAAAAAGCTTTGTGCGCAGACGCCATCTTAAGAAACATCAGGAGCTGCATGCCCGTGACAAGCCGTTTACCTGCTTGCAGTGTGGAAAAGGCTTCGCTACGGCTTCCAATCTCAAGCAGCACCAGAAGACCCACGTTGGTGACAAGCCGAACAGATGCGCCCAGTGTGGGAAATGTTTTGCGTCGGCGTCCACGTTACGAGAGCATCAGAGAATTCACTCGGGCGAAAAGCCCTACAAGTGCACCCAGTGTAGGAAGAGCTTTGTTAGGAAACGTCACCTCAAGAAGCACCAGCTGGTCCATCAGGGTGGAAAGCCCTACCGGTGCTCTCAATGCGACAAGGGTTTCAACCATTCCTCTTCTCTGTCAAGACATCACAAGGTCCACATTGAGGCAAGGATGTATGCCCAGGCTGATAAGGATTTCCCCTTCGATCCTCAATTAAAGAGGGAAATGAATACGGGTGAGAAGCCATACAGCTGCAGACATTGTGAGAAGAGCTTCAATCACTCCTCTTCACTATCCAGACACCAGAGAACTCATTCTGATGGCAAGTCTTACACCTGTGCTCAATGTGGGAAGAGGTTCAATCATTCGTCCTCTCTTGCAAGACACCAACGGGTTCATTTGGAGAAGACCTCTTATAGTGCTATGTCACCAGGAAAGGGATTCCCCCACACTACCATCTTGAAACAGCGAATCCTTCAGAGCGAAAAACCATACAGGTGCGCTCAGTGTGGAAAGGGTTTCAATCATTCGTCATCACTGTCTAGGCATCATAGAATTCATCTTTCTCAGTAAAATCGTGTCCCTTCCCACAAGTGGGGTTGACCAACTTGATGATGGTGAAGGGTAAGGCAAGATGCAAGAAAATGCAAAACAGACTGGTTCTAAAGGAACTGCTGATTCAGTATCCATGTACTTTTAACTTTTCAAGAGCAATGGTTTTCAATTTGCAATGCTTGATGTTGATAATACGGATAATTCCCCGTTGTAATGTGCATATACAGTTTGACTAAATCCGCCATGTTTCAATGAAATATCTGTGATTAAAACTGTAGACGAAATTTGAGATTCCATCATTACTGGCTTGTGTTGGTCATGTTCTTTGTGGCTTCATGAAGCTTTCAGGAGTTTAGGTTTGGCACAGTCTTGTACAAAGTATTAGGTCAAATTGGTTTTGAATGGCAGGTAATTGAGCGAATAGGATCTAGACTCAACTAGTCACTCCCCTAGTATGTATCATTACCCCTTTCTGTATCACTCTTGGGTTAAGAAGCAAATATCACCTGTAAATATGTGTTGATTTTCTTTTACATAGATATGTATAGGTAAGTAGTGTGCTGTTGTCTGAAAATAGAGCATTTTTGATGTATGATCCAGTCCTATCCATCTCTTGTAAGTAAAACAGAATGGTGCTTTCAGGGGATGTCACTAGTTTAAAAAGACCTTTGTAAGGCATAATAATAATAATAAGCATATTTAACCCCTTTGATGAGACAGACCTGACAAACCTACAGCAGTTGTCAATGCAAAGTGGGGGAAAAGTAACTTGTAACATTGAGTCTGGAAATTTGAAAGGGTAGTAGACGTCAAGAATTAAACTGGACACAACCTGAATATTTCCATATGTCTACAGTGCTTCTCCATGTTGCCCGCCAATGGCTGACTATACTTACGAAGGATTCCCCGGCCATTGCTATTGTCAGACAGCAATGTAAAGCATTTAGTTATATTCTGAATACACAGCAGATGATCAACATTTACTAAATAATAGATTGTGTATACTTTAATGCAAATACAAAGTATAGCTTGCTTTTTGAAATGTTTGATTTCATTTGTTTCCCCCCAATTCCATGGGTATGTGCTTTCTATTTACAGTTATGTGTATGGAGAAAATCTTTTACAAACTGATGTATTTTTTTAACAAGGTTTGGGTAATCTGAAAGGGAAATGAAAGGAAAAAACCGTTTTTATAGCAGTGAACATTGTATTGAAACTATTCTTTCTTTTCCATTGAATAACAATTGTGCTTAATCATGTAGCATAGGTTTATTCATTGTGTTAGTTAGGTGCCTTATTGCATGCCATGTAGAAATGTATGCTGAGCTATAATAGAAAAAAAAGGTTTTGGCTTCTGCTCCCTTAGTTTCTTTACATACTTATCAATGTTTTAATTTGACTTTCTGTACTTTTTTTTGCGTCTCTGTTCATGAATGTTTACACTGTTACTTATGTCTTTTAATTTCCTTCTCAGTCAACTAGCCTCTTTCTAGATTTAGAGGTTAAAGAAGTTGCAATGCCATTGATCCATGTTCATAGCCCTCTATAGTGGTCAAATCTTGTCCCATATGTCTTTTCCCCCATCTTTGAGTGGCTCACCTATATGGATAAATAAAGGTTGTTGACTACCAACAGGTTTGTACTCTTTCTAATGTTAGGGAAGTAGAACGATCTTTTAGGGATTTCAATTTGAAATGTGACATTTTTGTAAAAAAGGACAATTAAATGAGATCTCTTGAGTAATGGAGCTATAAATGTGAGCATAAGGAGTTGTATTTCATGTGTATACAGTGCCGTCTGCTGGTGGCTATTCAAATTAGTCAAATTAACTTGTTTATTTTTAACTTAAATTTACATACTTTTATTCTATTACTATATATACAGCTGCGGAAATAAGAGACTACAATTTATTTATTTTCAGTTTATTTAAATGTACTTTTTCTGGTTATGTCTTAAGTAAAATTGTCAATTTTGTAATTGTCTTTTTTTTCATTCTGTGAACTAGTGTCAACTTTTATTTAAAGAAATGAGTAAAAAAAGATGCAGTGTCTGCAGATCTTGAATACTGCAAAGAAAACAAGTTAGTAGGCTTTTCATGTTTAATTTACAATGCTAATGTATGTTAGATGTGTTTTAGGATCATTTAAAAAAAATAGTATATAATGTATAGGCTTAATTTTTTTGACAACTTTCAATCTGTCAGATTGATGTTGAGTGACTTTCTCATTCATGAGGTTTGTTTCTATTGAAATTCCACAGGAAGTGCCGCAATACATACAGAAATTCTTATAAAGAGCAAAAATATATATATTTTGAAATTCTATTAAATGAAGTATTGGCCTACTCATTTCTATGAGGTTATTTCACAGATTGTACCCTTTTAGGGAAAGCAAAATGTAGGACATTTGTTCCTCATAATTAGCAACTTCCACCAAGACTGCATGGCTCACATTTTATGACAGGAGGTTGAGAGAATCTACATAAGAGCACTTAAGATGAATTACTTTACTATAAGTTCTATAATGATCTTTTTTTTCATTGGTGCTGTTCAGTCATGCGTGAGTTTTCTTGATTTAATTAGGTTCTAATGGAAAGATCAGGTTTTTTTGTTTGGCATGCATCTTTACAACATTTATCTCACCATTTTCTCAAACTTTAAAAATTCAAATCTCTAGATGAGTGAGAATCAACACTACTCGTGCATGGGAAGAAACCTCAGCTACATCCCAGCTAGTATACCCTCTTCTGTTCACACACTGGATTTCAGCTTTAATTTCTTGAAACACTTACAGAAGACTGTATTCCCAGTTCTGCCTTTTCTGCAAGTTCTTGATCTGTCAAGGTAAGAAACATCTTCACCATCTAAATCTCATTTGTTATGTGAAGTTATCACATATGTGAATGCAAATTGATTTTGTGTTCTAGATGTCACATCGAACACATTGAAAATGATTCTTTCTACAATGTGAGAAATTTAACTTCTTTGATTCTGACTGGAAACCCCGTTACACATTTTGGACTTGAATGTTTTAATGTTTTACATAATCTACAGCGACTAGTTCTTGTGGATGTTGGGCTCACTTCTTTACAGCTTCATATCAATAATTTAACCAGGCTACAGGAACTTAAAGTGGGAACAAATAACATTCAGTCCATGACTCTCCCTTCATTCATGAGCACCTTCACACGCTTCAGTTTACTCGATCTACATGCCAATAATATATCCATCATAAAATCTGATCACACCGCTGTGTTACGAGAGATTGGAAGAAATATGACTTTAATATTATGTAGGAATCCATTATTACACATAGAACCAGGAGCTTTCAAAGACATTTATCTGAAAGAGCTGGACATACGGTCTGCTTTTGTCTCATTGAATGCACAAAAGGGATGTTTTAAAGCACTTGATGGTCTCAGCGTTGATAAACTTTTTATAGGAAAATACCGAATGGAAAGGAAAATTGAGGTGACAGATCCCAATTACCTGGATGGTCTTTGCTCAATTAATTTCAATGAATTATATTTTGTTCAGAAAGAATTCTCTATGTCTGAAATGCATGTGTTTAAATGTATGGTTAATGCAACCAAAATCACAGTGAAAAGAGGATATTTACATAACATGGGATATGTTCCTTTTCACCATCTAAAGGAACTTTATTTAGGAGCCACTAGTTTATCTGCCATACCATGTATTTCAGGCATACATAGCTTAGAAAAGCTAGTGGTGAAAAATATCATACCAATGACATTTCTTGGTGTTGCTGACTTGCCTCTTCTTCGATATGTAGATCTTAGTGGAAACCTGTTAAATCTGAAAGACTGCTGTTCCCAGTTTTTTCAAAGGTGTCAGAATATTAGGCACATGAATCTTAGTCGCAACTCAGAGATAGGAATGGCCGATAAACCTTTTTCTGGATTTGACCTGCTCGAAGTGTTGGACTTTCACCACACAAAACTGCATGTAGTTTTTCACTTTTTAGAAGGTCTTCAAAATGTACAGTATCTGGATATTTCCTACACGAGTATTTCTTTCTCAAACTACATGGATTTTCATGACCTGGGGAATCTTACGGTGCTCAAAATGAAAGGAAACAGTTTCCGTGGAGACATGTTGAGTAATCTGTTACAGAATCTCAAAAATTTGGAGGTTCTTGACATTTCACATTGTGGCATCGAGAAAATTTCTAGGACATCTTTCAAAGGCATGCAGAAATTACGTCATTTGTATTTAAGTCAAAACAAGCTGATGGTTTTGGACTTTCTTGTCCATCCAGACCTGAAACAACTTACATCGGTTTACGTTGATAAAAACAGCATTATTAGTATCTCACTTGATGTTCTCCAGAAGTTACCCACAAACCTTTCAGTGTTCGACTTGTCCTCTAATCCCATCGAATGCTCCTGTGCTCACACAGATTTTATTTTGTGGATTATCGAACATCGAGGAATTTTGGAGCAGCCGCAAAACATATTATGTAAAACCTTTTCAGCAAGCTCAGATTTTCCAGCTACTGATTTTGACATTGACAGCTGTGTGTACAACACAAGACTCACAGTTATTTTATTGATCTGTTGTGTGACAGCAGTAACAGTTTTATCAGTCGTGGCTTATAGATTCCAGTTTTATCTGAAATACTGCTGTATACTACTGAAAGGTTATAAATCACCCAAACAACAAGAATGTTCCTATGATGCCTTTGTGATTTTCTCAAGCTATGATGAAATGTGGATCATGAATGAACTGGTGGAAAATCTGGAGAACGGTGTTCCACCTGTTCACCTTTGCCTTCACATGCGAGACTTTGAAGCCGGCAAATCCATCGCCTCCAACATCATAGATGAAGGAATTATGGGTAGCCAGAAGGTGATTGTGGTGGTGTCTCAGCACTTCATTGATAGTGCCTGGTGTCGCTTTGAGTTTGAATTAGCTCAGTCCTGGTTTGTGATGGAACGCAATGCCAACATCATCATCATCATTCTGGAAGATGTGGAGGAGAGAAAAACTAAAAAAGTGTTTGGGCTTCATAAACATCTGAAAAAGAACACATACCTGAAATGGAGCAGAGATCCTCTGAGTAACATGAGATTCTGGATTCGACTTCGGAAAGCTGTTATTGCCACAAAGAAATGATATGTATTATTTGTATATATTAAATGTAATTTGGTTAAATATACAGCTGCTTCCTTCTAACCAAACATTTTTCACAGGATGTCCACTTTTACGGCAAACTGTCAAAATGCATTGGTTTGTTGTATACTGCAAACAAAGGTCTTTTTGTGCTCATGGGAATGTACTAAAAAATGAAAAATAGAATGCTTGTTGAATGAACAAAAGAGAGAAGTGAGAGTTGCATGCATGTCTGTGAAAGACAATAAAGAGATCTTTGTTAAATGCTTTGCTTTATAGTGAAGTAGAAAAGATCTGTTAATTTAGTTCCTAAATTATTGTAGTAACTCATTTGTTGTTGTTGTGTTTTGTTCGTTTGCTGTTTTGGCCTATGCTCAACCCATGAAGTAAAAAAATTCTTGGTAATGATGGAAGTAATAAATTATAAAATAGTTAGTTCTGGTCCTTGATTCTGATTGACTGTGCCGTGTTCTAAGCCGTTGTAAAATTCTCCAAAACATACATCTGATTGCATTACATAAGCATCACTGTGCCACTGTACATTTCTGCATGTGTTGCTTGGCAACCGCTTTGTTGTTTCGGTTTTTTAGGAACTGCATTATTTGGCAGAACAATAACACTTTTTTATTATAACATAACGTTTTATTTGCTGTGTGTTCTTGGGGCTTATTGCTTTATTGAATTTTAAGTGCTGTATGTCTTTATTCCCTTCACCACGGGTGTGTGACACAGTATAATGCCCTAAACCTTCTCACTTCTTTTAATTGAAGACAGAATCTCCATGTTTACAGCTGCTATATTGAGCCTTTTAAATTCTTCTATTTGTCTTAACACCAGTGGTCCGTGTCTGTTTCTGATGGTATGTTTGCGGTAGTCTGTCCACTCTTATCACTGTTAGAACGTTTTACTTTGGAAAAAAATGATTTGGTCTTCTTAAATTTTGTAACATTTCTTTTATTTGTGCATGTTTTCTCATCTCATTTTTGTATTATTATAATAATAATAGTTTGAAGAGGCACTGCCTCTTTTGCTGCTTGCATGGGTGAAATGCCACTGGTTTTGCCTATAGTTCCCCTTTTTCTTTAAATCCATGGCATCGTTCCTCATATTCAGTGACTTCTACCAATGTAGGCTCACGTTTTATGACAGGTTGAGAAAATCCAGATTAGAGCACTCAAGATGAATTACTTTTCTTTAAGTGTTTTTATGATGTTTTTCTCTATAGGCACTGGAGAATCGTGCACAAAAGTAAATTTTCTCACTTTAAACTAAAGTTTGTTTTGCATTAGCTGTTGTTACTGTATGTATGTGTTTTCTTAAATTGTTATATGAAAATTCAAATCTCTAGATGAGTGAGAATCAACACTACTCGTGCATGGGAAGAAACCTCAGCTACATCCCAGCTAGTATACCCTCTTCTGTTCACACACTGGATTTCAGCTTTAATGTCTTGAAACACTTACAGAAGACTGTATTCCCAGTTCTGCCTTTTCTGCAAGTTCTTGATCTGTCAAGGTAAGAAACATCTTCACCATCTAAATCTCATTTGTTATGTGAAGTTATCACATATGTGAATGTAAATTGATTTTGTGTTCTAGATGTCACATCGAACACATTGAAAATGATTCTTTCTACAATGTGAGAAATTTAACTTCTTTGATTCTGACTGGAAACCCCGTTACACATTTTGGACTTGAATGTTTTAATGTTTTACATAATCTACAGCGACTAGTTCTTGTGGATGTTGGGCTCACTTCTTTACAGCTTCATATCAATAATTTAACCAGGCTACAGGAACTTAAAGTGGGAACAAATAACATTCAGTCCATGACTCTCCCTTCATTCATGAGCACCTTCACACGCTTCAGTTTACTCGATCTACATGCCAATAATATATCCATCATAAAATCTGATCACACCGCTGTGTTACGAGAGATTGGCAGAAATATGACTTTAATACTGTGTAGGAATACATTATTACACATAGAACCAGGAGCTTTCAAAGACATTTATCTGAAAGAGCTGGACATACGGTCTGCTTTTGTCTCAGTTGCTGCTCAAAAAGTTGGTCTAAAAGCTCTCAATGGTCTTATTTTGAAAAGGTTAATATTAGGAAAGTACAGGGGGACATACAGATTTGACTTATTGGATAATGAGTTTTTAGATGGCCTTTGCTGTTTTTATTTTCAGGAGATTTATTATTATATTATAGAAAGGCCTATGGAGCAATTTCCCATCTTTCGGTGTATGATTAATGCCACAAATATAACAGTAAAGAATGGAGTGTTTTCTGAAATGGATCATGTACATTTTCATAAAATCAAGGAGCTTTATTTAATTTCCAATAGATTAGACACCTTGCCAGGCAAAATACTTTCACATCTCTATACTTTAGAAAAACTAGTAATAACAAATAGCGGAGCTGTTCGAGCTGAAACCTTTATAGACATGCCTAAACTTCAGTATTTAGATCTAAGCTCTAACCGACTGACATTAACACCATGCTGTACAGCACTTTTGTCTGGCACACCTCAAATCAAATACTTGAATTTAAGCCTGAATTCAGAAATCGGACTTCGCATTGAAGCATTTGATGGTCTTGATTCCCTTGAGATTTTGGATTTTCATCATACAAGGGTTTTAGATTTGGGACACCTCTCACTTTTGTATATCTTAAAGAATTTGAGGTATCTGGATGTCTCTTATTCAAGTATCACCTTTGATAATGTTCAGTGTTTTTATGGGCTGATCAGTCTTAATGTGCTTAAAATAGCTGGCAACAATTTTCAGAGTGATGTGGCAAGATACGTCTTTAAAAATCTTACATGTTTAGAGTATCTTGATATGTCGTATTGTCATTTAGCAGAATTACACCCAAGCTCTTTCAAAGATCTTCGAAGTCTTCACATGTTGATTCTCAGTGGAAACAAGTTAATGACTGTAGATTTTCTCACCTTTTCAAACCTGGAGAAATTAACATCACTTTATGTAAATAAAAACAGCATTATTAGTATCTCACTTGATGTTCTCCAGAAGTTACCCACAAACCTTTCAGTGTTCGACTTGTCCTCTAATCCCATCGAATGCTCCTGTGCTCACACAGATTTTATTTTGTGGATTATCGAACATCGAGGAATTTTGGAGCAGCCGCAAAACATATTATGTAAAACCTTTTCAGCAAGCTCAGATTTTCCAGCTACTGATTTTGACATTGACAGCTGTGTGTACAACACAAGACTCACAGTTATTTTATTGATCTGTTGTGTGACAGCAGTAACAGTTTTATCAGTCGTGGCTTATAGATTCCAGTTTTATCTGAAATACTGCTGTATACTACTGAAAGGTTATAAATCACCCAAACAACAAGAATGTTCCTATGATGCCTTTGTGATTTTCTCAAGCTATGATGAAATGTGGATCATGAATGAACTGGTGGAAAATCTGGAGAACGGTGTTCCACCTGTTCACCTTTGCCTTCACATGCGAGACTTTGAAGCCGGCAAATCCATCGCCTCCAACATCATAGATGAAGGAATTATGGGTAGCCAGAAGGTGATTGTGGTGGTGTCTCAGCACTTCATTGATAGTGCCTGGTGTCGCTTTGAGTTTGAATTAGCTCAGTCCTGGTTTGTGATGGAACGCAATGCCAACATCATCATCATCATTCTGGAAGATGTGGAGGAGAGAAAAACTAAAAAAGTGTTTGGGCTTCATAAACATCTGAAAAAGAACACATACCTGAAATGGAGCAGAGATCCTCTGAGTAACATGAGATTCTGGATTCGACTTCGGAAAGCTGTCATTGCCACAAAGAAATAAAATGTACAGTATACAAAATTGCAAATATTAAATGTTATTTGATTAATCAGACTGGTTCTTTATTTTTACCTGAGAATGTACAAAAACTTTGCTGCAATTTGAATTTTATACAATTATTTTGTTACAGGGCAAAAGTCACAGTTATGCCTTTTTAACAGGATAAGAGGCAAACCACGACCCTAAAGTGAACAATTTTGACTACACTGCCTCTCTGCTTTTATTTGAGGTCAATTGTTGACTACACAAAGTGACACAGTGAGTGTGTTCCCACAGCGTCAGCAGATACAGCGTCAAAGCGGCCCACGGGACGAGAAGTCTGTAAAATGCTATTGTTCGTTTTAGACACCGCAAATAAAAGGCTTTCTATACACATTGGGAAAATACTCAAAAATTATACCTTCCCTTTTTTAAAACAACCAAGAGCAGAAGTAAGATTTGCATCTAGGTCTCATATATGCACAGTCACTGAAATTGATTAGGACGTGATTGATTTGTGAATTAAGTAATCCAAATAAACAGACAAGCCACAGTTTTTTATTTGACAGTTATTAGCTATATGATTATGTGTAGGGAAGGGATGATTTTCCTTGGATCAGTCCTTATACTTTGGCATGTTGGACAGGGACAGGAATGTACCACGGTAAGAATATTAATATATGTTATGTGTTTCAAAGGTAGCATCTTAAAATATGAACTATTTCAGGACACCAGCGCATTCTAACATATTGTTTGTTAATTAAATGTTTATGTTCTAGAGTGTTTTGACTTCCAGAGAGCAGAATGTTAAACATACCTTAACAATAAATTAAAAATATTTCAAAATGGTTCACTTTAATATTTATTCATTTGTTATTTTTACATAATCAAAACCTTCTGGACATATAGCTTATAGGAAGAGTTATACAAAAGATTTGTATCTTATATATTTTCAGTTTCATTTGTCGTTTTTGTCATTTGCTTTTATTTTTATATTTTTCATTTATTTTTGTAACTTTGTTTTGTGCTTTTATATTTTTATATTGCTATATAAGTTTAATTGATTTGTTTCAGTTTAGTTTTTTTTATTTTCAGTTAAAAATGTTAGTGCCTTAACTTTTAATTTATTGCTGAGGCAACATTTCTAATTTTCTTTTAGTTTAAGTTTTTCAAATAATATTTAGGCCGATATATTTTATTTAATTTCACTAAACAGAAATGTTTTATTAGTTTATTAGTAAACTATAATTACCTTGACAGATTGAAGTTTTAAAAGTGTCTTAGAACATAAAGGTTACAAGCACTTATATTAAAAAAAAAGCAAAGTGAAACCATGCAGGAATGGTCTTGTCATGTGATTTTGTTTCATTTTTAGATAACAAAGAATACACACTATTCATGTGCTGGGAGAAATCTGACTCATATACCTGCCAGTCTTCCTCTCACTGTCACAACTCTGGATTTCAGTTTCAATTTCTTGAACTCTTTAACTAAATGTGTGTTTCCCTTACTGTACAATCTACAAGCCCTGGATCTCACGAGGTAAATAAATACTATAGTTATCAATTATTTTACAGATCTTGAATGTTTTGCAATATTTGAATATCTTTTGGTCTTTCAGATGTCATATCTATCACATAGAAGATGATGCTTTCTACAATGTGAGAAATTTAACTTCTTTGATTCTGACTGGAAACCCCGTTACACATTTTGGACTTGAATGTTTTAATGTTTTACATAATCTACAGCAACTAGTTCTTGTGGATGTTGGGCTCACTTCTTTACAGCTTCATATCAATAATTTAACCAGGCTACAGGAACTTAAAGTGGGAACAAATAACATTCAGTCCATGACTCTCCCTTCATTCATGAGCACCTTCACACGCTTCAGTTTACTCGATCTACATGCCAATAATATATCCATCATAAAATCTGATCACACCGCTGTGTTACGAGAGATTGGCAGAAATATGACTTTAATACTGTGTAGGAATCCATTATTACACATAGAACCAGGAGCTTTCAAAGACATTTATCTGAAAGAGCTGGACATACGGTCTGCTTTTGTCTCATTGAATGCACAAAAGGGATGTTTTAAAGCACTTGATGGTCTCAGCGTTGATAAACTTTTTATAGGAAAATACCGAATGGAAAGGAAAATTGAGGTGACAGATCCCAATTACCTGGATGGTCTTTGCTCAATTAATTTCAATGAATTATATTTTGTTCAGAAAGAATTCTCTATGTCTGAAATGCATGTGTTTAAATGTATGGTTAATGCAACCAAAATCACAGTGAAAAGAGGATATTTACATAACATGGGATATGTTCCTTTTCACCATCTAAAGGAACTTTATTTAGGAGCCACTAGTTTATCTGCCATACCATGTATTTCAGGCATACATAGCTTAGAAAAGCTAGTGGTGAAAAATATCATACCAATGACATTTCTTGGTGTTGCTGACTTGCCTCTTCTTCGATATGTAGATCTTAGTGGAAACCTGTTAAATCTGAAAGACTGCTGTTCCCAGTTTTTTCAAAGGTGTCAGAATATTAGGCACATGAATCTTAGTCGCAACTCAGAGATAGGAATGGCCGATAAACCTTTTTCTGGATTTGACCTGCTCGAAGTGTTGGACTTTCACCACACAAAACTGCATGTAGTTTTTCACTTTTTAGAAGGTCTTCAAAATGTACAGTATCTGGATATTTCCTACACGAGTATTTCTTTCTCAAACTACATGGATTTTCATGACCTGGGGAATCTTACGGTGCTCAAAATGAAAGGAAACAGTTTCCGTGGAGACATGTTGAGTAATCTGTTACAGAATCTCAAAAATTTGGAGGTTCTTGACATTTCACATTGTGGAATCGAGAAAATTTCTAGGACATCTTTCAAAGGCATGCAGAAATTACGTCATTTGTATTTAAGTCAAAACAAGCTGATGGTTTTGGACTTTCTTGTCCATCCAGACCTGAAACAACTTACATCGGTTTACGTTGATAAAAACAGCATTATTAGTATCTCACTTGATGTTCTCCAGAAGTTACCCACAAACCTTTCAGTGTTCGACTTGTCCTCTAATCCCATCGAATGCTCCTGTGCTCACACAGATTTTATTTTGTGGATTATCGAACATCGAGGAATTTTGGAGCAGCCGCAAAACATATTATGTAAAACCTTTTCAGCAAGCTCAGATTTTCCAGCTACTGATTTTGACATTGACAGCTGTGTGTACAACACAAGACTCACAGTTATTTTATTGATCTGTTGTGTGACAGCAGTAACAGTTTTATCAGTCGTGGCTTATAGATTCCAGTTTTATCTGAAATACTGCTGTATACTACTGAAAGGTTATAAATCACCCAAACAACAAGAATGTTCCTATGATGCCTTTGTGATTTTCTCAAGCTATGATGAAATGTGGATCATGAATGAACTGGTGGAAAATCTGGAGAACGGTGTTCCACCTGTTCACCTTTGCCTTCACATGCGAGACTTTGAAGCCGGCAAATCCATCGCCTCCAACATCATAGATGAAGGAATTATGGGTAGCCAGAAGGTGATTGTGGTGGTGTCTCAGCACTTCATTGATAGTGCCTGGTGTCGCTTTGAGTTTGAATTAGCTCAGTCCTGGTTTGTGATGGAACGCAATGCCAACATCATCATCATCATTCTGGAAGATGTGGAGGAGAGAAAAACTAAAAAAGTGTTTGGGCTTCATAAACATCTGAAAAAGAACACATACCTGAAATGGAGCAGAGATCCTCTGAGTAACTTGAGATTCTGGATTCGACTCCGGAAAGCTGCCACAAAGTAATAATAACCAAATGTCATTATTATTAGTATTTGGGTGGTATATGTTTTATATATGCTGTATATTTAATAAACTTGTACAATACATATTACGTAAAAATATCATGCAATTTATGAATAACATTTTTTCTCACATTATAATTTTTGTTATTGTTATTTTACCTTCAATGTTGGAAATGTACAGCAAAAAATCCCTTTTATGTCCACTGCTAAAACACACTTTTTCACTTCTCACTCTTTATTGACCATCAACAGAAAGATGTTTATGTTGCAAAATGTCACTTGACCATTTTAGTCTTCTTGTTCTTTGTTTTGACATCAGCTGTCACACCTCTTAACCATAGGAGGTGTCACCCTAACCTGGTAAACTGGTTTATCACACATGGTTCTCATTCCACTATATAATGAATGTGTCGGTACAGTTTCATTGAAACTAGATGTTGCCTGAAGAGTTTGAGCTCTACAGCCAGAGAGTTTTAGCATGTCTCGGAGCAGTACAGCAGGCCAAAGCCGATACAGCACTCTGGAGAAACCCAGAAAGTCGGGAACCTATGGCAGATACACCACTTCCAGACCTAGCAGCCTGAACAGCAACAGAGACGTGTTGTGTGATTTCTGTCTGGCTAGGAAGAATAAAGCAGAGAAGTCATGCCTGACATGCTTAACATCACTGTGTGAAACTCATCTTCAGGCGCATTATGAGTATCCCGCTCTCATGAAACACAAGCTGGTGGCGGCAACGGGGCATCTCCGCGAGAAGATCTGTGCAGAACATGATAAACTTTTCGAGGTTTTCTGCCGTTCCGACCAAGCGTGTGTTTGTGTTTTGTGCATCATGGAGGAACACAAAAAACATGATATTGTTTCAGCTGCAGCCGAAAGGACTGAAAAGCAGGTAAGATTATTATTAGAGATGCTATTGCTTGTGTTTACTGCAACTTACTTGTCATGAAGACCTGTTACATTCAAGCTGCAATGCCCAATTTGACCTCTATTTCACCATCTCTGTTAAAATTGCAGGTTACTTTACGGATTTATCTTTACATGTGTTGAAATCAAAAGACATCAAACTGAATTTCCCTCAAAATTTTAGCCAACTCAATATTGTCAGCAAATCGGGTTAGATAAGTTCAACCTGAACTCACGGGAATTTGTAACTATTTTACGAGGTGGCTAAGTTTTTACGATGTGAATCGTACAAAAACATACGATCATTAGAAAAATGCAATACTTAAGCTCCTCCCCTAACCCCACCCTTAAAATGAACCGTAACTGATGCCAAAGCAAATCGAACTTAAACGTACAAATAAGCTCCTATGAAATCGTACAAATAGTCACCTCGTACGAATTCTGTGAGATGTGTTGGATAGTTCAACGTGATTTTTTTTAATACATTTTTTCCTTTGAACTAAAAAGCTACAAATTGCAGCTTTATCGATTGAGTCGTATTCAGTGATGTTGGCCCTAGTTACCAAGTCACTAAACTTTTTTATTGTTTTCAAATATTACTGTAACAAAATCTGTGCAATGTCTCACTTCAAGTGTACCATCTTTTCAATAGAAAGAGCTTGGGGCCAAACTGATGTCATCACAGCAAAAAATTGAGGAAAAAGTGAAGAAATGGCAAAATCTCAGTCAAGCAGTGACATCCTTAAAAGTAAGGGTTTGAAAAACATGACTTGTGTTTTCCCAGGTTACATATAATACATTGCTCCAGATGCACTGTAATGGACAGGCTTCTTGTCAGTGACCCACATAGGCCTAGTAAATTCAATAAAAATAGTAAATTCAAGATTGCTCAGCTGTTGCTAGGGGCTTAACTCACAACAAGCTGTAATCCCCAATCATTTTCAAACTGTGAACAATTGTAAAGTATAGACGTTACACATAACTTCAAATTTTCACTGAACAGTAGATAGCTGATGACACATATTACCTCATCGGCTCTTTACAACAATGACGGTTTGTTAAAACAGCTGTTAATGACAGACGCATAAAAGCCCACTGAACTGAATGGCTAACAATGACAGTTCACCCAAAAATAACACTCTTTCATCATTTACTCGCCCTCATGTCATTCCAAACCTGTATGACTTTCTTTATTCTGCAGGACACAAAATAATATATTTTAAAGAGCATTGGTACTAACCAAACAACATTGGCCCCCTTGGCTTCCATTGTATGGCATCAAAACCGCTGAGACATTTCACAAAATATCTTATTTTGTGTTCCACGTGAGGGTGCTATCCCCTCGATTTCTCAAAACCAATCCTTGATGTTATTACATGACTTGTATCTGATAAATATAGTGCAAAAGACAAAACTTCATCAGTATAACGTACACGTTTCTTCCCATAGCAATCTTCTCAGAGTGTGCTGGATGAAAATGAGCGGATTTTCGCTGAGCTGTTGCGTGCTCTCGAGAGGAGGTATACAGACGTGAAGGAGATGATCCGAGCCCGGGAAACACTTCTAGTGTCACATGCAGAGAGACACAAGGACAGACTGGAGGAGGAGATTACACTGCTGAGGAAAAAACACAATGATCTGGAGCAGCTGTCCCACTCTGATGATCACATCCATTTCTTACAGGTTGAGATCAGTGTTCAATAGCTTTGTGACCCGTAAATCTGCACGTGTTTGCAACAGTTACGTCATGATACAAATAACATCTCTGCTCTCATTCTCCCCAGAGCTGGCAGTCTCTCTCTGCTCCTACTGGATATGAAGATTTGTCCAAGGTGACATTAGCTCCACACCACACTTTTGACAATGCAAAGAAGGCCATTGCTGAACTTAAAGCGCAACTGGAAGACATAAGCAAAGAAGAACTGAACAAAATCTCTTCAGCAGGTGAACAAACCTTTATATTTCAAACAATAAATAATGCAGTTAATTAACAATCGACAGTTTGTATTAATGGATTTGGTTTTCATTCACAGTTAAGGAGGTTCAAATTCTACAGACTGGGGAGCCACTTAAAAGGGAGGAGTTCCTAGAAAGTAAGTTATTTCAATACGTAGCAACCACAAATAAAACCTTGAAATACCACAAACATTTTCCATCTTCAACCTACAAACCTGCCTTAAAACCTGCCTTAAATTTTGAAGTTAGATCAAATTGGCTTTACAAGTTGCTTGAATTTCAATGATATTAAACTGACTTAAATCTAGTTTATTTATGTATATGTATATGTATATGTACTGTATATACACTGCCAATTTTAGAACACGTATTTATTCATATTTTAGAAATATAACAGTAAGCTTGTAAAACTGTACAATAACACAACTGGAACTATGAGAATTATGTTGCAACAAAAAAATCTAAACAAATAAAACTTATTATAATTGATCATCTTCAGTGCAGAAATGTTCAAATACATTTTTATTAAATAAAGTTTTAGATTGTAATGAAAAAAGTAAAAAAAAAACGGTAGTGTAAATATATAAAACCATAGATTTTCCAAAACAGTGCACCCCAGTAAGTTTTAACTAGTCATCAATAGACCCTAAAACAACCTTTTCCTCCAGATTTCTGCCAGCTTTCACTAGATGCCTCAACAGCTCACCCAAACCTGCACCTGTCTGAGAGAAACAGAGTGGTACAGATGAGTAATGACGCAATGTCGTATCCTGAGCACCCTGATCGCTTCGACACCTGGCAGCAGGTTCTCTGTAAGGAAGGTCTGGCCGGTGGTCGCTACTACTGGGAAGTGGATTGGACTGGCTCAGAAATAGATATTGCTTTGACTTACAAGGGCATTCAGAGGAAAGGCAATGATAATGTTGGCAGCTTTGGATGGAATGACATGTCGTGGAGTTTGTACTGCTCTGAATCTAAGTTCTCCTTTGTACACAACAGCAAAAGCACAACTCTATCTGTCCCCAAATCCTCCAGGATAGGAGTGTATTTAGACTACGGGACTGGAACTGTGGCTTTTTATAGTGTGAATGACAATATGAAACTTCTTCACACGGTTCATGTTAAGTTTACTGAGCCCGTCTATCCTGGGTTTGGAATCTGGGGATATGGAACTGCTGTAAGACTGTAAATAAGTTACTAAGTGTCTATAAACGCCATAGAGAGGTTGATCAGGATGTCAGTAATGGTCTTCTTTTATTTGAGTTTAGTCAGAACAGGATGTCAACATACATGCATAATCATGTCATTATATTATTTCTCATGTCCACCAAGTTCTAAAACGTTGTAACTTTTATTTTCAGTGAGCTACAGTACATGTGGCAGAATGAGTTTACATCTTCTACAGATACAAAATAACACACATCTTATGTGATAATAAATGATGCTTAATTAATATCATTAAACTACTGTTACATTTTATTGGTTTTGATTTTCCTAACAAAGTCCAGATGTGGAACGTGCATGCCAAATCTCACCACTAGATGGAGCAATTCGAACTTTTTCAAGGTTGAAGATTTGTTCATTGACATATATTTATAGAGTGAGAAAACAATTTCACAATAGTCAATATCTACATTTGTTTTATATATCTAGACTACATTTGATCTGTTTTGTTTGGCTTATGCATAACCCATCTTCTTTTCACATATTCTTTTCAAGGAATATCATTTTTATCATTTGTCAGCACAAAACTATCAGCCGGTTAAGTCAGTATTTCAAAAGAACAAAGACATTGATGAAGAAACACACACAAACATCAACATTGATTAGATTTGCTAGTATCCAGTAATGGACGGACATACAGACTCAGCAATACTAAAACTGAGTAAGGGGGCTTTTCTTTAGATTGCTTGTGGGGAATTAATAATAAACTAAATCATAAATTGTGTCTGTATTAGGTAAGGCATGATATGCATATTTTTCTGTCCAAGTGCATTAAATGCTTTTAAAATAATTTGATAAATTCATGACATTTATCACTTTATTCACATAAACCTGTTTAGACATTCATTCAAATAATAAAATGAAGTAGGCCCAATAGAATATAGGATGTGTAGTATTCTTTAGGCTATTCTTTAAGAGTGCTTTATGTACACAGTGCAAGATGAAAAACAAGGACTAAGTAACCTGTTGCCCTCAGTTAATCATCAGTCAATAAAACACAAAAAGATTGTTGGAGACTATTTTGAAAATATGACCCACTCTGTCAAGATAAAAACGTGCTTATGAGAATAGATAAACCACTTTTAGCATAACAGCAGGTCATCTAATCATGCAGCTGTGAACCTCAGAATGTACAAAAACCTTAACAGATGGGTTAAAAATTATGCTTTTTTAGATATTGGTTGTAGAATATATTGAATTAAAAAAAGATGAGATCACAGTGCTCCTGTTTGGGTAATTCCAAGCAAAAGTCAACCTTACCATAAAAAATAAAGTTTAAAAGAGGTTTCATACTGATGGCAAAGATGTCAACATTTAGTGGTTTAAATACTCATGTGAAGTCTTTCTCAACGTTTTAAAATAATGGATTTTTATTTTTAAAGCATGATTTTCCATAGTCAGATAAGTGAAGCTTTCAAAATTGACACATCCATAATCATGGCCATATCCCTCATAAATGGATACATGAACTATTTTATGTTCTATAAAGATCCATCCCTTCTCCATTTGTTGTGTATTATTGCTGTTTGTGCATTTTAATTCACAGAAATCCTACAAAGTATGTGGTTTTGTCACATCCATAATCCAGTTTATTTTCCTTTTTTTAAAATAGAAAAATGCATGCGTAGACTGATATTTTTGTAATGTCTACACTCTATTTACAGGGGTTTAGGAAAATTACAGATGGTTCAATATATTGGTAAAACAAATACATAATCTGAGAGTTTATGTCACATCCATAACGCTGAAATTGTCTTTTGCATTACTCTCTATTTAAGTATAACATTTTCCATGATAAATAACAGTGTATCATCAGCAATGCATGCGGTAACAATTTGGGTCAAAAGATTAATTTAAAAAAAGCACATGAATTAATTTGAGTATCTTTTAATGTTCAATGCCCCCCCCTCTGTTTTACTGACAGTATGTTCTGGAGCTGAACTTGATGATCTATGTTATCACAGCATGATTTGAGTTTGTTCCAAAGAGCATCTTGTTTTTCAGTGGAAGCAGGTAAATCTGCCCTCCTATTTGAAGAGTCAACACGGTCAATGTCACAAATTTGTTTACACTTGATTAAGGACCTAGAAATAGAGCAGAATTTAAAATATTTATTCTTCCTTGTAGAATACTTTCCTCTGAAATGTTGAAACGTTCTATTTATCTCCAGGTTTTAAATAAATAAATAAACAAACCCCAGATGTTCCATGCAATGTTTGGACCCCACTTACATACACAACATATAAGAGAGAAAAATCTATTTATATCCATGCATAAATTGTTTCTCAATAGACATCAATGACATTTTTATTAAAAGGTCTCCTGCATCTTGAATATTTTTCCTGAGAAAACACAAAACTCACAAATTGAGACCAACAATGTCACAAAGTCTGCCATCAAAGTCAAGATTTTAGTGTGTATTTCGCATCAAATTTAGGCTACTCAAATTGCTTATTTTCAATCGAAAATATACAAGCAACCATATGAAAACTAGTCATTTTACTTGTTTCATTACACATGTACTGTTATCACACACGATATTTATCAACTGCCCAATGAATTATCACCTACTTTATTCCGATTATTTTAAGCAAGTGCGTCATATGATGACATGGGCTATCCCAACTTATCTCTTCAAGCTTTCACATAACGCACAGTGTGTGATGTACTACAAACGTATAACGTACAGTAATAGTACAGTAGCCTTGTCGATCAAGAGAGACACCATCATGATGTAGGACCGTGAAACCGTGTGTCTGGAGGCGGAGCTGAGGAACAGCTGGACTGTTTTAAGTTTGCATTCACTCCACACGGCGGGACACGAGATCAGACAGAGACCCTGCAAATCTCTCCTTTAGTGATCAAGCCCGACAGCGAAGAGAAACTACAAAACGGAGATACTCAAAAGTCGCGGATTCTTCGTCGTTTGAGAAGTAACGCTACAGCTTATTGCGGATAGATTGTAACGCGTCTTTCATCGATCCGCGGACTGTCTGTGGATTTTACAAAGGTGACGGAGACTCGTCTGCAGGACCATCAACGAGGGGAAGGTGAGATACGGTCGCAATCTTTTTGATACACGTAAGTTACGGCTTCAACTTCACTCGGCCATTTTGCCGTGTTACTAAAAGGACAAAATTCTGCATGCGCTCGAGACCGACGCGACGCTTTTACAGTGTTTCAGTAATACTCCTGCAACTCCTGCTTTAGATTTGTCCTCGTTGTAAATGTTATTCCGTGTTCCTCGCAGGTATATGATGTATAAAATGAGTGGCTGTGAAGAGAGTATAAATGCACATTGATGAGCAGAGGGACGCGGGCTGGAGAAGGAGAAAGAAGCGGACGCTGTAGAGGATCAAGTGTCGGAGATGTCTCTGTGGATGATCTTACCCGTCAGCCTCCCAGCTCTCACCATCACTGGAATATGGGTCGTGTGAGTCTCTCTTTACTTCATGCTGCTTTTAAAAAGTATGATTTGTAAAGCAAAACAGGGACGAAAGGTACAGCTGTCATGAACACTGGGATTACATTATTTCAGAGGCTTATTGCTGTGAATATGGAGTTGAGTAGTCTGGTTTCAGAATTCCATAATAACCACAAATGTACCATTGTATATAACAGGAACCATAGTTTACCATGATATTTGTTGGAAAAAACATGTTTAATTCAACTCTATTACTATATAGTTTTATTATATCAACAATAGCCATAGTAATTTTCATAAAAGATGCTCTCTTCATACCAAGAGAAGTCTGTTATGTCCCTGGAATAACGTTTTGGAACATGAGCATTACAATTTTCAATGTTAATCTTTATATCTCAAGGTTAATGTTTATAAAAGCATTATAGCAGCTGAAATACAGCCCTGATGCCTTTATCTTCAAAAATGACAGCCATATTCCTACTCACTGGGGAGTGGGCTATTTTATAGACCCACTACACATTTGCCCATAGTTGACTCGTCTTAACTTGCCTGAAAATGACGGAGACTTTGAGGTCAATATTATTAACGTGTTCATAGCAGAGTAATAAAGAGAGATGTCATGATGTTCTGGAAGAGAGCTATGCATGAGCGACCTTAAAGGGATAGTTCACCCAAAAATAACAATTCTGTCATCATTTACTCACCTTCAAGTTTTTCCGAATCTGAATAAATTTCTTTGTTAAGATGGACACAGAGAAAGATATTTTGAAGAATGTAGGACAGCAAACAGTTCTGGGGCACTTTTGACTACCATTGTCATTTTTCCTATATGGTAGTCAATGGGGTCCAAGAACTGTTAGGTTACAAGAATTTGTCCAAATATCTTTCTCCGTGTTCAACCAAACAAAGACATTTATACAGATTTTGAACAACTAGAGAGTGAGTAATTCATGACAGAATTTTCATTTTGGGGTGAACTATCACTTTAATGCCTTTGAATAGAGTGAAAAATTAGCCAGAATCATATTTAAGACGTCAGGGTGAAGGATCTCGGCTCCAGGTTGGATCAGTGTTGTTGGAAGTCTCAGCAATATGAGATGTTTTTGCATTTTCACTTTCTTAGAGGTTGACCTGTTTCATGTCCCTTCCTTCCTGTGCAATGCTTCCATTTCTACAGTGAGCTGAAGGTCCTCTTCCTCTCTTGTAGAACGCTGAGAGTAAAGTGACTGAGGTGGTTACAAAAACCCTGTGTGAGGATAGGACAGCATCAGTGACTTCTCATTTACTATGCCAGAGGGAGAAAGGGAGAGAAAGTGTTTTGGTTTATTATTTCCATGACAGTCTGGGAGATGATCCCAATACAACATGGACCAAAGTCGTCTTGCTCCAGAGGCTTTTCCATTATGCAGGCAAGAAAGGGCTTGTTTTTGTAGCAGAAAATAGCATCTCTAAATATGAGCTACAAAGTTAGAATTACCAAAAACAGTTCAAAGTACATGTGAATCTGAAAAAAAAAGTTTGTTTTGTTCTCACGCTTTATTGTTTTAGAATGAAAGTTAGCTGCAAGCGTTTCACAGTACATAGCCCCTAGATACACCACAGTGGAACGTTTGTTTGAGGCTTTGAATTATTCAGGCTACGTTGTAAAAACGTTTCCATCTAGTGCGAGGGTACATTTCCATGCAGAATTTCCATTTGGACCTTCTTTCTTGCGTTCAGTCTGTTGTTTATGAATTGGGAGAACGTGGCTTACTCATGCCACTGAATTGCGTATTCCCACAATGATGTGCTTTTCTCTTTGGGGTTGAAGATACTGTTTATGCAAACAACTCCGATAGCATTTATTCAAAACAAAGGCTTTGTGTGTCATCTGTAAGTTTTAGGCCACAAGCCAACAGCTGAAATGTCAGTGTTGCCGCAGTGGTTGTTGAAGAAAGATTTGAAATGAAGCATTTTGACCCATTTTGTTTGGGATGTGGCTTTTATCAGATCTGAAGTGCCGGTCATTAATTCTCACACCTGCACAGAGCTGCTGTGAATATAGAGCTTTTGGCATTTTAGTGAATGAGATAAGAACATGATATTGAATGGAAGAAGGGTGATACTGCCTTATGTTTTGGAGGTTTTTTCACGAAAACAGGTCTTAACCTTACGGAGTATTTACCTTTGCTAGTTTTTAGTAAGTTCTGGCCGAGGTTCATAGACAAATTAAATGATAATCAATCACTTTGAAATTAATTAAAGAAATCCATTTTGTAAACAAATTAATATACATTATATTTTACTTTTTCTCATTACAACCATATAAGCCAGAAGGATTCAGAAATTAAAATTTTCATTACATGAACCAAAGAAAGAATCATTTTTCTTTTCATGCATTTTTATTTGTGTGCAGTATAACAATATAGGGCTGCAACTAACGATTATTTTGATAATCGATTAGTTGGACGATTATGTTTTCGATTAATCGGATAAAAAGTTTAATTAGATCTTTTGCTTATACAGTAATGACTAAATCAGAGATGGGAAAAGTATACACAACTGAACTCATTTGCCTTCTCCCAAATTGTTGTGGATGTCTCCCTAATTAACACACCAAGGCTGAGTTGATTCAGGTGTGTCATATTAGAAGCAGCTGACAAACGTGGGAGGGGGCGGTTGGCCAAAGAAATCTTTTTTTTTTGTGGCATGAAAAGTGAAATATTTGTCATTCAAATGTAGTGAAGTACAGTAAAAAGTATCCAGAAAAAATAATACGTAAGTATAGTACAAAAAGTTTACTTCCTTACTTCCCACCTCTGATATAAATAAACCCCCAAATCAGGGTATTTAGCCTATTATGTACTTTGCAAAGTGCAAACGCCACAAATTGGGTTTTACTAAAATAATCTTTAATTTTGTCATTTTAAACACCTCTCCCCTTTAAACTTTAAAACTGCGCGGCTTTGAGAGATGCATGCAAAACACGTCTGACTTTAAAACTGCGCACCTCGCGCTGCACGGAGAGACGCATGCACGGAGAGACAAGTTTGACTTTAAAACTGCGCAACTTGTGCTGCACGGAGAGACGCGCGCGACTTTAAAATTGCGCACATGGCGCTGCACGGAGAGACATTTAAAAGGGAAGAAGACGAGCTTGATTTATAACTGCGCAGCTCGCAAGTGACGTCACAGACCAACTAATCGATAATGAAATTCGTTGACAACTATTTTCATTATCGATAATTATCGATTTTATCGATTAGTTGTTGCAGCCCTATATTCACAAACAATATTTGCATATTGCATATACTAAAAAACAAACATTTTTCAGGTGTGAGGCAAAATAATCACAGTTTTAGTTAAGTTTCATGTTATTCCTGTAAATGAATTAAACTAGATTTTGTTTTCTGTTGTTTCTTTTTTCACTTTGAAGACTTTTTGCAACTCAGTTCTGTAGTGCCATACTCTATTTCGCTCTAAAACTAAAACATACTAAACAATGTGTTAAATAAAGTCGCTTTTTAATCTGACACAAAAGCTGTGCGACTCTGTGGCCAGATTGTGTTTAGTAAAAGACAGGCCTTGTGTTTCCTGTGATGTTGAGAGTGACCTTTTAACGGCCCATGTTTATTAACAACACCAGCCAGGGCAGATGGCAGAATGTTTGTTTACCAAATGTAATTTCTCTCAGAGATGCTCCAAGTGTAACGCACGGCTCAGGTGGTCTGTATCTCTGTGGATACAGACACGTACACGTTTACAAGAAATGAAAACAAAGCTAATTGCTGTTTAGCCCATGGCTGACCCTGTATGCTGTCAGATGCAGTTACACTAGACAGATGCCAATGTGTTTGTGTGTCAACACTGAGATTAGCATGAGAGAAAAATGATATCCATGGACAATCCATATATTTTTTATCTCATCCATTTGTGAGCAACTTTGCTTGCTTGAAAGAATTCTTCATACTCTGTAAAAGTTTGAAGGCGAACATTCCCTTTGACCGTTATCTGATGCCCCCGTGTTCATTGACTTCCTTTGAGGGTCAGTGTGACTGGATCAGGAGGTTGTTGTGTGAGCAAATAGTGACACATAATGCCAGCATAAGCTAAAGATGTACCGTCATATTGACTGTATTTCCAGAGCTGTCCGGTTATTTGGTTTTATGTTGCAAGCAGAATGTCACATCAAAAGGACGTGCACCCCTGATTTTATCAGTGAGGACACAGGCCTCTGTGATGTTCAGTTTCCACAGCTTCATTTGGAAACACTTTGATGTTGTCCATAATAAAAAATTGTTTTATATATTTATTTCGGCTCTTTTAAACGTTGGGTCTGTAATGCTTTTTGAGAATGATCTTAGACCTCTGTGGTTTACATTGTTCTTGTGGTCAGCATAACCTTTATTTAGATTTTTTTGACAGAATAATGGCTGCGTTCTAATGTTTTTTTAATACGTGGGGTTTATTTTTGCGTGTTTTTGTCCATTTTGTTTAGATACTTGTTCAGATTGTGTTTAGTGTGAGATGTAACATTTTCACTTCTTTGTCGAAGGATAAAACATATTTACGAAACGCATTTGTCCGTTTAGGGCTGCTGCTGTAGAAACAACATGGCGAATTCCATGTTAGGGGACCCGCGGTGTATGTAGATAGAAATAGCTCATTATAAAGTAATAAAACATAACGCTTCATTATGTAAGGTTTTTATTCACATCTGAACACATAGTTATGTATATTATATTGCATTTCTGTCAATAGATCCTTCAAAAAGTTACACACTGGGCCTTTAAAATTAGTTCAGGTTTGCAGTTTTTCTGACTAATATGTGTGTCATCATTTCTGATTTTCAGGTATGCCATGGCCTTATACAATCAGCACGTCTGTCCTGTGGACAACTGGTGAGAATTCATTCAGTTTTTAAACTCTATTGTCAATTTGTTTATTTGCATAAGCATCGAATGAATTACAAAATGACATATAAATAGTAAATTAAATGTATTATATTGTTTTATTTATAAATTATTAAATGCTAATGATTCATTAATGCTTCAATAAATGAAGAAACATTTACTGTAAAAAATTACTGTTGGGTACTAAAATCTTATCTGTTATCTATTAATAATTTACTATAGAACATATACTCGCACCTTTCTAACACATGCACATTAGACCGAGAACCCCTAGTGATGTCTCCTACAATTCATGTGGCATCATCAGATGTAATGAGTGATGATTTTGATGTGAGATGTTGAACGAATCCTCGCTCATTAACTTCATTTGGCTCAAGGACATATGAGCGAGTTAAGAATCAAAGCCCTTGTTTATTGTCTCTGTTAATCGCAGGTTAACTTGTGCTTCGTACCATGAGAGCTTCTAGTCAAACATTAGCATATGAAGCACAACAGAGTCTAGGCAACTGCAGTTAGGCTTTGCGCACTACTGCATTTTAATTCTTTTAAAGCCGTAATAATGGCACCTGTGTGCGAGATTTCAATCAGATCAATCAGTAAGGGATTTCAAAGATTTTTTGGCTCATGATGAATATATCTCATCTTTAAAAGTTGTGCAGGTCAACGTTTTTAAAAGCAGTTCTGTTCAACAAACAGGCTAAATTTGCTCTTGTTTGTTCAACTTCAGCTGTTTAAGTCAAACGCTCCACCTTCTGCTGAACGCATGAGTTGAGCTTTACATTCCTGGATAATTTTAACACTGGGATCAACTGTACTCTTTCAGGTTTATTTTCTGATGGAGGTGGAGCATTAGCTCGCTGGTGCGGAGTGTGTTAGCTTTACAAATGAAGTGTAGCTACATTATGTTTGTTTTACATTTCCGCATGGTGTAGGATGAGTTGAAATGTCTAGTGACTGTGAATACACGTTTATACTGGAAATGAACTGTAACATCATCCAGTGTGCAGGAGGAATACAACAATTCTCTTCAGATTCACAACCAAATATGGAATGCATTTAGTATCGTTTTTCATTTCTTGCTAGTGAACGGTCACACCTTTATAATGCATGTATGGTGGTTTGTGTGTTTGTTTATATACAGGATGTATAACCAGACGTGTGAGGTGGATCTGCCCTTCCAGAGGGGACCAATCCAATGCTGTACTCTGGACAACATTCCACTCATAAGGTCTGTACGAAATGACATCAGGACAAACTTTTATTTAACTGTATGAACATTTTGAGTAAAATGACTAAACTTGTTTTTTTGGGCACTGAAATCAGACAGTTTAGGGAATAGGGTGCAATAGTCTAAAATGTATATATTAGAGAATAGAGACATTCTTATTTAGGAATAAAATATTGAATAATATAATAAAACATTGAAAAGTTCAACAAATAAACACAGCAAGTTTTCACCCTATTCATAAAAAGCAGCCGTTCATCTTTTTACCCTGTCTCATGATGCAGTAGTGTATGCCAGCACATTCTTATTCAATAGCTCCTTCCTTTCTTCTGCATGCGTCTCTTGTTTTTCTCTTGTGTGTCATTTCTATCGTCCTCCATCTAAAGGCAAAGAAAGGGTCAGAGAGAAACAGAAATCCAGAACCATTGTTCGCCATGACCTGCCTTGCACCTTTAATTTGAGTTCGAGATATTTTTCCTGCTGTGAGGGAAAGACCCGGAGCTGCTCTTCTCTCTTTAACACAACATTCCCATATGACTGACAAACACTGAGGCTTTAGCAAAACCTTTGTGTTCATTTATTTGACTTTACTAGGCTGATTTATCATCAAAGAGAAACCTGACATCACTATATTATGCATTCTGCAATCACTTTGTAGGGCCTAGACGATCAATAGGTCGTCTGTTTTCTGTGCCTTAGCTGTGATTTATAGTTTTAACTTGTCTTATTTATGTGCATTGGGTGTGCCCATGATCTGCATTTATGCTGTATACCACCAGTTTGTGTGTGTGTGTGTGTGTGTGTGTGTGTGTGTGTGTGTGTGTGTGTGTGTGCGCGTGTGTGTGTATGTGTGTGTGTGTGTGTGTGTGTGTGTGTGTGTGTGTGTGTGTGTGTGTGTGTGTGTGTGTGTGTGTGTGAGGGGGGGTTATTTTGACTGCAAGTTTCTATAGTCGGTAGTTCTTATCCCAGACATGTTCTCATGTAGGTGAAAGGTCAGATCACACACACAGGAACTACATACATTTTTGGCTTATCTTGTGGAACACTTCTGTGTATTTATAGAAAGCGTACTATATTTAATCCTAATTGCGTGCATTGGTGTTTGGTCTTCACAGTATGTCAGATAATTGTTTAAGAGCGAGTTCGTTTAGGAACTTGCCATGCCATGGATTCAGTTTCCAGGAATAGTGATAAACTATTCCTTGAATGCACTCTGAAGTGTCTATGGAAATGCATCTGCCAAATGCATGGATTTACATGCGTTTACTTCATAAGTTTACAGTTGTATGTCCTTTTAAAGGCTTCATGTCACAGTGACATGTTATGGCTTAAATTGTCTCCAGTGGTGATAACCTGCATGTTTAGGAGGAAGATTTCCTTTTATGGATGTTTGTATATATTTTCTGTTCACTGCCGATGCTGTCCACTATCGTTTTTTTGTCTTTTGTCATTTCCCATGCAGTATGACAGCTGTGTGGTAAATGGGTCCTCAAGCCCTCTTTGAGTTTTGCCCCCCTTTTCCCAAAAGAATCCCCAGCTGCCAATGTACGTTCCCAAGGGCCAAAGAGGCCAATCCTTGTTTTCTGCCAATGGGACTTTTTTTAATGTGTGTCTATACATGTGTGTGTTGATATTGTGAGAGTCTTTGGCATCTAACCTGTGCTCTGATGCTTTGATCTGCAGTAAATGTGGGACTCTTCCTCCAGAGAGCTGCTTCTTCAGTCTCATCTGTAGCACCGGATCCTTTATGGGTGAGTTATGGCATATGACATCACTCAAAGTCTGATCACCATTTGCATTCTACTCATTTGTGTGCTGCTCTTTCCATTTTCCATAAAACGTGAATTGTGTGAGTCATGGGTGCAAGCGCCCGCTTTATTTTTCACCGGATGGACGAACAGTCCGTGGGGCTTCAGACTGCAAAACCTGCAATCCTAAGAGCTAAATTGCAAATCTCGTTTTATTTAATCAACAGCATTGAATGGATCATTGTAGTTAAGCTCCAGCTTCCTGTTTTTCCACCCGTTTGAACTATTCCTGAACGTTTTTTGATTTTGGAATTTCAGATGAATCTGTCGTTTACTCCTCAGTAAATGATTCCCATCTGTGCTACAATGTTTCACTGTCTAGGCAGCAATTTAGCTCAGGAAATTGCCGGCTTACAGTGTTTGCAAAAGTATAATATTCACCGCCACAGGTTGATGAGCTACAGTATATACAGTAATTATATAACGGACGTATTCTGTTTATGTTGAGATGTCAGGCTGGCATTATCATCCTAAAGCTAGTTTCCTAAACATTTGCTAAAGTATGAATAGCAAATCTTTAAGCATTGCATACCAGAATAAGACGTCAGTGAATGTTGATGACTGCATGTCTTGGTTGATGATGTCACTTTTCATAACCAAACACAGTGCACAAGAATGAATCATCACTTGAAATGATCTGAATTTCATTTATATTCAGGTATTTCACAGTGGAGGAACAAACTGATTCCTATTATATTCAAAACATCATATTAATATTAAGAGTAGTTAATGGCCATTATTTATGTATTATTTGTTTCTTGGTAAAATTTCTAAAACATGCTTTAAAGATACATTTACATAAGAAGCAAGGTTGCACAGTAAGGTGTTGACTCAAACAATTTTGTCAGATTTAAGCTTTTAAGTAATTGTTAATGGACGGCAAAAATTCTATACTAATACATTCTCAGAAAATAAGTGTTATAATAGACTCTTAAAAATGTGAGATTACCAAATCTTTTATAAAACAGCATTATGAAGATTGATGACTCATATTGCATGTCGTACATTAAAACTCTCTCAATAGTTTCATGGCACTTATGAGGCTCATGTCAACAAACAATCATAAGTAAATTTGCTGTAGTGTAGGTGGCCATTGCCCTACTCTGTGCTCTGATACTGCTGCTCACAGCCAAGTGCAAACTATGCAGCAGGTCTGTGAAAAGAAGAACTTGTAAAGACTCATCGGTTCACTGTGACCTTTGACCTGAGCGTCTGTTCCTGGTGGCAGTCCTCCTGCTGAGAGCTGAAGGGTTGTATTGTTGTGTCCAGTCCTCCACCCTGTGATTGAGAGTGTTGTCCTGCTGTGAAACTCCGTCTCTGCCTGTTTGCGTAAGGAAGTCACCGTTGTTCATCCAACAATACAAGAAAGTGTCGCTTGTGAATTCTTTTTGAATATACGTCTTATATAATTCTGGTATCAAACGAAAACCTCGCCTTATGCTACGTGATTTATTACATCGTGGTTCCCGGACAAAGGGATCTTAGAAAAGTTGCTCAGACCAAAAAGCTCATATTGAGATAAAAATCTCAGCAGCCTGATAAAAATGCATGCCGACCGTCCGATCAAGGGTGACCAGGGGTTCCCTAGGGGTGCATTGTTTTCCAAGTGGCAGGTTATATAATACTCTGTGTTCCTGAATCTGCACATGGTATTGGGGAAACATCTCTCAACATATACCAGCACTGTAACTGTGCGGAAACAGGCTGGAGAAGGGTCACAGCACGAACTGACCAAAGCTTGTTAAGGCTCCCAAAGAGCTTGTAACTATACTTTTACCTTTTTATGTTTTTTTAAGTCCTGCACCAAGGTGTAAACTTTTCATATATGATTGTTACATGGAAAGGAAATTGCATGGGAGATATACATTAACATGCAAAACCCAACAGATTTGAGCATTTAATAATGCTTATGTGTCTTTTTCTCTTTTTATCCACTTGTTTCAAGTGAGGCGACTTTTTGAACAGCTATTTATTTAGCATTATTGATTCATATCACATATTTAAGCTAAACTTTTATTAACTCACGGTGTGCACTATAGTGTCCAGACTCACTGAATCGTCGACATATCGTCGACTCGTATCAATTGTTCATATCACAATAATTACAAGGTTTTTTTTGCGTTGTATGTTATTATCACTATATTGAATTGCATTTGAAGAAAAACCTTAAAATACTTTGTGTTCTTATTGATGTTTAAAAAATGTTTATTACATAAAAAAGAAAACTACCTTGAGCATTTAAGATTTTAAGAGATCATTTGAATAAATCCATACGTAAATAAGTTCCGATTTATATTTAATTAAATAATGATTTATAGACAGCTGAATAAGCAAAGTAGATTCGCATTTTGTGGCAGAACATTTACTGATACAAATGTCTATTTAAAATACAAAACTCTATTATGGATAAGAAATTATTACCATATTTACAATAAGCACTATAAATAAATTTACAGCTACGTATATGGTGTTATATAGCTCTCTGTAATCTGACTCAGATTGGTCATTTCCTAGTGGGACATACACTGCAATCAATAGCAACGAGATATCAGCATGTTAAAAAAAACATGCTTCCCTTCATTGGTGTGCCGTACACTTGCTCTTAGTTATACGAGGCACGGAATGGATGCTCGATGTGTCTCTCTAAAACAACGTTTCTCAGAAAATACTAGTTGACCATCAAGGCGTCTGTGTGCTGTAAGAGTCTGAAATAGCCACAGATTATAATGAGTTATAATGAGATTGTCAGTCAGCATTCTGTGGAACTGAACGTGCATGTTCTGTCTGTGCCATTCATCATTTTTTTCCAGTTTGTACTTCACAGTTTGTCTAGAGAATCACTGATGTATTTAGTACAAACATTATCATCCTTTCAGTTAGAAAAGCACAAGATGTGACCTCCAAAGTGACCTAATGAATTCTGTTGTGATGTTGACACCAACCCAATGACGTATTCAAGACACCCCGTCCTTGAGCAAATGTGTAGCAGAACCGTGGCACATTTTTAGTAATGCTAGACAATCCTATAATGTGCTGCGGGTTTTATAGGAGTTTAACATGGTTTTGTGTCTGAGGTGTGGCTGTAGCTACAGAGCAGAATAATAATGGCCTGCGTCCAGTTGACACCATGTGTTTTTGAGACCCCGCTTCTGTGTCCTGCATTCTGAAGCCGAGAGTTTACTTCCAGGAAACAACGCATACAAACACTCGCGCACACGCACAAATAGATAGACAGTTGAAAAGATCTTGGGTTGTCCAAAGCACAAATAGACAAAGTTGAGCATGTCTGGTATTATATTTAAGTCTTTGATAGTACATTTGGACGATAACTGAACAATAGTAGATGGTTGTGTATAAAGAATACAGATGACAGTGAACAATCACTTCGGTACACAGTTTGTGTTGTTGTTATGCTGTTTCAGCTGGATTTTATTAAACACAGTAAATTACATTTGCCTGCAGACATGTTTGTTTTTCCATCCTCGTAACTTCTCCTAAACTGTTGTATCAGACATCTTGTTTTGTTACTGCCACTAAAGTTTCATACCACTTATTGTATATAAAAACGGTCTGTCTTCCCTGTTGAAGACCAATTGATGGTCTGCAGCATATGTTTTGGTTTCTGATTCTCAGTATACAGGCTTTTAAAATAGCTTAGCTTGCAAGATTTGTTTTCTTTTCCTACTATGGTAGACAATAGGGATGTAACGATTCACCGTGAGCCGGTTGAAAATCGGATATAATGAGTGACGATTCAAATCGGTTGAGGTGTGAACTGAATCGCAATACATTTTTTGAACAGCAGGGGCCGCTATTTTCACTGCAAATCTAAACGTGGACATGCTGATATTTCTTAAATGCAAAAAAATCCAAGAAAAGCTCAGACAGTATTAGTTTGTTTATATTAAAGAGACTTTTTCTATTATTAATTTGTTATAAAATTGCAGTTTAGATTTGTTATTTGAAATAAGACATTATTTTATTATACAAAGAAACGTGAAGCATTTTGTAAAAATAAATCGTGAGTAAATCGTGAATAATTCGCATCGTGAGATCAGAATCGTGACTCGCATCGCATCGTGAGCTGAGTGAATCGTTACATCCCTAGTAGACAATAGCGCCCCACAACTGTTTGGTTACAAATGTTCTCCCAAATATCTTGCTTAGTGTTCTAAAGAACAACAAAACTTATACAGGTTTGAGACAACTTGATATTAAGTGAATGATGATCATTTTTATTTCTGGGTGAACTATACCTATAGGTTTTTTTGCCAACAAAACACAGACATATGACTTAGTTAAGACATAAGACTTACCGCGTACGATTCATGTCCGGCATCTTTTAGCGCTGGGACCGCTCCGTCTATCAGTTTCAAAAGATCTCCAAATCCAGCGTTATATCCAGGGCTGTACAGTGCAACACATGCTACGAAAAATTCTGTCTGTGCTAAGAATAAATTGACCATTGTAGCACGCGTGCGATACAGTTCTGTATAGTTTTTGATATGCGTTTTAGACAGAGCCGCTTGTTTGTGTTAGGTGTAGTTGTCGCAGTGCTTGTTTGTGTGTGATATAAATCAATGCTGCACTGCTATTTTAGTTGTTTTTGCGTTTAAAACGTGGTTTCCTGCACTGAGTCCATATTTAGAGCCCGATGTGGAAACAGGAAATGAAAAGCGGAGGCGCTATCCGGCTTTTTAAAAATGTCACCTGCTTGTTTTTCGTGAATGTGAATGAGCTGCACAGTTTAATGCATTACTACACACGCGTGTGAGGCTCGTGCATTTGTCTGCGTCCCTCTATGAGGACATGAACACATGAACTCCAGAGCTGATCTGAGAGTTTATTTCATAAGCATTTCACTGTTAGAGAAATGATATCATCAGTGTTGGGCAAGTTACTCTGATAAGTAATTAATTACTAGTTACTAATTACAAAATCAATAGTGTAATTAGATTACTGTACAAATTACTCTCTCCAAAAAAATACTCATTACTGATTACTTTCTATATCCTACATCAACTTTGATTAGTTAAGTGATTCAAGGATAGACATGAAACGGCTCTTTTAATTCATTCAAATAAATAATATTAAACTAAAAAAAGTAGTATTATTAACTGACTCAAGTATTACAAATGTGAGAATTATAGATTAAAGCACGATTTTAAAGTTAGGCTTTGAATTTTGATGTCAATTCCACTATTGCACACACATATATTACACACAGTAGTTACACCCAACACTGGATATCGTCAATCATACACTCTTTGTGACGACACGTCAAAATAAAAGTCTGGTAAACTTGAACATCCATATTAAAAACACCATTTTATTATAATATATACTATAATGAATTGTTGTATTCTAGCAGTAAATTGATCAACTGTAAACACTAGAGTATACCTATAATTAATAAACTAATATTTAATATATACATACAGTATATATAATAATATATAAAAATCACCTTTGTATCTGCAAAAGGAGGAATTTTACTTCAGTTTACCATTGTACATAATATAATAGAGTATACAACAGTATGTGGACAAATATATAATTATTGTATAGTAAAAGAACGGAAAACACAGAACTCAGAAAATTTTAAACAGAAAAAACTTGGGAAAAACGAAATTATATGGCCCAAATTTACCCAACTGTAACATGTGATAAACTACACATAAATATTTTTTGTGTATATTTTTCTAATATAACAGACATTTTATACTTGTGCTACAACTGTTTGGCCTGTGCTACAAAACTTTAAACCTCTGTAGCACCAGTGCTACGTGCAAAAAAAGTAAACGTACAGCCCTGGTTATATCCACTGTTTATATAACATTCACCACCAAAATGCAGTGAGCAAACAAACACAACTAAACTTCCATCAGCTGAGTGAAGCGGCATTGATGGGTGTGATGCATTGAAGTGCTCTTTCTCTCACGCTAGCGCGTGCTCTTTCGCTAGGTGGATGACGCGTGGCCGTGCTTTTCGGGAGAATGGCCAATAAAAGGAATAGGATCCCTGTTACAAAACTTGGAGTGCTGGGGGGGTGTATCGAGCACAGAAATACTACGTCATACGTCCAACTCGTTTTTTAACAAGTTGACCATGTTAAGCATGAGAAGACAGCACGTTTAACAGTGTAAAGAAGTCAGAATGCATGAAATAGCATGTTACCCCATCTTTAATTGGATTTGACTATTGTCCAGAGGCCAGTTAGTTGGGAAAAGAGTAAGAGTCTGAAGATGGCATCTACGCTTTGGATAAAAGCGTCTTGCCAAATGAATAAAAGTTTTTATTTTTGTTGGAGTCAACAACCTAGTAAACACTCACATACAGCACAAAGACTGGTACTATATGAACAAACATCTAATGAACGACTTAAAAAGGGTAAATTCATTTAGTGTTATTTGTGCCATGCTCTACCAGTTGCGCAATGACTGAGGTCATGGGTTAATTTTCCAAGGAACACACTGATGAAATATACCATGAGTTGACAGTTACTTTAGATCAGTGGTTGTCAACAGGGGGGCCCAGCTGACTTCCAAGGGGGCCTCAAGATGACCAATTATTTAAAATGAAGACAAAAAGAGCACTGAAAACCAAGATATGTCTCATTTTTTGGCCATTTTTATTATGAATAAACATTTTTTCCCAGTTAATGTTAAGCTCTAAAATATTTTATTTGTTAGAAATATTGAGTTTTTTTATTATTGAGTTCAGTGGGGGAGTCAAAAATGTTGAGAACCCCTGCTTTAGATAAAGGGATCTGCCAAATGCAAAATATGAATTCACATACCTTGGAAATGCCACAGGCTTTTGGTGACATAGAAGTAAAACATATCCATTATTATTATTATGGTAGTTGGTAAACCTTTTTAATCAAATTAAATAACAAAACTTCTCTCTCTCTTTCTCCACTCAGTGATGGTTATTGTGTTGCTGCGTTATGCCCATGTGATAGAGAAGCACCAAAACTGTGTATTAAACACAGCGAGTCTCTCCACCGGCTGGATCTGTGCTGCAGGACTCATCATGGTGGGAAACTTTCAGGTACAGACATGACTCTTTACTCTTTTGTATGAACAGTTGTGTAGTCAGTGGTGTACTCATGAACTCTTTCCAGGACTTCAGGTTGGTCATGTGACAGCTAGAGGAAGCCCCATTCTCTTATACATACACAGTGGCTTCCTGCAGAAATACTTCAGTATGGTCTGGCTTACAGTTAAACTGATGGTAACCCTGCTGATATGACCAGCTGAGACTTGAATGAATTTCTGAATGTGCTGGCTGGTTTGTGTGGGTTTACCTGGTAAAAGAATTGAGCAGAAGCTGGTTGATTGTCAAAATGCATCCGGTTGGTTTTATTTTTAACTGCCTTTGAAAGTGGTTCAAGTGATGTGATTGCGAAACATTTCTGCACATGTTTATTTGTGTTTGAGGGCGTATGGTTGTGTGCGTTTTGCATATATACAGTGTCAAATATTTCTGGAGAATGAATGTCGTTCTTGCTTCAGTTATTCTCAACTTCTGTTCTCCGCTGGATCCTCCTCTGGAGAGTTTAGATAAATGTTGTTGTTATGAGATTTGGAAGGCAGGCTTCATAAACCTCCTCATGCCGAGCCCTGCGCTCCTCCAAGCCCGACATCCTTTACCTTTATTTATGAATCTGCGTGAGACTGTGGCGGCCGCGTTTTTGCAGGTCGAAATGTTTGGACGATTGGCTGCGTGCCCGGCCTGCTAGCGACGTGGGGAGGTCGGCCAACGGGGGCATCGCAGGGTTTTATGGGCTGGTTGCCATAGATACAGAGACGGAGACCAACCATTCTCTTGCTAATGTAAGCGTCCATATCTTAACTATGTTCTGCATCAGAAGCAATGCATAAACGTTTATGTGTGTGTGTGTGTGTGTGTGTGTGAAGGAGAAAGCACAGGTTTGTCCATAGATTTATCTTCTTCACTGAAGCATGCTATATTTATGATGTAGGCAGGTGTTTCAGAGTATAAACCTCTGTCTTTGCTGGATTATGAACTCAAAGAATTTGTCTTATCAGCTATTTTGTTTTAAGGACAGTCATTTTTCATCCACTCCCATGCATTTTTGAAATGTTTTGAAATCCAGCAAAGCTACTCCCCTGGATTTCAATAAGCTTAGTTAGCTGGCTGGCCATTGGTTACATTTTTGTGTTTTATATCCTTGCTTTAAATTGGTCACTGAAATCTGCCATTTATCTTAAAGGTCTTGCTTGTGTAGAAGCACTTCACCCGAACATTAAAATGTTACTGTATACACTAAACGAGTATGCAAAAGGAGATATGTTGCTGATTCTTCTCATAGCTCTTTTCCACAAGTACAGTTCATAGTGAACAAGGGCTGTTAGCCTTTAAAGTCACCATAAAAGTCCATTGTTTTATTTTCCAAGCCAAACAGAGCTTTAATAATGTCGTTTTTGTCTTCTACGGAAAGAAAAATACAGTATACAGTCTACATGAGAGCGAGTAAATAATTACTTTACTTTGAGCCTATTATAATACAAGACCACCCGCTCGCTGTGTGTAAAAAGCAACATTGTGCACAGAGCCGAGACATCCGTGTTTGGGTTGCACATGTGAAGTCTGATGTCCATTAGGTCACGTTTGGTCCTTCCCGCTCTGCTCCTCTGATTTCCTCTCTCGCGTCTGGAGGTGGGCTCACAGAAATGAAGCGGTCTGCTCCTGGAGCCCCTCCCACTCTTCTGTTTGTGTAAGAGAAACGTGAACAGAATGTTCCTGCCCACCGCCTGCCACATTGTGCTCCAGAGGCAGACCTTCATTAGGGCTCGCCGACATGTTAAGAGCGGTGCTGCTTGCCAAATAAAACTCCCTTGACTTCGGAGACAGCGGTAGCTTTTTTTTGCTAGTCTGTTAAGTGGATTGTAGAGGAAAAACTAAGTTTTGGGCATTTTGTTCATTTCATGTTTCATAGCTTTGAGGCTGTCCATATGCTAGTTTAATCCTAAAGAAGGCTAAAATGTACATTTATGCATTTAATATGTTTTGGCATTTAAAATGTGCAGGAGGGAAAGGGATGAAAAATAAGAGTGCTTGGTTAAGAATGCCAAAAAGGAACATTTTTTTTTACATTTATTACGATAACAGATTTCAAAGATTCAAAGAAAGATTGACGATCACCGATGAATCTTCCACGGTTTCACAGTTTTCAAATCTACACCTACTGCCATTTCTAACAGTCAAACCCCAAAAGGGCACTTTTGGGAAAAGTAGCATTGCACCATGTCCTCCCAAATTCCATGAAATGGAGGGAAATTTACTGGAAACGTGGGTCAATGAGTCACGCCGTACCATGCTATATGTGTGTGGAGCACAGCAACCGTGATCTGACAGGCGGAAGAGACGGAATGAGCACGTGGCCCAGACGCCACATCTGTACCTCATCAGCCGGCCCGCCTTCCCTTCTGCCGCTGCGGTGTAAGATGATAAGGGCACCATCAGACTCCCATTATTACCATCAGATAAAACATGTTATGTAACACTGGCGGCACTGTTACAGTTTCTTTTTCATTTTGGGAGAGTTTTGATGGAATTCTTTTCCAGTTTTGTTTTTCAGCAATGTTCCGGTGGGGTTCCACAGAACTTAATTTGGGAAAAATAGGAGGTTATAGAGGCACTGAGCGAGTGAGGAAAGACAGATCAGGCTGGAGATCACAGAGGGTGTTCTGTTTGAATAAAGTGAAGGTACAGGTGTGTGGGCCTCCCTCTTATTCCACAAACCTGTCCGAGCTTGTTGAAAAAGCTCTGCCACGTTGCTTCTCTGCTTCCTGGTCAATATTTTCCACACAACTTATGTGAAATTGCCCAGCAGTTATGCAGTTTTTGAGCCAACCTACGGAATCCTGTCCTGATAGTCATGGTTGTGATTTGCAGTATATTATTTAGAATATTTCTTTTATATACAGTATGTCATGTTTTAGATGAACATTTTGACTTCTAAATTTAAAGGTCGTTTAGAGGATGAATCCCTTTCAAGTAGAGCTTATGTAAGATTTCCAGAGTTTCTGTTAGCATACGTGCATTTTTTATACACGAGTGTGAATGTTTATGTTTATGTGTGTGCTTGTGTGGTCCCCTGTAAACATTTAACTGCACCCAGACGTGTTCGGTGGAAAGCAGGTTTCTCGCTCAGAAGTGAATGGATGAATCATTCAAGATAAATGAACCATCCTGCTCTTTCCTGTGTTAAAGGGACAGTTCACCCAAAAATGAAAATGTCGTCATCGTTTACTTACCCTAAAGTTGGTCCAAACCTGTATTCGTTTGTTTGTTCTGCTAAACACAAAGGAAGATATTTGGAAGAATGTCAGTAACCAAACAGATCTTATCCCCCATTTACTGCCATAGTAGGGAAATAAATAATATTGGGATCAATGGGGGATGAGAACGGTTTGGTGACTGATATTCTTCCAAATATTTAAACTTTCTCTTTAGTGTGTGTGTGTGTGTGTGAGAACAGATTTTCAAGGATGGTAAAGGTATCCACCTTTAATGTGGGGACCAGTATATTGTCAAAATGCAGATAGGTAGTGTGAGTGTTTTGGTAGGGTGAGGGTTAGGGGATAGAATATACAGTATAAACGTCATTATGTCTCTGTGGAAAGTCCCCACGGTGTGTGCGTGTGTGTGTGTGCAAACTGTACATTCCTTCTGTCAGCCTGTGAACGCACAGAGGAATGAGACCCTGATGAACTGCAGAGAAAAAGTTACACATTGATAAGAAACACAATACCCGTGATTCAGTTGATCTAAAATGCCATTGCTTAATACAGGTGCCTCTAACGTTTGGAACTTAAGCCACACTTCCAAAAATGAAACATCATTTATCATTATTTACGTCATTTTAAACCTCTATGAGTTTCTTTCTTCTGCAGAAAACAAAAGAAGATATTTTGAAGAATGTAGATAAGCGAACAACGACAGTGACTTGTATTGGTTTTGTGTCCATACAATAGAAGTGAATGGGTTCCGCCCACTGTTCAGTGACCAACGTTCTTCAAAATATCTTCTTTTGTGTTCTGCAGAAGAAAGAAAGTCTTACAGGTTTAAAACGACAAGAGGGTGAGTAAATGATGACAGAATCATCATTTTGGGTGAACTGTTCCTTTAAGATGTTATTTTGCTATTCTGCAAATTGATCTAGTATATTTGAGTTTCCCTACAATGGAGTAAAATTCATACAGTGGAACAAAAAACATTAAACATTTGAAGAATAAACATTGAAAACAACGAAACAAAAAAACATTTAAACACTTAAAGTAGTAAATATGTCCCTCAAGAACTGACAATACAAGGAGAAACAGAGCTAAAAACTCTTCTTTCAGGCAGGCATTTACCACATGTTAAAGCAAGTCCATATGAGCGAAGCATCTTTCCTCTGTTACTAATTTGCAGCTCAAGGCAAAAGAAAAGAAGCTACACTAATACAAAGACTGCCTGCAGTTAACTGTGTGTCTATGCCGTATCTCTGTGTTTGTTTTAATTGAAAAGTGTTAGAAAAGCTCACTGTGTGCTCAGGTTTGGACTTGAAGCATACAAGCTGGACAGTGACTGGCTTTTTATTTTTTTACAGCTTTTTTTAATCTGTCTTGAGTAATACATCATGCACTGGCATTTTGTGTTTCGGTGGCATGGATCACATGGTCACACGCTTCTTCATTGTGCATTGTGCCGGTTACCCACATGACATACTGCTTCCTCCGTCCCTCTCTTTAAAAGCGCATACTTGCATACCTCAAACATTACAGAGTTGAGAACATGTCCTTGTTCTAATGACAGTGTAAGCTCAGAGAACAGCAGCTGTTTAGACACCAAAGTGAAGGGGAAGTCTTTGCCTCGGGGAACTTACACAATATCATTGACTGAACTCACGAGCGCTTCCCTGACAATACCTGGACTTGATTTATTGTTTCAAAAGTTACTGCTGCAACACTTGATACTTTGCTTTTCAGTGTGAAAAAAAAGGAAGTAAGGAGAGTAAATATAGTTTCGGTTTTGGTAATATTATTGGGAAGAAACCTCAGGTAAACCTGTCATCTGCAACATTGTAACTTTTCTGGCAATTCAAGCTGCTTTGTTATACTATTTATTTAAAGTTTTAACGTTTATTTCTATAGCATTTTTATACTCTTGCAGCTGCACATACCTTTAGAAGAATCGTCTACACTAATAAAAATGGACAAATGCACAAAGGTTTCAGACAGGTTAGGGGATAAAAGGTGTGTTTAAAGCTCTGTAGCTGAACGCTGCATAGTATATCATTTTAAAATAGCATGTGATATGGTAAATGCTTTAAACTGTAGTATGTGTTTGTATGAAGTTGTCACTGTAGCTGTGGGTGTTCTGCTGCCCTCTGCTGGTGTGGGAGTTGTAACTATTCCTTAAAGTGATCGTTCTCCCAAAAATGAATAATCTGTCATCAGCAGAACACAAAAAAATATATTATTTGAAGAATGTTGTTCACCGGCACCCATTCACCTGCCTTGGTTTTGTGTCCATACAATAGAAGTGAATGGGGGCCTGCGCTGTTCGGTTACCAGTTTTCTTCAAAATGTCTTCTTTTGTGTTCTGTGTTAGAAAGAAAGTCATACAGGTTTGATATGACAAGAAGGCGAGTAAATTATTTTCATTTTTGGCTGAACTGTTCCTTTAAGCAATCGAATCACAAACATAGCACGCAAAGCAATATGTGGTGAGTGAAGAAAAACTTGCAGCTATAAAAATGGAAAATCTGCGCAAACAAGTTTCCTCTTATGCCCCAAATATGTTCCATGACAATTTTAGGACTGCATGTGGTTTCTTAGCAGGCTGGATCCAGGACCTACTGTACTGGAATCATATTTCCCTACATAGTTCTAACCCATCCCTTCATTTGTTTCGAGCACACAAAATTAAAGCTGTTCATATTTGTGCTGAAATAAGATGCATTGTTTGAAACAGTTTTAGTTTGTTAAATCATACAGACTCAAGTTTCAACATTGGCTATAAATAAGTCATGTGTACTTGACTTGCTAGCGTTTGATTGGTTGCTGTATGAGTCATATGGTTGTTTATTCTGGGTCATGTTAAAGAGTTTAGAGTGGTGGGCTCTGAATGTGAATTTACTTCCTAGACATAGTCAGAAGAAAGAATGCAGGGGAAACAAAATCTAAAAAATCCAGGGCGTTTTTTCCCCAGCAAACTGAATAAAAGGAAAAACTAAAAGCAGTTCGACAAGAGATTGTGTGTGAATATGTGCGTGTCTACAGCAGATCTGACTGTACATATTTAAATAAGAAAACAGTCAAATGCTTTTGTTCCTGTGAAAAACTATTTCTAACCATTCCCAGTTTTGTCATGTATTGTGTATTATGTTGTGGTGTTTCGTGAACAATTTCTATATTTTAGCTGTTGGAACAGCATAAAACATAATCAATTTCTTCATTCATCAACTTCCCCGTCGCTAAACCACATCCCCAGCGTATGATGCGTTGGGTCTGTTTCTATGTTGTCATCTTACTGAGGTGTATGATTGTGTTGCTCACAGGTGGATAATGCGAAGGTTCTTCACTATGTCGGAGCAGGTGTGGCCTTCCCCACCAGCATGCTGTTTGTCTGTCTGCAGTCTGCGCTCACCTACCGCCTGGCCAAGACCCAGGGAGATTACAATATGGGTCACCTGCGCCTGTTAATGACCCTGCTGGCCTTTGTAGCCCTGGTGCTTAGTATCCTTGACACTCATACTCACCTGATTTAGATTTTCTGTTGTTTCATTCACAAGTTTATTATTATTACATCTCATGTTGCCTACTGGTATATACGAAGTTAATGATCTCTTTACGTTTTCTTAATTTTTGCACAGTTTGTAATTATGGTATTTATCACTTTCAAGCATTCCACCCTGTTATCCAAGTTATTTCTAGAAAATAACTTTTTTTTTTATATTACTTTATTAGTAACCAGAAACCAACATTTTGACTCTTAGCCCAGCTAGCCCCTGAGATAAAGCTCAGGGGGGGCTAAATGATCAACCCTGTTACTGTTTAGATTTATGTAATGTTACAGCGCTTGCTATGATTCCTTAACCAAACGTTCCTCCAGGTGGAGTGTTTTTCGTTCAGGAGAGTTTCGTCCTGCAACACACATCAGCCATTTTCGAGTGGGTCTTCTGTATGATAATCATGCTGTTCTTCGGCACGTTCGCCTTTGAATTCGCCGGGATATCCGGTGACACAATGATGGTGCTGGCCCGCAGACAGTCCCTACAGACCCGAGACCACAAAATAGAGTCACTTAGCGTAGCCAATCAGCTCCAGCCTGAGAGCTTGTCCATACTTTAACCTCAGTGCCCTACAATAGGTCTCTCTCTCTCTCTCTGAATGCCAGAAAAACTGCAGAAGGAAAGAAACACAAACTGGACCCTGGATCTCAGACATCCATCTTACATTTACCAAAGAATCCAGCTCAGATTTTGCACATTTTTGAGAGACCAAGTCTACGCCACCTGTGCCGTGTCTGGGGACTTTTGAATCCAGCATCTTCCATGCTGAGAAACTGCACTTGGACGCGTGTTGGAGTTTTGTTTGATCTCATCAGGATTTTGAAATCCTATCCATGTAACAGACTGCAAGTTGATGAAGCTGGAAGGTCAAGACTGAATCAGTGATGTAGTGAACTAAACCAAAGCCTTCTACACTCAAGCATTTTAACATTAAAAAAAAATGTTCTCGTGCCCATTCCAGACATTGCAAGACAATGAATCGAAAATGCTGATCTTCTTTGCCTTTTGTTTTTTTAAGGCGAGAGATATAAAAAAGCATCTCTGACCTACTAGTTGACCCATCAAGGTGTTTTATTTTTCTTGTATAGCATTATGCCGTCTAGTGTTTTCGGTTCAGGAGATTCTCAATACCAGCGTGCCTTACAATGAAGAACCAAATACAGCTTTTTATAGACGTCAATAGCCTTTGAACAGGCATGTATTTTATCATATGCAGCAAATAATAAAACAGCCGAGCTGAATGAGATCAGCAGAAACCTCACGCAAAACAGACGCATAAGCTGATCACATTAGGTCGCCACTAATTGGTGCCATTCCAGAATGAATGTTAGAAGGATTGCTGGACATTGTGACCAAATGTAATTGAGAAGAGAAGATTGTTGTTTTGTCCCGAGGTAAATGTCATTATGGAGGTCTCTGTCACTGTGGGAGGGATCAGAGACTTAAAAGCCCTTTTATAGATTGTCTCCCCCTGGTGGCTAGTTTGACACGTGTTCACAGGTCTAGGACTGAACTTTTTTGTTTCTTACAAAGTGATAATGCAGCAGGCCTGCAGTGTCATAATGTTTATGAAAAGGAAGCTTGTTACACACTAGTCACACTGCCCATGTGGCATTAAAAAAGAAATGTTCCCTAGTCATTATCAAGAGAGTTTGTGTCATTCAAACTGTCAGAATACATTTGTATTAACTTTCCACGTCACCATCTGATGCTACCAGTGCTCTTTTGAAAACACATTTCAGTTGACCAGTTATATATATCTCTGCACTCAGGAATGTCAGATCTTGTCAGAACATTTACAGTCATTTTCTTTCTTGCTCAAGCAGAGTGAAAGTTTTACGATTTACGGTTCATTCCTACTGCAGACAGATTTATAACAATCAAACGCATGGCGCGTATAAATATCTGAAGAACCTACTGTTGTCTCTGTTAAAGTCCTTTGCCAAACTCCATGCATCAGTTTAAGATTACATTCCAGATAGCAAAAGTGCCTTTGACTCAATAAATCCAAAGATCTGAGATTAGAGGAATGTTTTGTTTATTTGATTGTACTGTATATTTGCCTTAACTGAAATGTATGGAAATAAAGAATGAGACATTACTCTATACCTTTAGTTTCTTTTTTTCCTGTGGATAAGCGATTTACTTTAGTTAAAGAAATAGTTCAACCAAAAACTAACATTCTGTTTAGGGGTCAGGAGGAACTGTTCTTTTAAAGCTTCTTGCATCACATGTTAAATTTCACATGTCATTTAGACATTTTTTCATGGCAGGTAGTTCCCGTTAGTCACTATGGACTTTAGCGTTTATCCATACACAAATACAATGAAGCTGGGTTTTCTTGTTTGCTTTACCAGATAGTTGGCTGTGTTGAGTGGCGTGACTTGCAAAGTCACCTCAGTCAGCAACATATACAGCCACGAAAACATTTAAGAGACCATTTTAAAACGATTTAAAATGATTTTCTATTTATAGCTATGTGTTTAGGCAAAATTATCATTTTTGTTTCGTTCTGTGAACTGCTAACAACATTTCTCCCAAATTTCAAATAAAACTATTGTTTCTATTTGCATTTCTTTGCAAAAAAAAATAAAAATACTGCAAAGAAAACAAGTTCAGATTCACTTTTAAGCAATACAACTGCAGTTCATGTATTTTGGGAAAAAAATGTGTTTTTATCCGATAACCTCGATTTTTATCACCGTTTTCATGTCTCTTGTCATGCTGTCAGTCTTTCACATTGCTGTTGGATGATTTAATGTCACTCCTGAGGTTTGATTTTGTTGAAATTCAACAAAAATTGGACTGTAATGGCCCCAATACATCTAGAAATGCCGATTACATGAACATTCATAATGGTGTCTTCATTTTCCATGGCTGTATATGTTAATATAATTGATCTGAGTTGTCCCTTATGTATATAGAAATGACACAAATATAAAGAATTTTTCACACTTTAATTATTCACAATTATTTACATGTCAGATTAATTCCAAGACAAAAGTTGAAAACCTGAGAGGAAAGAGTAAGAATAAAGTTGTTTTTATAGATGAATGCCTCTGTACACATGGAGATACAGAAGTCTATATTCCATAGTGTGATCCGTACATACGTACATCCGTACATATCAAAGATGCAACATCATTTGGCTTTGCTCTTGTTTTCAAATGATGTACACACACGCACAAACACACATGCTTACGCTCCAGTGCTGAAAAATACTATGTAAGTCCAGTACCAATGATCTGTACATGTAAACAAGCAGGCATTAGTTATTCTACTGTTAAGATCCCTATGACATTCTGCAATATTAGTGAGATGAATGGAAAGAAATTGTTTTTGTAATTGTAAGAAAAAAGGCACACGTGATAAGACCCTTTTTAAGACTGTAAGTTCACAAGTACATGCAAGAAACACGATTCTTCAGCAGCATAACATGTGTAAACCTAAAGCAATGGTCCACAATATAAATCTTGTGTCTCTGACAACTTGCTGCCGAATTATCTGTACATGTTTCAAATAAAAAATACAACAGAATAAAAGCATTTTATTTGGCTGTCAATTTTGATTAGAAATTAAATATTGTATATTTAATTCATTCAAGAAAATGTAAATGCAGGAAGACTGGGAGCTTATGTTATACATGATTAGGTATTATGTAAAGTGTGTAATATCCAAACACCCAAACAGAATTTCTAAAATAATGACTTTCCATAAAAGATTTTCCAAAACACTTCACCGTCTGCCATTGGTAAAAAAACCAGATAGTCCCACCCAAAGTAATATCACTGGTTGAGCCAATGCTGCTGTGTTGGGATGCTCAAACAAACAGAGCAATGTTTTTCACCACAGAGCCGCAATATTTCGCTTCTCTGAGAAATCAACCTACAAATAGCTTATTTATAATTGTCTATGAATATTAATCTAAATATGTAAGATTGTATTTAGCAAACTACACTAAACTGTAAAGGGGTCCTTTTATGACAGACTTGCAATTGTGATTTCAATTGTGACATTTACAGTATATTCCTCTATAGTGTACATGCGAGGAGAGCTAAAATAAACTAAAAGAGGAGCGTTGAAAGACAGAGAGAGAACACATTCTTTTACAAAGCTTCAGTGGCAAAACAATGACTCAAGGGTGAACCTGTCACTTCAAACCTTGAGAGGCTTGGTCACCTCCCAGGAGAACTCCGATCGGCCAAAATGACCATAGCAGGCGGTGCTCTGGTAAATCGGCCTCTTTAGATTCAGGTCCCTGTTGGTGGAAATTAAGTTGGTAACTTTTTTTCATACTGAAGAAACGTTAAATCCAAATAATTTCTCATACACATAAACTACAAATGCAGTTTGATCAAGGACCATTTATCATACATTGAAAGCTCAAAATTCCTTTTAGTCTGGGACTAGCCTTAAGCGCATTATCTGTGAAACCGGGGTATAATCTTTTAAATTGTTTACCTAACAATGACACCTGGTCGGAGGTCAAAGTTCTTGTTGACAATCTGTAGCAACTCTTTCTCTGTTTTTTTCGATGAGCCATAAGTGAAGAGTGAGATGGACAGAGGGTGGGCAACTCCAATGGCGTAAGACACCTACAGGTGATAGGAATGAATTATACATGAGTCTTTCCCCAGAATCCTGTTTTACCGTGTTCCTATCACATACAATTGGCCAATAAATTAACCTTTGACGTTTTTGTCTAGACGTTCATGCTGGATCATTGACAGTTTTGTTTACTGTAAGACACAGATGTTGAAATTTACCTGCACCAAAACTCTTCTGCATAGTTTGGCCTTCACCAGGGATTTGGCAACCCAGCGTGCAGCATAAGCAGCAGAGCGGTCCACTTTGGTGTAATCTTTACCAGAGAAGGCTCCACCCCCATGAGCTCCCCATCCACCATATGTGTCCACAATGATTTTTCTACCAGTGACTCCAGCATCTCCCTGAAAAACATCATTATCATTATTGTATGGTTAAAGGTTTATAAAGGTGAAAATGGTTAAAGGGGTCTTATGTGAAACGGCTAAAACGAATATTATCTTTTGTTTTAGATGTAATGCAATGATGTGAATACACGATTTAAGGTTCAAAAACGCTGTATTTTCCACATACCGTGCATGTTTGTATCTCCTCTTTGCCCCGAATCTCTGAAACGCGCAGATTTTTAACAAAGCTCATTGCTCTGAAAAGCGAGGTGTGCTATGATTGGCCAGTTAACCAGTGCGTAGTGATTGGTCGAATACTGCAAGCGTGTGACAGAAATGTAACACTTCTTACCATATTTGGAACATCAGGTTCCAAAGCAATTGTACTGACAGGTACGCCCACCTTACTTGTGTATATATTTGGGCGGTCTTAGTCAAATCATACCACCAACTGAAGTAGATTTGTGGGGGAGTGGTTACACGAGGCGTTTCAGGCAGGTCTGGGTGAGCATTCGCTTTAAGTTAGAATGCATCTTTTGTTCCGACACTTTCATTTTTGCAATTTTACGTGTCTAATATATGCGTGGGCAACTTATAACACACCAAAGACACACAAAGACACATATTCGCACCATATGACCCCTTTAATACAGAGAGTTTGCATGAAAATGGCACAAGGAGAGTGTTCACATCAGTGATGATTTTACATTGTTTGAATCTGGGCATAGACGCATAGAACTAGATTTGAGATGAAGATTATAATTGAAGAATGATTTTTGAATGAATTTTAATGACTTTCGATTATTAATTAATGATAATGATTAATGATATTTTTCTTAATCTGTGAGAAATCATGGCTTCTGAAAACCTGGAATACAGCGCACAAATCATATGGACAACTTTCAGTGTTATATTTGAATGTTTGGTCAAACCTCTGGTTTATGGTAGAACTTTGACAAAAATGAACAAAATAACTTTGCTGGAATGACATAAGGGTGAGTGAACCAAGACAGAATGTTCCTTCAAAACTGCTTATTATAAAAGTTTCAGAAAGACTTTGTTGAAGCTCACCTGAGGTCCTCCAATGACAAAGCGACCACTTGGCTGCAGATGGTAGATGGTCTTATCGTCCAGATATTTTAGTGGCACCACGGACTTGATGACCTTCTCCCTCAGAATGCGTTTTTGCTCTTCCAGCGAAATGTTGTCATCGTGTTGGACCGAGATGACCACTGTGTGAACACGCAATGGAATCACAGCCCCATCCTCCTGCTTGTAGTGCACAGTCACCTGGAATTGTAGGAAATGTAAAGGAAGTATGCAAGGACATCCAAGGCCAACATAAGAAACGATAAAACTTTTGATGTTTCCCAATGAAGAACTCTAAATTAGACCACAGGTTTCAGCTTTCCAGCTGCCCAGCTTGGGTTGCTGGCATGTTTCTGTGATTGACAGGTGCACAGCCGTGTCCTCCAACCCACTAGGAAATGTAAGGACTTGGGGCTCTGGATGTCATGCAGAGGGTCATTTTAAAAGCATGAAAAGAGACCGCCTCACTATCTTGCTCAACAGCAGTCACACCTATTGGCCAATGTACTGGTTCAATGAACACCAGGGCTGATAAGATATCATGGTCAACATCAGTCAACGGTTTGCAACCTGCACACTGTAACTCCAAAGACACACTTACATCAACTGGTGACTGAGTGTGCAACACACTTCTGAACGGGCTTTAAAGCGTATGTAAAACACGCAGTTTCTGCCAATCTCATATTAATCTTGAGTACCTATAGAGTAGTATTGCAAACTTCGTATCTTCGAAGAGTCTTTAGTTTGATCACATTTATAAAAGACAGATACAGCTGTACGATTATTTCCGAAAACAGACGAGCCCTGAATGCGTGCAGGGGGGGCGGAACTACAGCACGAGCACACAATACATCATCCCATTATCCTGCATAACTGTTGATTCACTATAAGTTCATGTGGTTTACCTTATGCACGAACACGCTGATTGCCAACAAAACACAGACATATGACTCAATTTCACTTACGAACACTAGGGCTGATGTGGTTCATGACCGGCATCTTTCAGAGCTGGGACCGCTCCAACTATCAGTTTTAAACGATCTGCAAACCCAGCATTATATCCACCATTTATAACATTGCTCACCGAAATGCAGTGAACAAACAAACACTGCTGAACTTCGCGAACGAAGGAGCACACTGATGGGCGTGCTTTTTCTCCCAATCTCCCAGATTGATGCGTGGGCGTGCTCTTTCTTGCTCTGGCTGGTTGACGCGTGGGCGTGCTTTTCTGGGAGAATTGTCCAATAAGGGACTAAGAAAAGTTGTTACGAAACAGAATTTCTTGTTTGAAAAAAACTTTCCGAAACCAATACGAACGCTGGGGGAGTGTATCGAGCACAGAAATACTACGTCCAACTTGTTTTTTGACAAGTTGACCATGTCAAGCATGAGAATTCAGCAGGTTTAACATTGTTAAGAAGTCAGAATGCATGAAACACTGTGGCACCACTCCTTTAAATTTGTAAAAATGGGCTTTGGCGTGTAAATAACTACAACATAATACAGATTACATACAAACGATTAACTAAGGAAAATTCTATATCAATTTTACTAGTACTAGCTTTATATTAAATGGCAATGTAAAGCAAGCAAAATACATTTCGAAGAATAAACAATGCAAAGTTTTAATAAAAGTTTTCAACTGGCAGATGTGGCAAAATTGTCTACTATAAATTGTTTTTGTTTTGAAATGTTATACTGTTACATTACTGACCTGGGTTTTAGAGTCTGGGCGGAGCCATGGAATACTGCCATCCCGTCGCAGCTCTGCCATTTTGGTGTTGAGTTTGTGGGCAAGGACGATGGTGAGTGGCATACACTCCTCTGTCTCATCCGTGGCATAACCAAACATGAGCCCCTAAAACACAAGGCAATGTGTAGGAACTATGTTTAGCATGTATCATATTCAAGCTCACAGTTTTAACGCTGCTTTTGTGATCTAACCTGATCTCCAGCTCCAATGTCTTCCTCATGTCTGTCAATGTGGACACCCTGTGCAATATCAGGAGACTGCTGCTCTAGAGCCACCAGCACATTGCAGGTTTTGTAGTCGAAACCTGAACATGAAACAGTAGATTTTTTTTAATTCAGATGCATTAAATAATTAAATATCTTCAGAGACGGTGTCATCAGACGCAATTTAAGTTAAATTAAAACTCAACAGTTATTGATTCTTTGCAGAGGTCTACCGGAAGTTAAGTTTGGGCCACATAACGTTTGTTATGGTTGTTGCCGCTGAAACAGTCTATATAATGGTCGTCGTGAATACCTGATTATGATTGGCTCGAGAAAAAATTGTTTAAAGAATTGTTTCAACAGGTCACTTCGCCATTTCTGACCTGGAATCTCGCTTGCAGCTTCACTAGGCTATAACAGAGATGCACGTACTGTGCAGGCAATTTGCACACCTCTCTCTCTCTCTCTCTCTCTCTCTCTCTCTCTCTTAATAACTAATTCAATTAAATGCTATATTTAATTCAAATAAATGCAATCATATCGCCCCAATCTGTCAGAGAGGGCAAACCGTAATTTTTACCTGTTCGATCAAAAATTGTACTGCAAACATCAATAACAGCTGGCGTGTTGGCTTGTTTTTAATTTAGAAAATGACCATGGAATAAACGGAATAATCCACAGTTAGCTGTGCATTAAAGGATTTTATGCCCAGTGTTGTGCATTAAAATCCTGTAAAGCACAGCTAGCCGTGGCTTATCTTTAACTTGATGACAATGATCTTTAAATGACAGCGAAGCACAAAAAAGAACCTGACCTTTTTCAGAGTTGTCGTAACCGATGTGTTTGATAGTCTCACGTACAACCTTCTGGTAGTCTACGTTGGCTCGAGATGTGATCTCACCGCACAGAAGTACCATGCCAGTCTTACAAACTGTCTCTGTAAAATAAATCAATATGTTTCATTGGTCGCTACAACCCGTGACAAACACAAAGAATTGTATCCGCAAATGAAAGGTGTAAAATCAATTACTATGTGAAATTTGGACATGAAGTTCGTTCAAATGTATGCAGTGACTGTATGGCCTGACTAAATCCAATGGATTTTAATCAAAACATTTTGTTTGTGAATCACAAAAGTTTACTCACCACAGGCCACCTTGGCATCTGGGTCCTGCCTCAAGTGTGCATCGAGGACTGCGTCGCTGATTTGATCACAGATTTTGTCTTGTTAAAAAAATGACAAACTATTAAAAAACTAAAGTTAGTATAACAGATTAAATAAAACTGAGTGTAATGGTAACTAGTAGATTTTTTTTATGGTACGACTCTAGAACATCATGCTTCAATATACACAAAATCCCAACAAAGCAAAGCCTTAGCTGAGCAGCTAGAGGACAATACTAGTGCTCATCTCCTTTCAGAATCATTGACTCTATATTTGGGCTGAAAGCTGAGGCAACAGCTTAGATGGGTTACATCAGAAACAACACTGTCAAAATCAACATCCCATGTGATAATGCAAGACTGACATACAGGTCGAACTTATGAGACCGGTTCAGTCTAGATCCATTTTTGAATTGGTCTTGCACATGAGTATTGATTGATCTGCTAAAATATGTGCTGGTGATGGATGTTTAGCACGACTTTGCCCACACTGTAAAATAATTTAAGCCTTCACAACAACAAAAAATCTTAGTACTAATTTCCCCTCGCTTTTTCTTGTTCACTCAACTTTTTGAAATAGAAGTTGTACTGAATTAAAATAATGAATTGGAGATACAAAAAATAATTCATTGGGATAACTCAGGATTATTAGTTGTACGGACTTAAATCAAGTACTGTAATTGGAGATACAAAAAATAATTAATTGAGGTAATTTAGGATTATTAGTTTTCTTGAGAGGTACAAAACAAATATGCTTAAGTCATTAGTTGTCACAACATAGTCAAGTTCACATAATGAACAACATAAATTATTTTTGTTGGCTGAACATAAATAAAGAATATAAATTGGTTATTTAAAAATAAACAAATATTTTTGTCTTTTACTACAGTTTGAGTAAAGTTTGATCAAACAACTGCTTGAACAGTTTGAGTTACGTTGGGTCTGCACTTACACCTCAACATTCAACACACAAACCTCAACCATGGTAACAATCAAAAACCATCATTCATTAAAAAACCTCTAAACACAACAGATAACACACAGTAACAACAAGATTAAAGCATAAATTATTCCAGCAAGAATTAAAACACTAATCTTTAAAAGAAAAACAAATAAGAAACACCGAATTGAACATGCTGCAGTGCATCTTGGGAACTTTCAAACTCTCGTTTGTTCATTGTACATTGACGTAACTCAATTTTTTACATTTATAGAGGTCTTTTTGAGTGAACTTGCAAAGAATTTGTCACACAACTCATATTTTAATGAAGAAAATGTTTGGTTACAATGAATGAACTTATTAAAAGAAGTTCTGTGAACTTTTTCATGGACTTTTGCTCAACCAGCACAACAAAATTAGTTGTTTGAACTTTTTTTGAGTTGGGTTTTTTACAGTGCACATTAACCGGTTAGACAAGTTTCTTGTAGAGGGAATTAGTTAAGAATTAGGATTTCATCTGTAGTTAATTCTGCAGTCTGGTACATGAATCTCTCCATAGCACTTTGGCCTTGTAGAGTGATGAGAGAATAGCAATATGGTTGATAAGATATGTGAGGTCTGGTAGGTTCCCACACGATACAGAAAAAATATTTTGGTGAACAGGTGTACCAATGAAATGGTGACTCTCATTAGATCAGGGGTTTTCAAACTGGGGTCCGGGGATCCCCAGGGGGCCTCCAGAAGGTTGCAAGGGATCCCCTAGAAAATTGATAAAAGTCCACAGTGTTTATCAGCTTTTTTTGCTATTGATAGCTTCCAGAATTGTTTATATTTGAATCTTTCTAGTGAGTTTTTCTCACTATAGTTTCTTTTTTGAGACTCAAAGTGAAATTGTTGCCGACTATTTAGGTTTAGAAACAATGTGTTGTCTTTATAATATCCTATTTACTATTTATCTAACAAATTTTAAACGTTTCTTTACACAGAAAAAATATAGATTGATATATATTTTAGAAAAGGGGGTCCCTAACAAAAGGTTAATCATATTTGGGGGTCCTTGGCATCATAAAGTTTGAAAACCCGTGCATTAGATAACTGTGTAAAGTATAATTTGGGGAGAGTGCCATTGTGAAGTCAATATAAAATACATTGCGTAGTAAATATGTAACTGAGAAAACTCTTCCAGCGTCCGGCTGTAATATAACACGCCTTAAAATACACAACCTCTGATTGACAATTTTTGTCTACTAGACTTTCACTCAATGAAATACCTACCGAGCACATGGTACTTACTCAAAGTGTGAATTACCTGTGCGTGTCGCTTTTGAACCACATTGAACTGTTGCTTAACTTCCCTGCTTTATGCTTTAGTGACATGTTGAGGCAGGTTAAATAATTTATAAGTATGCACTTGCTGTCAGGCATTTACAATGAGATGAAAGTAAAGACAATCTAATATAGGGTACTTAAGAGATACTATAGAGTTACTTACATGGCTGTATAATACTAATGAAACAAAGGGAAGTATTTAAGAGTACACTGTAGAAGAACAACACCACAAGGAGACTTCCTTACAATCTAATTTAAAAGTGCTGATAAAGTTGAAAATTCACCTGGATGCCCTTCTCCCACAGACTCAGAAGTGAACATGAAAGAGCCATCATCTTGCACATCATTACATCCTTCCATGTTTACCAGCAAAGCTTCAAAATCACGTCTGTCAAATCTGTCAAAATCTGAACAATCTGTCAAATGTTCCTCAAAAGTAGGCGAAGAATGCAAAGCTCCTTATAGTCCTGTGGGTCTCTAGGACTTTATGTAGAAGATAGAAAGAGAAGATAGAAAGAGAGGATTGCAGAAAGAACTGACTATAAAGCAGACAGCCCTGTCTCAAAGCAAGTTGGCCCCTATATATGGCAGAAAGAAAACACGCACACGCACGCACGCACGCACGCACACACACACACACACACATAGCCTTACTCATTCACTCTCTCACAAATACACACACAAACATGTGAACGAATGGGGCAGCCCATACCAGGGGGTGTTATTTTGGGGGAGGAGATTAAAAGTCTCCGAAAGTCTCTGTTAACCCCTTGTGCACTAAACGCAATGGATACGCGATGTGTTTGATGATTTATTAGACTGATGGATGCGATTAAGTTTTCCCTTGAAACTGTGCGTCCTCACATCATTCGGCTAAACATTATCTTTTTACAAACAGGTGATCTATCTGTAATAAAACCCTGGCAGCTTGCGCTAAGTGATATGAAAACTTAAGGGGGTGTGGTGAATGTGTAGATGTGATTGGAAGACACAGAACTCCTCTTATTTTAAAAGGACATGTGCTTGGCAGAAGATGTTTTTGTGGTTATATAATAAATTAATTGAAAAACCTTTTAAAATACCCAAGATAATGATCTAACATGTTCTTGCAACGGCTTGTCTTCTTCGACATCTTTTCTTTGTCAAGGACTGAAATTCTCAAATAAATTAGGATTTCCCAATAAAATGTTTTCGGGCATGTTATGACGTAATATTCAGTGGGTCAGATGTAAAGGTACTTAATGCAGCAAAATGTACTGTGGTTGAGGAGTTTACTCTTTACCCAGAATCTACAGGTGTACAGTTCAGGGCCACACTGCTATACTACAACAAGGAGTAACTTGCTGTTGTTACCTTCATCTTAACTATATGAATTGCTTTCGTTTTGCAGTCTTATTTAGTCACCAGTTGACTGTCAGTGAATTTTATTGAGCATACACATGTAATGTATGAAAGAAGTCATTTGGCAGATTATTGCTGACAAAAACCCCCACTTATTTATGGGAGAGTTATTTTAATCTAGATCGATTACTTTTTCTACATAATTTGTATTGTAATAAACTGTCAAATGTGTATTCTAGAGGTTTAGACCTATATAGTTTGTCATGAATAGAATAGAATAGTGAAAAGTAATCTAAAGTGTTCCACTGAAGGAACGGAGACATTTTGAAGATTCTTCTATGACTGACTGTTTAGCACCTGATGCTTTAACTTCACTATTTCATAAGAGAAAGAATAGCTCACTTAATGATTTATTGAATAACACTAATAAAAGTGGTTAATGCATAATGGAAGGCATGTTTAATCTAGCTTGATTTCTTATCTTTACCTAGACGCTTCCAGTAGAAATAACATTTAGTTTGGTAATTGTGTGGTGTATTAATTCCCCTCTTCTCAAGGACACAACGAAGACAGGATTATGATCTTAGGTCCTTTCGAGATTTTAGGACAGCCCAATCAAATCAAACCTACAGTGTTTGTGTTTGAGCAAGATAAACTGTCCACTTATAGGAAAGTAGAAATATCTATAACTCTAGATGGTGTCAAGATCAATATAGATAGTTTAGCGGCAACAACATAAACAAACGTTATGTGGCCCAAGCTTAATTTACGGTAGACCTCCGTAGAGAATCTATAACTGTTGAGTAGTTTTAATTGAATTTAATACAATTAATGTACAATAAAATATTATTAAGAACAATTATATAAATTAAATATAAAATATTTTTTATATTACAACCAAACGCAGACCAGAAGTTAGTGGATTGTTTTGGTGTTGATGGTGAACGAATGTAATGCCAAGCTGTGAAGACATGTTTTAACAGACAATTAAAAACAATATACATCTTAAAATGTGGTCAAATAAGCAACACAGTGTTCCACATAAAAGTTGTGTTACTTGTTTTGGACAATATTTGAACAAATGAGTAAATGACGTGGGATGAGACAAAGGTCAGTTTCTTCTTGTACCTTCAACCAGACAAAAATGTGGCACGTCAGGTTAAAATTCAGGTTAAAGGGGGAATTAAGTCCAGAGTAAATTATTCTCACCCAATTCAATAGAATAATTAAACAATTTATTATAAGTAGTATTTATTGTGTAATTATTAAATGATTCATTTTAAAAAGTAAAAAAACTTGTTTGTATTTAAACCTTAATGCATGGCAATGAAGCATTGATTCCTAATGCTAGTTTTTGAACATATAGATAAACAGACAAGCATGTAAGGCCACGATTCATGGACTATGATCATTCAGTTATAGTGATATCCCAGCAATCTGAAAACCAACTGGACCAAACAGGATTAGATAGACTGATGCACAAGCAGGACTGTCCATTTTATTGCTATTTTAAAAGTTTGACCACTACATTAACCTAACTTCAAACTTGTCATCAGCCTAAGCCACTGCTGTTTATTAAGTGATAAAAAATCCTCATAACATTAATATATTGATATATTTATTCTAAATATATCTCTTTTAATAATATTTCAGATTTCTGAAATGAGGGTTAGTTTTGCAATGCACTCAACTTTACATCAGCCATGGTATTAAATAGATTATTATTTAATGTATTTACATTGTCTCAAGGTTGTGATGGATGTGGGGCAGAATTGTTGTTGTTGAGGTGATAAACGTATGTTTATGTTTGCCGTTACGCTCTCGGGACAAACTACACGTGGCTGCTGCTGGTTGGTTTCATACACAACCAGTTAGCTGTCCTGCCCCTTTGTCAAATGTGATCTACTTCGATATGCGGAATAGAAAAGGAGGTGTGCTGTGCGAAAGCCAATGGATAAGAATGTTTAGTAGGTGGGGTGTATATGCCTTTTTCTGATTGGTTCTTAAACCCAGACAATCCTGCACAAATGTGTTAGAAAAAAACTCTTCATAAGTGACCCAAGAAGGTGAACTAGGGTGAAATATAGCTGAGCTGGTGCTGGGTATGAAACATAAGCTGCCTGTCTGTGTGAGCTTGTATGAAACGGAATTTAGTTTGTGCCTTCTAAGTTTTACCAGCGAGCAAAATCATGTTCTAAGAATGTTACAAAAGCATTCAAATGTCACTTTTTTTATTTGTTCTAAGAACGTTTTTCTTGGTTATGTGAACGTTACATTCTATCATTTTGAAACCATTATAAAAACCTTATTCCTAATGTTATGTAAAAAATATGCTGTTAAGAAAAAAAATGAACAAGAACAGAAAAAACACAACCACTACAACTGACTTACAGTCACACAACCTTAGATGAACACTAACTGCAACACATGAACACATAAAATCTGTCAAGATCTCACCAGAAGAGAGACTCTCAAACACCAACTCCACAAACACCATTACCATCTTCACTTGACGTTTAACTTTGTTTCTGTCATATATCTACAAAAGCTCTTATTGACAATTAATAGCGGTTTAAATCCTGATGTTTTACTTTGTTGAAAGCCACCATTATAGTGTGCAGTGTGGACAGCATATGAATCGCAACAGTGGTGACAATCAACAAAATATTCAGATAAACACATCAACTCACTACTAATGTCGCAAGCAAAACAATAGCAAAACTAAAAGCAAATAAAGAAAACAGTAAGATCATCTGCATTATTTATTCATGATGCAATGCATTCTTGATGTGTGGGTATCTACATTAATCTTAACTTTTAACCACATTGTTAGCCAAAGTTCTGAGAACAAGTGCTGTGAGAAATCACATTAAGAAAATGTTGTTCTAATAACATTTTGCTTTAACATTACAAGAACCTTCTTCAAGTACAAAGTACATCAAAAGCACGTTCTAAGAATGTTGTTCTAATAACGTTTTAACATTGTGAGAATGTAACGCAGACATTAATAACTTTATAAGAACCTTCCATAAACAGTACTGTAGGAATGTTTTGTCCATAGTCTTGATCATTACTGTAATCAATCAAATTCTGCATTAGACTGCAACCACATCTGTTTCAATTAAATTGAAATTATATCCTTAAAGGAGGCTTCCCTGTGCTTTCCCATAGGATCTAGTGGTCCGCTGGAGTGCAGCAGCTGCAGGATAGGGTGGGATGTTGGGGGAGCTTTCATCTCAGCACATTCCAGCCCACAGCAGCCAGAAACACTTGGTCTCCGCTCCTCTCCTCTAAAAATAACCATTACCACCAAAACAGAGCTGGTCCAGATCCACTAACGGAACTGTATCACCTTACATAATCGAGTTTGTAACACTTGTAAGCAAACACACTTACAATTCAATAAACCTATACGAAAGACACATGAAAACGACAACAATTTGCAAAGATGTGTTTGAAATTAACAGTGAGCTGGGAAGTTCACTGTTGTGGAAAGACTAATAGTGTAGGCCTAGGCTACTTATAAAAACATACAAATATACACATTTAATTTGGTTTACAAATGATGTTTTTCTTGTTTTCAAATAAATCATGTGGCAGGTTATATTAGTATATTATACACAGGACTCTAATGGTTATACGTATGCTCAAAACATCAGTACAAAGAGTAACAGCATCATATTAATGTGGCATACGGCTGTGTACAGTATAGGTGTATAGGAAATCTTTGGAAGTAAACAGTTTGATCCAAAGTCAGAGTTGCAGGGAATCTATCTGACCCCAGCTGGTCAAAATGCAGGCTGCTATATTTGTCTGTAGAGGGCAGTAATATCCCACAGCAAAAATGTTCATAATGTACTAGTATATTTCTATGGACAGATCATTTTGTACTTTTTAGTACATTAGTATTCAGATCATTGAGACATCGGGTGCATATATACTACAAGAATGTAATTAACTTAATAAACTCAGGGTCCTTCTCTATGCTGTTGGAAAGGTTATAAACGAATATATCAACACACAGTTCTTTGCTGGGGAAATCTTTCTGGATGTGTGACTTGCAAACTGCAAGGTGTCTAAAATGTTTCAAATTGAATTAAACTAATTTAAAATTGCATTAAAATGCAAAAAAAGCTAAAAATACCGTAGGTTTTTGTTGTTTTATAACAAATATACATCTTTCTCCAACGAATATACATCTAGCCAGAGTAGCCTATTTGAATGAGTAAACATTTGTGAATGGAAGGAGCCAAACATTGCTGAAAAAAGACACGTTGTAATTGTAAGATTATTATACAAAGCCATTTAATGTGTGTATTACGCTAAGAATAAGCATTAGGAAATTTGACCAACAGTTTTGACTATCATGTTTTTGTCGCCTGTCCCTTTAAGAGATCGGGACGCCTCCAGTCTCACTCCACGATAGCGGTTTGACAACATTAACAGACTTGAACTGCGAGTGGTGAGTTTGATTCATTTCTTGTGTTAACGTTTTTTGAAACCAGTTTTAATGCACACAATATTGCTGTTTATGTCGTCCGTGCTTTTATCTTGCATTGTTAAAAATGTGTGTCTGGCGAGATAAACATGCTAGCTCGATGCACTTAAAGGCCTGTGGCGCAAAATATTGAATAATGTCCGTGCTACCCGCCATTTGTACACTAGTGTTAACATTATAGGTTAGGTCCGAAAAATTAAGCTTCGTGCTATATTAGTCGTTTTGACAGGTCGTTGATACATCCGTGAACAATAAGTAACCTTACAACAAAGAATAGCGATGTCTTACCCTTTACGTTACACAACGTGGCTCTGTGTCAAAGTTGTGGTGACTCGGGTGTAGTTACAAAACACTGGAACATGCCCCATACTGTCATTCACAGTAACGTTACAGTGAGCATTACACAAAAAAAGCACACAAATTCAAGTAGACCTGACAATGAAATTTGACTATACATTTAGAAAAAACCTCAGCAACATGAAAACTGAGGATTTGAGGCGCCAATACATTATATTAAAGTACGTTACTTATATGTTTGAACTTGAAGTAGGAGATATGACTTGCTGTTAATCGCAAAAAAATGTAAAATATATACATAATATCAACCATACTTATTTACAATTATGTAAAAATTGTTATGTGATAATGTTTTTGTATACAAATAAGCAAACATTGAGGGGCACTATTTTCCTTTCCTCTCCAGAATGTTCCTCTGAGGTGGTGGCTAAACTCACCCTGGATATTTACAATGGCCTTTATACTATTACGCTCTATACATTTGACCCATTTGTGGCCAAGAAGAAGCATATCTTTTAATGTAAATCGTGCTTTCAAGTACAGAATCTCTGTAAACTCCAGGTCAGCTGTGTCTCAATGCAGACTAGAAACAGGAGGGGATAAGACAGTCACAAAGTGTGTTCCACTGACCGTCTCATGCCAGCCAGTATTCAAGACATTAGTGCCTTTCACTTCTGTCAACTTTGTGTGTTTTCGTTCTATTTCCACAAATCGACAATTATGGAGGGAGAGCCAGAAAAGCCAGTCTTCCATTAGGAAGACAAAAGGTACAGGTCTTGTTCCAGCAAGATGTATTTTAGCGGATAGTTGAGTTATTATAATGAAGATATGTTCAGTTTGAAATAAGACTATTGAAACAGCAAGACCTGTTTTCAGTCACTAAAACAAAAAACATTTGTTGTTGTTTCACTCACCGCAGTGTCGACGTCTGTCCTGGAGGGCCAGACGCTTGCTATGGGCATGTGGTCACTAGGCCTTGGCGCTGTTGGTGCTGCCATCGCCGGCATAATACTGGCCAACACTGACTACCTGCTGACCAAACCAGCACCTGCTACACTGGAGTACCTGGAGAATGCTGACCTCAAAACCATAGATGACGGTAAGAAATATCACCAAAATCCAGAGACGGTGAATCTAGGGAATTAAGTCACAATCAGGAACAAAAATGAAGCAATCACAGGTTAAAATGTTTATTTACTGTTCTTCATTTGTATTCATTCAGATGAGAAGATTTTTAAAGCTAGGAGTCTCTGGGAGAAATCGGGCGCAGTGATCATGGCTGTGCGGCGACCTGGATGATTTTTGTGCAGAGAGGTAATCTGATCACATTCCTCGTAATACAATTTAGTCAAATCCTCTGGTCCACTGTGGACAGTGATGAAGCGGTCGTGTATCTCCAGGAAGCCTCTGAGCTGTCCTCTCTGAAGCCTCGGCTGGATGAGCTCGGGGTCCCTCTGTATGCTGTTGTTAAGGAGAAAATAGGTTCAGAGATTCAGGACTTCAAGCCTAACTTTGCTGGGGAGATTTTCCTGGATGAAACGGTTGGTAGACTGACAGTATTAAAACGGAGCATTTCTGATTCCTGAAAGTATTACTAAATAGCACGTATTTTGGTGTGTAATATCTTATGTGTATTTGTCCACAGCAAGCTTTCTATGGGCCACAGCAGAGGAAGATGGGTGGGCTTGGTTTCATCCGCTTAGGGGTTTGGAAAAACTTTATAAGGGCCTGGAAGTCAGGTTATCAGGGCAACTTAAATGGAGAAGGCTTCATCCTGGGAGGAGTGTTTGTCATCGGGTCTGGCAAACAGGTGATGTTTTAGATCTAGGTCATCCATTAGCTCATTGCATACTGTATACCATTGCAATCTAAGAGATTTTTTGTTTGCAGTTTTCAGGGGGTTCTTCTAGAACACAGAGAAAAGGAGTTTGGAGATAGAGTCAGCAATGAGTCTGTTTTGGAAGCTGTTAAGAAAATTGTGGTAGAAAAGTAGATTGTCTAAAGTGATCTGTCAAGTTGGATCAGAATAGAGCTGAAGGAGAGTCCTCCCATATTCTTGAATCACAACTTGTGAACCTCATTTCTCCTCTTCATGCTGTGAATAGAGAAACGCTCAGTTTATATAGGATTCATGGCACTGATTGTAACACTAGAACTAATTGACAACACCACAGATGTCATGTGGCCTTGTTTACAGGAGGTTTAGGATGCACAATCAAGGATTATATTATGAAATTTAATATTGTTGCACTTTAGAAGTAGTTTATCATGAATCATTGCATGGTTGTTGTGCACCTCACTGGATTTCTTTAGCTGCCCGCTGCTGTACTGGTGGTTTAATGGTGGTATGTGTATTAATGATAGTCTGACTCACAACTCTTAGAAGAGAGAGCAGATTTGAGGCCAGCACATACTCTAATACCTGCTGGTATTTGGTCAGTGAGCAGCCAAAGGTTTCAAGACAGGTGGAGTTTACAATAAGCAATAAACATGCTACTACACTGGAAAATTTGTCTTCATTAATGTTTTAACTTTACACTTATTAATTCGTCGTCAATGTGTGGAATCTCAATTTTATATCTGCGTTTCCTATATTATATCTATTTTACTGTGTGTAGAGAGGTTTTAATTAGGCTAAATCACCCATTGTTTTGATAAATGATAGTAAATTGGTGGTTAAGGTAAAACAATGTAGTTTGCATTTGGTATAAGTAAATCATTGTGTTCATGGCTCCATGTGTTATCTCTGTACTAAACAGAAAATATGACAAAAATGAGAAAATACAGGCCCAGACGATTCTTTGTTTCTTTATTACATTGTTTTAGACAAATACACATGAAGATATAACAAAATAATAGCAAATGCTGTAGAAACTAAAACATGCAGTGAGCACCAATAATAACCATAACAATTGTGCTAAAGTGGGTCTTTCTGGTACAATAATATTTGTTACCTCACTATACATATATTGCATTTGCATTTCTATGCTCCTTATAGGCAACAGGCGATCTATTAATAAATAGGTGCTGTAAGTGTCAAGCAACTTTGCATTAAAACATCAAAGCACTATTCTTTGGTAAGGTCTAATTTTTGTAAAAGGGCATTTGGTGTTACAATATTAAATTCAATTTTGAAATACATTTGGATCCAAGTACGAACAAATTTTCTTGATCATTCCTGATAGACAAGATCATAAAATCACAATCGTGCATAAAAACGTATACATTACTGACCAGTGTAGATTTTCTACTAAAAGATCTTTCGGGGGGACTAGTGCAGTTTACGATCATAAAACATCAACCTGAAGCAGCACTCATCACAAAACAAGAGGATTTGATACTGGTAATAATAAGATGCTCCCAAAAGTAAGCTGGGTCAGTGTGTTTTTGCTAGTCTCATACTGAAAAGTTCAGGACCTCTTGGTATTTCATAATAAATATTACTGTAAAGCAGTACTGTATAGTTGGTGGTGCATGGCCAAGTGAAGTGAACTAGATTGTGGGTTATTCAGTGATGAATGAGACTTGACCGCATGTGGTTGAACTGGTCTGAGGGATTTCAATTTTAACAGGGCACCCAAAGAAAAGACAAAACAGTTTCATATAAACAACAATCTAATTGTCATATTTGCATAATATAGTCAACATTTCTATACATTAATTCTAGAAACATTTTTGTTGCACAAGATCATCAGTGTAACAGGGAATATGTGCACAAGTTTTAATCTTCTGTGTGCTTATGCTTAATGAGTAAGAGTAACATACAATGTGCTTACAGATGTTAGGCCTAATAATGTTTGCCTACATGGAGTGTTCATGGCAAAATAGTAACAGATCTCAAGTGCCTCCCAGAGTACATGAGGAGAATAGCAACTCATGAAAAGCATGAAAGCTGCAGGGAAAGCAACACTAAAGGTTTGTTACCATCAACCACATATACAAATCACAAAACCAAACAACAAAAACTACACATTGTAACATTACCACAATATGTCAGGAGAAAGTTTGATCATTTGAGCTCAGGTTAACAAAAAGAATATAGGGTACGTTATTGAGCCAAATACGTTTAAAAAAATATATGGTACAGGCTGACATCATCCAATGCAATATTGGTGTAACAGTTTACAGACTCCCTGATGATAAATAAATCTGATTCCTGTACCGCATCATCAAACATAGTAGCAATGCTCTCTATTCATATACTGTAGCTTGCTATTATTGATTAAGATTTTTAGTGCCTCTTTTTTTTTACCAGGCATACTCTGATCCATTAGATTAGATATGAAAATTATTCATACAATCACAAAGTGATCACACTAACCAATAAACATTATTCTGACCACTAAACCATTCTTCAATAACGATACACAAACAACAATGTCTACATGACCAAACATCAGTTACATCTCAGAAACATCTGCAACAACTTCAAAACACACAGGCCTATAAGGGTATATAGACAGAAACCATGATCAAGTACAGTACTGTATAGCTTTTAGGAAGTACAAATGTATATCAGTAAAAGTTGCCCAATAGTTTGAGTGTTTACGATGAAAGTCAAGCACACTGCATCTACAGTGTAAGTGCACTTAAGTGGCACATACTGAAGGATGTAAGGTGGATGAGTTTTATTCTGACAAAAGCAGGCTTAAATGCAAAATTAATTTCCACTGTCATCATGTTAGTGAGCTACTAACTTAGAAACCTCAGAGGATTTTGAGTCAAAGATCACAAAAAGCATCTTACACAGAATATGCAAGCTAGAATAAATACAAGTAATGAAGGATAAATGGAGTGCAAAGTTACTGCATGACCCGAAGCAGTTTATTAACTGGAAAAATTAAACGTGAAAAACCTGTGATAGCGCCTAAGCATCAATGCAGCGGTTAACATTCAAGCTTCTTCAACTAAAATAACTAAACACAGCAGCAAATTCTGGCCTTCATTCTATATAGATATGCGGTTTAGGATTGTACAATAACATGGGTAAAATTCAAAAATATATATATAATTTAGAACAGCAAAACAAAAATAAATGTTCTACTCTTCAGATTGTGCCCACTAACCTCGCAGTGGAGTACATCAGTATGGGCTGACACCTACAGGGCTCTACAGACCCTTGTTAAAATAAACAGTGGTGATGTTAGGATTGCTCTGTCGTATCCTCTCTTGCAGCTCAGGCTCCAGACTGCTCACCTTCATAGAACTTCGTAGGGACAAAACAGAGCAATGCATTACCACACTCATCATGTCAATCAAAGCAGGAGACAAGGTCTATTATATGTAAGCTCTCACCTCTTCTGTGGGAACAGAGCACAGCACAGCGGAGTGGCAAACACAAGACTGTGGGGACAGGTATTCAAAATTATGAATTCATTAACTGTAATAAAGTTGCTTCAACCAACAACAAAAATCACTGCCTAAAGAACTCACCAGAATCCAACAAGCCCAACTTGTACTGGGGCGTTGAGAACTGGGAACCGCTGAGAGACAGAAAGAGATTTATGATGCACAGTTTAAACACACATCCATAACTCTAATAGTATGTGTGTTTGTAGTCCTTACTTTCATGAAGGCTTTCTTCTCTAAGGCATTCATGATTACTGGAGGAATAGCTGTACGAAAAAACAAATGCGTAAAAAAAAGAAAACTCTCTCAAACACTTCATTTCATATCATAATACTCTCTTTCTGACTGAACGTTATGAATACACTATGAACATTTTGCTAAATACAGACTCCTATATTTATAAAACCTATACATTTTAAACATGCTAAATAGAGAAAAACAAATACTGGTTGATCCATGCACTGGTCTTACCCATGGCTGGGATAGCCATGCCGATACGAGACACCACCACCTGTACGATGGCTTGCTTGGCAGCTTTAGCTGATTCTCCGAGGCGTTTTCCCTCAGCATCAGTGACAGGAATACCATATTTCAGCTCTCTGTTATTCAGAAGAGAACTCATTTTAAAGAAAGAATGAATCAGATCTACTGAAGTTAAAGTATTACTAATGAAGCCTAATGATTAAAATCCTCAACTGACCTTGAACATTGTTTTTAAACGCACCTTTGTCTCATGAAGGGTATGTTGATACAGTTTGCTGCTGCCACTGCAGCGAATGGAACAAAACGGCCGATAATAGCTGGCAAGTGCTGGGGAGAGATAAGACATCTTAGATAAAATAACCACGTCACTACTGCCGCACCTAAAAACTGAGAAACTCGTCCTGAACAAGTAAAAATAGCACAGTCAAAGATCCTTTCTATAATAAAGTTTCAGGAGTACAATTGCCCAATGATGAAACCGTGCTAGCTAGAGGCTACATTTCTGCAGGCTAAAACAGATTTCAATAATCGTCAACCAAATTTCAAGAACCAGAAAATAAAAATAAATTATTTGGCATGGTTTATAATTATATGGCGCGATTAATAGTATTGTGCTAGTTAGGTAAGGAACACACCTTGGTCATAGATTTTAGGCCAAGGGCTGTTACTACAGCTCCTGTAGTAGCACTGACGTAAGCTGCTCCAAGTTGACTGCAAACATAAACACACATATACCAGAAAATCAGTACCAACAACATTTCGCAAGAAGCTACCAAACTAACATTTTCCAAGACACAAGCTCCTGAAAAGTGCATCAACGATGCTGAATAGTGCATCATGTGGGTTCATCTTTTAAGCATGTGTGATACACTTTCAAGCTATTCAGGAAAGGCGGAACAGCAAAGAATACAATAGGAACGACACGAGCAATGAGATTATTGGATGATAAAACTATAAACAAGCACATGAGCAGAAGTAAACCGATAAACCGGCACGATCTAAAACACTGACACTTCTTCATGAGGAGCAGCAGTGGAACAGATTCCACCACGTTTATCATCATTGCAATGTGGCTCATGCGACAGCTGTCAGGAAGCTCAATGGTGCAATATACCAACAGGTGTTGTCGGAACACATCATCACACCATCGAGAAGTGGGCTGCCATGTGGCCTCCATATAGAAACCTGTCGCTAGATTGTATCTAGAAGTGATCTTAGCCTTCATACTTCACGGTGAGCGGTGCGTCTCCACTGCGGTTAGTGTAGTTGACTATGGCGTTGAAAGACTGGTTAACCCACTGCCAAAACACCACTGCTGGGGTGGTCCTGAAAAAAGGAAACAGAAATAGAATGAAAGAAGCATAAGCAATTATGCTTTTTTCCCAGTAAAGGATTCAAATAGTTAAGTTAGAGACACGTGATTAAAAACTCTTATGTAAGCAAAGCAAGTCACGAGGAGTCATCCCAGCAAAACCTTGTAATTTGAATCAGATGTCGGTCTGTCAAAATGACTCATTCATAAATGACTCACTGATCTTGAAAAACTGAAAACTACTTTGTTTAAAGCCTAAAGAATCCTGTTTTAAAAGCAAAGATGCTACCAAAATCCACTTAAAATATAATCAGCATAGAGAGTACAAAGGCCTAAACCCATCCACCAAACACAGGCTTATGCTAGGAGTACTGCCTTTTCCATGATGACTCATTTGTAAAGTATTCCACCAACTGGGCGGGGATGGTGAAAGATTTCCTTCTTTTTCAGGCTCCAATGCGTAACGGTTTTTACACTTTAGCACACTTTCTGCATGTTTGGTGTCCAGAAAAGCAGATGATCCAGTACTACAGTGCTCGTACCTGTAAAATGTAAGCATGCAACCCGTAATTGTCATGTTCATGGGCACTTGTGCAGACATGCGTCCAACTAGCAGCATTTTCTCCCCCGTGTCTGGGTGGAAAGCTGAGTCGTAGATGTATTTGGCCCTCCATAGTTGATCCTCTGTTAGCCCAGCCTTCACGACTCCCAGCCTGTGAAGAGAACCAAAGCTTTATAAGCAAGTCTCCTGTTTTAATAACTTTAATAATTAAGTTGTTTATTTAATAACAAATGAGCAGTTATTTGGACTGCCCTTCTTAAAATAAACTGACAAACATTTTTTATTTATCTTTCATCACGGTTCCTTTTTTTTTTAAATCAATGAATATCAGCCTTACTACTATCTCCTGTATATACATAAACTCGGCACTGCTTAGTTTCAAACAACACACCCGTGCTATTTTAGGAGGCGATTTAATAAGAAAAATAACATTTATTGTATACGGTTTCCTATAAAAAAAGTCTATAATATGGGTACAGCTTCTATTTTAACATAATGGACAGGTTTTGAGCATCAATAATTGTAGCATCAATAATTGTAACTGCAAGAACAATAGAAATCCTTCTTCAGAAACCTTTGTGGTTAAAGCTTTCAGACCTGTAGTTCTCCACAGTAACTCTGGCATCTTCTAAAACCTCACTGGAAAGAAGCACGTTTCTTGGGTCCGTCACCATGAAGAAATGCTGAGCCCGGCCCATAAATGTGCTCTGGTCCCATCGTGGCTCTTTAATATTGATATTCAGAGGTAAATCTCCAGACATCCTATTTGACTTCTGTAAAAAACACAAACAAATGTTCTCTTACAAGGTCATCTTTTACCTAAAACCCCCAGAAACATCGCGATCATTGCTATCAAGAACGAAAGTAACGTTATAGCGTTTAACAATGCAGGTGCACACAACAAAAGCTTCACAAAAAGCCCCAAATGAATGAACAACACCCAAATTGTCAGTACTGGAATCAAAATGACCAAGTTAACGTTATCTGTGCTATACACGTCTGTTAACCTTACAGATAAATATGAAAGATATGCAGTGAGACATGCCAAACGGGCATGAACGAGTTTTACATCGGAGCTTAAACATCTTAAATAATTGTTAAAACATCTTCTGAAAGCACCATGTTTATCTTGTTTGAAAATGGAAACACTCGCGTCTGCAGCTTCTGTAACGTTAGTAATAGTTAGCGCTAGCTGCTTTGCTGGTATGATGGAAACTGACAAGGACAATTTATACAGAATGCAGTTTCATTTAATTCACCAGTTGAGAGTTGTGAGTAGAGATGTGTGCTATTTCCATGCCCAAAGTAAACCATGCAATGACAATAATTCCCTTTTCTCCACAACCGGCTAAGCTAACGTTAGCTAGTTACAGTATACTTTCAGTTTCATAAACGCACAACCGTAAACCGAGAGAAGCATTATTATTTGTTCGAAGAGCCACGGCACATACCTGCCTACACGACCACGGGTAACGTCCAGGTACACCTTAAAACACCTTCAAACAGATGACCTCAGTGCTTCCCTCTATGAGAGATGACAGCGTACTGCTCGCACTTCCGGTCTAACAAGCATGAAAAGTTCGCGAGATGCTTGAAGTGGTGAACTTGCGCGTTTTGTGTGAAGAGGCGGTGTTTGCAAAGTGAAGATCTGCGGTTGGCTCGAGAGACGGGGCGTGGAAGAGAGCTGCGCTGTGATTGGTGGATGGCTCCAAAGACGGGCGTGGAAGAGAGCTACATTATGATTGGTTCTACTTGCATTGATCACCTGAACAGTAAAATGATTATTTTTGTGTCATTCTGTGAACATACAACAATAATTATTTTCCCCCATTTTCAAATAAAAATATCGTTTCTATTTGCAGAAATAAAAACAGGAGAAACAAGTCAAAATAACAGAAAAGATCCTCTGTGTTTGTTTCAGACCTCAAATACTGTAAAGAAAACAAGTTCATATTCACTTTTAAGCAATACAACAGTAGTTCATGTATTTTGGGGAAAATGTGTTTTATCTGCTAACCTCGAATTTTATCACCGTTTTCACGTGTCTTGTCATGCTGTCAGTATTTCACATTGCTGTTGGATGACTTTGTCACTCATGAGGTTAGATTTTGTTGAAATTCAACAAACACTGGACTTGAATGGCCACAATACATACTGATTAAATGAAAAATTGGAATGGTACGCTTGGTTGTTCAAGATGCAAGTTAGGATATTGAAAATAAAAAAATCTGTATCAAAACAATCCAAAGCAATAATAATACGTATTTGAGTTGCGAATGAAGAGCACAATACAGCAACTGTACAGCTCGAAATAGTTAGTTATATTGGAAATAGTCTACAGTCCACTTACGTATAAACCGAAAGTCATTGCCCTTATATAGCCACTATGGGGCAGTATAATGCTTTAAAAGCAATTTCCGACGCTCTGAAAGGGATTACAGTTTATCCTTTAAACAAACTCACCAGGACATTTTTTCATTAGGTCTCACATTGGTTAAACACTCATAATAACTATTGTAATAACTATTTAACTATGCTACATAATTCAAGCACAAAAGAGTGAAGTAGAAATCTCGTAAAACGTTGCTTTTAGAATCTAATGTCTATAATGTCTTACCTTCATACAAACGGGATTTAAGAGATTTATATGGATCTGTAAATTGCTCCACAAGACCACTTAATATAATACACTTATGCTATGAGTGACGATTGTCAACCACTGGACCGAATGAGTTTGTGCTGTGACATCCTGAGCTGCTCCACATAATCCAATCAGCTTGCTTGAGAGGCGGGTTTAAGGAAGGCTAATATTGTCTTTGTCTCAGGTGAGGTCATGCAGCACAACATGGAGACAGGTAAAGGCATTTAACTTGATCTAACTTTGTTTTTCTTGCTGACCAAGTGGGATATCTAAAATAAGATATGAATGAAATTATTGGCAGTGGAAGAAATTTCCTACCGATTTATTGCTGACTGCATCTCTGCCTCGAGGACTTCAATCCATGGAGGATGGCAAGATTATATGACATTATTTTTTTTATCTTTGTATAGTTGTGAGATTAACTCGCGCTGAGTTGAATGATTTACCTTTACCTGTGAATGTTGACCTAGTTGCTTATGTTGACTTGTGACGCGTTGGCATGCGCTTTGCGCAACCTGTTGCGCTGTCCGAGGTGCTGATGATGATTTGCGCCAGGTTCCACTTTATTCTGACATCAATAATGTCATCAGCTCACAAATGTCACTTTCTTTGCTAACAGGAGTGTTTTTATATAAGCTTTTCACTCAGCTCAGTATCTATTGCTGTGGAACTAGTGCAAGACTTAGCCTTCCAGAAAGCTATAATTGCAGATATCACTTTACCTCCCATGGGAAATTAGTCATTGCGCGGCTGGGTTCTTACAGATCTTTCCCTGCCGTCTTAGATCACTGGTGAGTAAAGGTGAGACACTGAGACCAGATGACTGACTTCTGCCATGCAAAACTTCACTTGCAGTGAGGAAGAACTCCGTCCAAATGCATCTGTCTAACCATCAGACTTTCTCCTCAATGAAAAAACATGAGTCACAATTACAGGTCCTCTGTGTGGCTCTCTTATCTTTACTGAATCATGCACAAAAGGATATGCTGCTGTTTTGGTCTGCGTAACGGAACAAAGGAATATGCTTAAGAGCTGTTTTATTGGTTAATTATGTCGTCCTATGGATCACTACACCCTATGAAGACACATATGTATTATGGCTACTAATCTACAGTGAACAATGATGGATCCGTAGCACCATTACAGTGCAGTTTCTTTTTGTGGAACTAATCCTTAGGACTCAAATCCTCGTGACCGGACCTCTAGTTTGTCCTCTCCACCTTTCCTTCCTCAGGCCCTGGATGAGGGTTAGAGGGGAGGTCACCGCTTTGCCATGGCTCATTCGTCTGACACGGCACGCAAAGACATGACGAATGGGGCTCATCCCAATGCCCAGCCAGGGCCCTCGGGCACCTCTACTCTACCACGCTACCTGCACAAGAAGCAGCAGCGGCAGAAGGGAGTAAGATCTTCCTCCCCTATGGGCAGAGTCATCCTCATTAATTCACCTGTTGATGGTGAGTCTTCTTTAAAACTTTATATTTTACATTTTTGCATTTGGCAGGTGCTTTTATCCAAAGCAAATTACATTGCGATTGGGATCACTTTATCAATGTGTGTTTATAGTTTATAGGACCCTTCCGTTAAGGAGCATAGACATCAACAGAATTTATGACAGCAGCTGTGTGCTGCATTAAGAATTTGTTTTCAGACAAACGTTCTGTTTGTGTTTGATGCCGGGGCACTGTAGGAGGGGATGACAGTGAAGACATCCACACAATTACTGTGGACAAAAGTGAGGATGGCAGGCTGGGCTTCAGCGTGCGTGGAGGCTCTGAACACGGCCTTGGGATTTTTGTCAGTAAGGTGGAAGACAACAGCTCTGCGGGTATTCTTCACATCATAACAATTTAAAGTGTTTAGAACTGATTGTAACAAACACTAACCTGTTTTTTGTTTGTATATGTATGTATAAGCAATAGACAAGTCTATTAATTGTGTCCTTATTGGACGGCACAGAACTGGCTGGCTTGACTGTTGGAGATAAACTTGTGGAGGTGAATGGCATTAGCTTGGAGAACATCACAATGAGTAGTGCGGTGAAGGTCCTGACAGGAAACAATCGTCTGCGAATGGTGGTGAGACGCGTTGGGAAGGTGCCTGGCATCCGCTACTCAAAAGAGAAGACAACATGGTAAGAGAGAAATTTGTAGAACTTTGTACATAATATGTAAATGAAAGCATTCAGGCTAACTACATTTGGTGATCTATCTTCTACACTTGACCTCTCACCCTCACACCGACCTGGATGTTTTCTAAACCACTTTAGAACTCATGTCAGATGAGAAGCGGGTGTTTATCCTTGAACATTTAAAGATTCCTCCGGTGGTCAGTTTAAACACTGGGGGTTTATTGGTAGGTGTATTGAATGATGGCGTTTTATTAGGTTAACTGAACTGAGAAGATAAGCAGAGCTAGTGATGTGATGCAGCCCCCCACCTCCTTCATGACTAACAGGGTGGAAACCCTGTGACTCTTGGTCTTCGCTTGTTATCTTTTCCTTCAGCTTCTGTTTCAGCATACAGTGGTGGTTGAGTTACATCAGTGGTCTTTTCAGGCATTTCATTAACCAATAGTAGATGGGCCAGTGTACTACAGAACTGTACTGTTTGTGACCAGAAAAAAGCATGTGTGTAACAGTACATTTAACTTAAAGGGATAGTTGACCCAAAAATTAAATAAAAAATAAAGAAAATGAAAATTCTGTCATCATTTACTTACCATCAGGTTGTTCCAAAACTGTATAAATTTCTTTGTTCTGCTGAACAGAAAGGAGGATATTTGGAAGAATATCAGTATCCAAACAGCCACATTGTTCCCCATAGTATTTATTTTCCCTACAATGGCAGTAAACGGAGGATGAGATCCGTTTGATTATGGTTACTGACATTCTTTCAAATATCTTCCCTTGTGTTCAGCAGAACAAAGAAGTTTATACAGTTTTGAGTGAGAAATGATGACAGAATTTTCATTTTTGGGTGAACTATCCCTTTAAAAGTGAAGTGTAATTATCTTTTATCCCAATTTAAAGGGATAGTTCACCCCCAAATAAAAATATATATCTCCCCTTATGTCATTAAAAACTTTTATGTGTGGAACACAAAAGAAGATATTTTGAGAAATGTCTCAGTGGTTTTGTGTCTATACAATGGTAGTCAATGGGGGCCAATGTTGTTTGGTTACCAACATTCTTCAAAATATCTTCTTTTCTGTTCTGAAGAAAAAAGAAAGTCATACAGGTTTGAAATGACATCAGGTTGGCTAAATGATGAAAAAATATATAATTTGGGGTGAACTATCCCTTTAAAATGAAGAGTGATTAGCCCTTGAAGTTATTCACAAGTTGATGTGGCACTTAATTATTTGAGAATCTCAACCAGCCCAAAAAGCAACACTGGCTTTGATAATGTGATGAATTTGGGACTAGACTATATAAAAAAATGACAGATTCAAATTTTGACTGCAGTTATTGTGTTTCTGGTTACATATAAACATATACTGTATGAATGTCCACACGCAGGGTAGATCTGATTCACCGAAGGATGGTAGTGGAAGAGAGCGGTCGCACCCCCTCAGAAGCTAGTTCAGATGGAGCCCTTCGCAGAATAGTGCACCTTTACACAACCTCAGATGACTACTGCCTGGGCTTCAACATCCGTGGTGGCAAAGAGTTTGGCTTGGGCATTTATGTCTCAAAGTAAGAGATACAGTTGTCTGTAATGTACATGTCTTATTGCTTTCATTTTTTTTCTGACAGCCATCATCTGGGTGTTATGGGACATTGTGTAACTTCATTATTGTAGTTATTTTAGTGTTGTCAAATCAATTAATCACGATTAATAGATTCCGAAATAAATGTTTATGTTTATATATGTTCGTGGTGTGTGTATTTATAAGTATATATAAGTGCACACACATACATGTGTACAGTATAATAAATATTTACGAAAGCAATAAGGTACGAGAGGCTGTGCTTTATCTGGAACTAACCGTTTTATAAATAAATATATATACATAATGTATATACACAGTATATAAAACTTGTTAACAACACAAGGTTGTGGGTTCGATCCCAGGGATTGCACATGCCTATGTATAAATGTATAGGATAAAGCGCTGCCAAATGCATAAATGTAAATGTAAATGTAAAACTCATATTTTTTATATGTAAACGTTTATGTGTGTAAATATAGACTATTATTCAAATTAATTGAATAATCAATTTGACATCACTATATAATTTACTTGATTTTGTGTTGAGGCTGGACCCTGGCGGCCTGGCAGAGCAAAATGGAATTAAAATGGGGGATCAGATTCTGGCAGCCAATGGTGTGAGTTTTGAGGACATCACACACAGCAATGCAGTAGAAGTACTAAAGAGTCACACTCATGTGATGTTGACTATCAAGGTGAGAATAACTTTGACTAAAGCTAGAAAATAATGTAATGACATGTTTAAGTTACCTGTATATTGCTTTACTATCAACAGAATCCTTTTAACAGAATTGTAAGAAAAAAAATAGATCACAAAAATACCTTTTTTAATATTTGAAAGTGTATACATGAATATGTATTTCTCCTACACAATGAGATTAAATTTAGAGAATGCAGAAACTTTTACTCAACTTTGAAGCAATGTTTATACTTAACTGACACTTAGCTGTCATCATCTTTAGGTTTCCTAAAGTATGTCATAATTCGGAGAATAGTGTTGTAAAACTCAGTCAAGTGTCAAGTGTTGGCATAAGTGCCAGATTAAGACCTGTCAACAATGTTATTGAATGCTGAGAAACATCAACCCCTAATTGTATAAATACCTGAAATAGAATGGTGATAATATTTAAACATATGAGAATATTTTAAGCGGGTTTATAATAGATTTCCAATGAAAATGAGAAGAGCAAAATAAATGATTTCCAAAGTGCAATGGCATATTAATTGCCTGCACATCATGTTAAACAGCGCAGCCTCTTGTTGAGTCAGGGAGTGAGAAAGCATAGCGAAGCAGACAGCTGGCATTTAGCCTTCACATTCCTAGTTGCTCACTTTACTCAGGCAGAGCTCAAGTTCCACCTGTGAAAAACAGCCAAGGGATGTGCATTATTCACCAGGCTTTGGAGATCAAGTTATAATCAGCAGAAAGCCTTGTTTTATGGCCTTTTCTCATTGCCACACAGTATGGCTTTGAAGTAAACCTCTGGTGGTGCCATACAAGGTGCTAAATGCCTGCTGTCTTGGCTATTGATGTCATGTTGTAATGGTAAGTGTGTTAGTTCAGTCTCCTTTTAGGATCCAAGGGCCCTGCTGGTGATAAGTGACAGTGTTATAACTGAAGAGGAATATATCGTAAACCGAGCAAGTGACTACACTTGATGGAGCGTTTTCTTTCCACTGTACAACAGTCTGTTTGAATGTACTGTAAAGTAACACAACAACTGTATGACATAATTGTTCTCCATCATATCTTATTTTCCTAAAAGATACAGAAGGCTGCCACCAACCATAATAATCTTAATAATGTTCCAGTTTTCTTTAATAATAGACTAATGTTCTTAGGGCCGTGTGATCTCATGAGCATGAACACTTGGGGCATCTTTCAAAAATGCTTAACCTGACGAATACTACAAGGTCATATTCTTCAGCCTTGCTTGTTGTACAATGCTATTACAAGTAATTGAAACAGTTTACTCTGCAGAATGTTTTCACAATTTATAATATCAAATAGAGCATATTTGCTCTTGCAATGTTTTTTTTTTGTACTTATTTTCTTTCTGTGTGTAATGTGTGTTGTACCAATGACACATTGTTTAATATTCTGATCTAGGAGGCTGGAAGATACCCTGCGTATAAGGAGATGGTGGCAGAGTACAGCTGGCTTAATAAATGTATGTAAACCTGTACACTTCACACATTAAGATATCTAATTTGTAAATTGCACTTTGCATGTTTAAAAACAGGTTGCATGCTCTTAATGGCATACTGTACATGTGTGTTCAGAGCAGTCCATGTTAGAAACACAATATCCATAATTAAATTGATGATGTGTTGGCACAGTCCCTGTGCAGATTAAAGCTGAGGGCAGACTGGCCACATGTCAAGCCTGGTTATTTCAAAGCCCTTAAATTCTCTGCTTTCCATTTAATATGGTTGTGTCCAAAAGGGATTAGAACGCAATGTTCAAAATGTACATGTTTGTAAGGGTTATTCTGGGGTATTTTGGTTGCAGGATGGATATAAAATAGAGAACTTGTGTAATTCTGCTCTCTATTTGAGACTGTTAATGCCAGCATGTGTTCATCTGATGTTTAAGTATATTGAGACATTTCTTGATATCTATAATGGTTTAACGACCCAATGAAAGCAAATGCACTTTCAGGAAAACGGACCAAAACATTATAACAAATAATCGTAAATATTAATGATTTTTTCATAAATCAAATTCTCTACAATGAGAATGCAGGTAGTTTCGTGGCTGTGCCCTTTTTATAACCAGTATATCTCACTCAAATGTTGGTTTTAGTAGGAAATACATCAACTTGTCTGTAGACTCTTCTGTACAATCACATGCACAATGACGTAAAGGACAGACCTCCTCTGATGTGCTTGGAGTGTTCTCTTTGCTCTATTAAATAAAATATTAAATGAAAATCTCTTTTCTCTCTGTCAGTGGCTAATGGGGGTCAGCCCTCCTCCTCTCAGGGATCCGACTCCTATTCCTCCACTTCCTCTCTGTCTTCCGGAACGCCAGTCAGCTCCCTCAGTGGCCTCTCGCAGGTCATGTTCCCCCCTGTGTTTGGCTCGGAGATGGTGGATGTCTGTATTTCCACCGAGGACCGTTCACGCAGGCCCAGCTCAGAACGGACAGAAACCGCAATGCAGACCGATCCACAGGAGCTGGAAGCATCAGTAAGAGCTAGTAGGGTCATAACCACAGAGACAAGTCGAACAGTGGGCGAAACTGTTCTGTTGAAAGATACTGTGATCCGGAGTGGGCACACCCATTCTCATACAAGGACCTTCTCTGCTGGAGATAAAGAGGCTTTGGACTCGCCAAAAACTGCAGTCCTTGTGGCCCTGAGCAAACCTCGTAGACCCATTCGCAGATCTCAGAGTCACATCACTATATCAGGTACGTGTCACCAAAGAGAGTTAAAGGCACAGTGTGGAAAATTAAGAAGTATCCATTGACAAAAATGCAATATAATATACATTACTATATCTTCAGAGGTGTATAAAGACCTTACATAATGAAGCGTTATGTTTTTATTATCTTAGAATGAGCTGTTTCTATCTACATACATGGAATTCACTATGTTGTTTCTACAGTAGCTCTAAACGGACAAACTGCTCTACAGTGTGCGTTTCATGAATACATTATCTCCTTCAGCAAAGATGTGAAAACGTGACGACATCTCAGTCCTGTGTCAGCCACTGTAGTGCTTCGAAAGGGAGGGGTGGTGTGAGCCATTGGTTGCAATTTGCAACCTCACCACTAGATGTTGCTAAAATCTACAGACAGAACTTTTAAGAATATAAAAATAAAACATAGGATCTGTTGGTTGAGCCAAGTCAATAGGATAAAAATATCAATGAGTTTCTTAGGTGTGCCATTTTGTTTCTTTAAGACACTGATAAGCAGAAAATACCGAATTTTCCAAAGTATGCAATTTTTGTAAAAAATAATTATCACATTAATTTTATAGTCTGTAGTCAACACTATGTCCGTTTTAAAATTTATTTTAGGGGAAACATTGGAGACAAAGTTGATACTTCAAAGATAAAGCATGACTTATATCAAAGAGCCTTCTTTTTTGTCCTGATAGTACCAAAGAGCTGACATGTTTATACTTATACAATGAAATCAATCTGGTCTACTTAAAGTGCATGGTCTCTTCATACAAGTTTGGAACTGGAGATTTTAACATAAAAAACCTTAAGCTTTAAACAGATATAAAAAAATTCTGAGTTCACCAATGAAAGCTATAAATCAAAATGAGGAGAGATGTACACAACCAACTCCTATCTCCTATCTCATTTGAAGTGCACAAGGTCACGGCCATATCAGTGATGAGGTCAATTGAAATACAGTACAGCATGCTGTGAAATGTCATCTCAGAATAGAAAATGTGTTGTCGAAAACCAAGAACTAACCAATAGAGCTGCCCTGGAGTCACATTGCTGTCTGTTTGTCAAATATCTACTGTAGGGTTGCACTGCTATCTTATCTCTGCATTTACATGACCTCTTTGAAATGCATAATACATCAGTATTACCAAATGGAATCACCCTGCGAAAGATGAACAGTTCAGAGTAAAGAATCTGACGCTATAAGAAATGTAGCCTCAAAATCCACAGAGCAAAGTGTACATCATCTTGTTTCATCTGCCAGAACGAAACAAGCTCCACCTGACACCGCAAAGACTAATAACCGGCGTGTTTGTAAAGACAAGTGGCCTTTGTCAAATACAGTATATTCAATCATAACAGCCTTTTGTTTTATGTCACTATTTTTATACTCATTTAAGGGATATGTGTATAATTATGTCTTCAGAGATGTATAAAGAACCTACATAGTGAAGCGTTATGTTTTTATTATCTTAGAATGAGCTATATCTATCTACATACACCGCGGGTCTCCCCTGATGGAATTCACCATGTTGTTTCTACAGTAGCCCTTAACGGACAAACTGCTCTACAGCGCACATTTTGTAAATACATTATCTCTTTCGGCAAAGAAGCAAAAACGTGACATCTTAGTCCTGTGGCAGCCACCGTAGTGCTTCGAAAGGGAGGGGTGGAGTGAGTGGTTAGTTGCAATTCGCAACCTTACCACTAGATGTCACTAAATATTACACACAGCACCTTTGACTCTCCATTTCATGGGTCTCTCTTAGTAAACATCAAAGCTGCAATGTTTGTGTTAGCATACCCATTTGCTTGCATTTATTGTTATGAGTAGTCATTTATTCATCATAGATCCAGTGTCCATCTTTGTACTACTTAAACTTCTCAGCCTAAATGTGATTACTTGACATGTATCTGTTTGAATGTTGATCAGAGGACAAACAGAAGAAAAAGAAACGTCAGAAGGATAAATTGGAAGTTGAGGGAAGCACCCTGCAGCGCTCCAAAACCTTTGTCAGTCTGCTTTTTAAAAGTGGTCGCAGGAGGGAGCGATCTTCCTCAAGGGACAGGAAGGTCACTGGGACAGTGGACGGACAAAGAGGAAGGTCCAAATCCCCAAAACATCTAGATAATGAACCGGGTGAGTTGAATCCACCTACAGTTCAACATCTTTTGATGAGAGCACGCTCTGTGTGATATATGAATACTGGGGAATTTGCAGAGAGTATATGCAGATGAAGCCAGCGAGCGGCATAATGAGTTTTTAAGGAGGCTAAATGAGAGAAAGCAGCTTTACTGTATCTGTAGTGTTATGCAGTAATTCCCTTCGAGTGGCCTTGAATACGGCCCCTGGGGTTTTACTCAGCCAATGATGAATTGCATTGATGCCTGCTGAAGCAACACACAGAGACACATGCACTTCAATAGGCCTCCAAAACTTTGAAAAGATTACAAAACTTTGAGTTATACAGCTTCTCGGCTGGTCAGAGTGCATTGTTTTGTATGTCAACAAGAGATGATGGTGTAAATGTTTATGTACTCTGGTGAATTACAGGGATTATTTGATGGCACCAGAAATGTTATAAATGATGCTCATGTAAACATAGAAGCTTATTGCAGGGGTTCCCAAATTTATTATTCCAGGATCTACCTAGACAGGGTTGTCAAAACCCAGCAGAATATTTTTAAATTGAATACAACACAAATTCATAGCTAATCGACACGATTTTACAAGGCGTCTTATTTGTATGAATTATGTGTTTTAAAAAATATACTGTACTGCAATTTGTGAATCTAGTTTTTGTTGAAACTAGATTTTAGTATGATTCACAAGAAATATATATATACTGAAGTTTTCTTTGAGAGTAATTTCTTTTTCTTGTCATTTAATGTGTGAAATTTTTATTACTTATTACTTAAGTTTAATTGCAATAACAAAATTCCTTAAGGTGGAATTTAAAATCATTGTCATTGCTTTAAACTAAATTTTGTCATTCGTTGCAAAAGCCAAGCGACTTGTAATTTGTTTAGAATACATACCATATTGAAAATGGAATGATATAATAGTGATTTCTCTCAAAGGTTCATCCAGTATTATTGCTTTTATTGTGTAACTTTTTGCATAAGAATTGCTTTCATCTTTACTGTTATTCAGACATCTGTCCTGACTCTAGCTGTCGTGTTCACAGGTAAAGAGCGAGGTCGACCCAAAATCAGCCTATTGAGTTCTCCCAGAGAGACCCGAGCTGGTATGAAGGCACACAGCCCTATGCCCAGCCCAGAAACAATGAGCATGATGGAGGACATGGCCCACAAACTGCTCAATGAGGATGAGGTGGCTGCTGTCAAGAGACACTGTAAAAGAGTGAGTCAGTGTGGAAAATAACTCATATATGACTTCAGAAAGATTAATCTTAAATTTTATGAGATTGAATGGTGTGGGTGAATAAGGGTTCTGGAATACATGAAGAGTTCAGATGCAAAACCCTCTAAAAAACACCTTTGTCAAAAATGAGATTATGATGTTGAGTGAATGCTCTTCACACATATATATATGTTACTCAAACAATTTTGCTTCACAACTCGCTAAATACCACAATCTGCCAGGTCTAATATATCTGTTATTGCTGAAAGTAAATGTAGGAGCCTGTTGAAAAATGCTAATTTAAACAAAAAGCCGTCTGATGGATTTAGAGGGTTTTGCATCTGAACTCTTCACATGTAAATAAATGTTGTTGTGGATGAGAATTGGTCGTACCAGAAGTCTTTCAAGCCTTTTATTTCTAGTGAATCAGTGCGCCTGCAGAACACACTCACAAAAGACAGATTTGACTTGTCATTTACAATTAAGATCACACGTTCTGGATCCTCTGAACTCTGCAGTTTGAAGTCACACTTATTCTACAGAGAGATCAATGCAGCGGTTCTCAGATGTTCTGAGAACTCTTATGAAATACAAGCAAATGTTAATGCTGAGGTTAAAAGAAATGTAACTAGGGCATCTTTAACTTTCTGTTTTTTAGTTTCTGTCGCAGCGTGTGGTTGAGGATTTGGTGCGCCCCCTGTTGGCCATCTTGGACAGGCCCGAGAAGCTTTTGCTGCTGAGAGAGATCAGGTAACACAAAATCCCAAGGGCGAAATTTTGATTTTGACATTGGTGGGGACATAAATAAAATTGGTCTGCAGAGCCACATTATCACAAAAGTTTAGTGCCGTTTACTTGACTTATATAAACAATATAATATTTTAAAGCTTTTTTAATATTTAACCTTATTAATGTTACACAAGTCAAAAACAACAAATATACAACAGGTCCATTTTATTTTGTTTTTTATTTTTTACTTTTTGTGATGCCAATGAAAATTCTGGCAGGGTAAATAACATGTACTTTTAAAATCATGTTTTTAAGCCTAATCACATGTGACCCTACCTCTGCCTCTTCACCTTGGCTACAGCTTGGCAAGGCTGCTTCTGCCACCTGATAAAATGACAAAACTGGTGGTGCATGGCATCTGAACAATTCAAGCTCTCATTTTAAACACACACTTAGAAACTATACTGTAGATTGTCAACCTAACATTTGTCACAGTACTGAATTTCACAACTAACATACTGCTATGTCATTATTATCATCACTATTGACCTCACCAGTGACCCTGCCACACCACGACATGACAGGACAGCTTCTGTCACCTGACCTGACAAAATAATGCATTTCATATGACAGTGAGGAAAACATGGTTTAGACATATATAGATTACTAAAATTATTAAAAATGCCATCATTAAACATTGGCAATTGAGAAAATGTTCTGGGGCTTGGCTTACTTTGGTTTGTTTTAAAATATCTCCGAATTTCTACTTTTCTTTTTCTTGCTTCCATCCTCGGCCCCACTTAAAAAATCTTAATTATCACGCACGCACGCCCAGTTTTTTTTATCAGGTTCATGATTCACATTATGTTGCTGCCTAAAACATAACCCTCACACAGAAAACATGAGCTAATAACTAGATTACACAGAAACATGATTTGCGTCACGATTTGTACGCATTTTTAACTAATAAAGACATATGAAACATGCATATTGTCATGCATTGGGAAAACACTGTCCGTGACTCAGTATGTGAGGCAACTTGCCCCATATTTCGTCAATAAAATTGTTGGTAAGAATGTTTTTTCCTCACCTGCACAGCCTGAATAAACATGCACATTGCGTTGTGTTGACAGAGCTATGGCGCTTCGTACAAACGAAAGCAGCCTACGTCACACGTTAGCGAGAGAAGTAAAAGCCAATCATAAAGCGACCTGGGTTATAGAGGCGGGACTCAAAAAAGCACAGCCAACCCTGTTAGCGACGTGAGCTACAGAGGATCCACAAACAGCTGTTGTAAAAGATGTTCAACTTCAATTAAATGATTTCTGGAAAAAATAAATGTTGAATAAAATAAGTAATAGGTAAAAAACACAAGACACAGATGGACATCAGTGGTTATATATACATTTTTGGTCGAAATGATTGGTAGAGACAAATTAGTGTTCCCTGGATCGAGCCCTTGCAAAATCCTCTATAATATTTCATTCAGACGCCTTCTGAATGCATTCATTCTTTACATTCAAATGTTGTATGTCTGTATCTAACATATGTATTTAACTTTGTTTCATCTAGAATGATCATCCCTCCTTCAGAACTGGGACGTTTTGACAGTATGGTGTTACCCTTTGAGCTTGAAGCCTATGACATACTAAAAAGTCGTTCTGGTAAGAAAAAAACTCTGTTAAAGTGATAGTTCACCCCAAATAAAAATTCTGTCATCATTTACTCACCCTCTTGTCATTTCAAAGCGGTATGACTTTCCGCAGAACACAAAAGAAGATATTTTGAAGAATTTTGTTAACTGGCTTCACTTGCATTGGTTTTGTGTAAGTGAATGGGGGCCAGTGCTGCTTACCAGCTTTCTTCAAAATATCTTCTTTTGTGTTCTGTGAAAGAAAGAAAGTCATAAAGGTTTGAAATGACTTTGACAAGAGGGTGAGTAAATGATGATAGAATTCAAGTGTTCATCCTCCTGAAGACCTGATTGGTCCAAATGTTGTTTTCTCTTTAATAACATCTTTACTTTATATCAATGTACTCTGGAAAAAAATGAATACATTTCTTCATTGGTATTGTCAGGTGTATGTATAAATATAAGTTGATCCCACATATACATTTCAGAATCAGATTCCGATTCTGAAATGTACTGTATATGTAGACACAACATAGGCCTATACAGTATGTACATGCACTCTCAAAAATAAAGGTGCTACAAAAATGTTCTTTACAGCGATGCCATAGAGGAATGATTTTTTGGTTCCCCAAAGAACCATTCAGTTACAGGTTCTAAAAATAATCTCTTACATTTTTTAAGTCTAAATAACTTTTTTAACTAAAAATAATTTCTTTACTTCTTTCAGATGTTAAAGGTTCTTAATGGAACTATACAGTCAAAAATAGTTCTTCTATGGCATCGCTTCACACTTTTATGTTATAAAAATGAGCAGTGTCTCAAATACAGATCCTGGAAAATCCTTTCAGTGTGATGCTGTTTACTTAGTGTTTGTGTTTTTTCAGTGAGATCTCCTGTTCTGCGTTCTCCTCGGCATGGTGGAACACCCCGTCGCCATTTAATAACACCCATCCCAGGTAACGTCCCCACCACTGTGAGCTTGTGCAAGTCTCTCTTCTCTCAGTGCTGTGCCATGTCCCCACTCTGATCTCTGTAGGATGTTATATAACCAGAGGTTTAGACTCCCACTCTCCCCCGCAACATATTTCATAACCTAAAATGAATGTCTGACGGAGATAAACAAATACACACATACATATTTAATCTGCACAACCCCTTCCACACACACACACACACACACAAACCAGATTGTCCTCTATATTAGTGAGAACATCTCATAATCTACTATTGATTTTATACTGGAATACTGATATTTTATGACATAATAAAATTGAAAGTTTGGCCAAATTATAACAATTTTCACCTTCCAAAACATCCTTACAAGCTGGTTTTTCATGTTGCACAAACACAAAATCTGGGTTACTGTTATAGTGAGCTTTGATCATTGTTTGCTGCCGTTTGAGACACACGTGCATCATTTGCAGGATGCCAAACACACATCACTGACAGAATTAAATCGAGGCGTCAACACTGCCCGGTCTGTTTCCTTCTGCTGCTGACACTGCATATGACCTAATGACATCTGACCTCATGACATCTGACCTCAGAGCGCACAGTGTCTGCCGTCTTTGTCTGCAGCGTTCGCCCAGTGGCTGCATGTGCTTGTGACTTTTGAATGGAAGTGGTTTCTGAAATGCAAGAAAGGTGCCTTGCTTTGTTTAACCTTCAAGCACGCGGCCCACGCAGGTCTGAGGCTTAACGCAACTCCTTTGTACCATCTACAGAAGAGTAATTCAAAACCCCCTTGCTCTCCAGGCCCCTGAAATCCGAGCGAGATCGTGCGTGTACGCAACACCACACCGTAGCTTACTCAATGGATATGAATGTGCGATTGTCGCTCAAATTTCTGGATGAAAGGGAAAGTGTGTGCGTGAGAGAGAGAGTGAGGTTTTGTAACATCTGCACTGATTTAAACAGATGTAAATGAGTTCAGCATTTTGAGCGTCATGTATGAATGTAAAACATTCAAAACTATCCAAAAAAGGACTGTGACGGTAATGTCATGGTGCTATTATACATACCATGGTACGGAATTATTACCATAGTCATATACCATGGTATTTAGTAACTTGTAACTATGAAGGTGTACCAAGGTGTCCAGAAAGCATGTTATAACCATGTGGATTATAAATATATTTTGAAGCAATTGTCATTTTTGTAACTGGTAATTGTGGTGAGCGAGACATTATTCTGAGTTTTAATGTCCACCTGTATCCCGTCACAGACTACAGGGGCGGATTTCAATTGCAGCCAGTGCAGGACCTGCAGAGAGAGCGTCAACTCTTAGAAGATCTAGAACGTCTGCGCTTCGCAGGTCTACCGACCGGCCGTCTCCCTCCTCCTCGAGTGTTCACACCTCTCCTGGATGTACCGGTGGACACATACATCTCAGACTCAGTCAGCCATCGTTCCCTGAGCCCCGCTCAGCCTAACTGGCCGCAGTCAGATTTCCCTCACAGCTCAGAGCGCCATGGACATTCCCCTCAAAGAGACAATGCTTTCCCCCAGACATCACACCATGACTCTTTATCCAGCGGGGGGGATTCTGTTCCAGAGCGTGGAAGGTCTCCTTATAGGAATGGTCATAGAATGAAAACCCAGAATGGAAAGGAGGTGAAGTACACCGTGATGAGCGCACACAGACGGAGCAGAACACCGCTTACCCAGGTGTTTGGGCCCAGCTCAGATCAGGACTGGAGAGGAACTGTGAATGGACACTCAAACAGCAAAGAAAACTTTTCAAAGCAGGAGTATGAACTTACCACGGTTTCTATCTCCAAGACCAAACAGTCCTTGGGTGAGTTACTTGAAGACACTTGTTCTGAAATTGCGCAGGAATGCATTCACAAATGACAGCATAAATATGACAAAGATAACTGATAAAAGGTGAATGGTCTTATCAAGGCATCCATCATGACCCTGCTGAAAAAAACAACAGAAACCCAATAGAAAACATCACATTAAAATACCACAATGAACCATTAGCTTTTCCCCAAATTTCTTTTAGTAGTGTGTTTTGGGCATTATTCCAAAAGGGTGTAATGGCGTTATATTGGTTCTCATTGGCCAGATAACAACCCACCAATAGAATATACCACATACCAGTTTAGGCACTAGTTTCCATTAAAACCAATACATTAAATCTGGTACATTTTCTGTTGTTTGAGGCAGGGTTATATTGTTTTCTTCAACCGTGCAAAGTAACCCATACTCTCTTGTGAGAGAAAATGCTTAATATTTTGTCAGTGAGTAAATTATGGGGCAATTTTCATGTTGGGGTGAACTATCCCTTTGACTTACTGATGTAAATATGTTTCCATTTCTCCCTCACCAGCAGATGGCAGTGATTTGCCCTAACTAGCAACAGCTAACCACCCAAACCCTAAACAATGAGACATTTATAATACACATGACATATACAATACATTTAATCTTGACCAAATCCAGTGTAATTAAAATCAAAACGTTCTTCATGCATCAAAGTGAAAAATCTTGAGAAATACAGGAATGATTTATAGATATATTGAACTAAAACCATCAGTGACATATCATATGACTCAGTGATTTCTTCTCTTTGTGCAGGCATTAGCATCTCAGGTGGGATAGAGTCAAAGGTGCAGCCAATGGTGAAGATAGAGAAGATCTTTCCAGGAGGAGCGGCCTCCACAAGTGATGTTCTGAAGGTAAAGGATCCCCCTCATACAACAGGTATGGCGGATTCAGACGGTACGCGGTGGAATTGCCGCCTTTCTCTCTAGTTGAAGCGTTTTGTGCAGTCTAGGCGGTGCTCGCGTCGTGGTGTTGATTACAACCAACAAGGTCCCACTTGTATTTGCTAAAAACGAAATAAAACAAATAAAATTCTGTTTTCGTCATTATTGGTTTAATTTCACTTACTGTCTTCAATGATTTAATAAACATTTTTCGTTTGGGCCAACTAATGTTGCTTAAATCGATTTGCCTGTGAAGCGTCATCACTTGCACGTGCTGAGGTAAAGGATTTGTGGGAAATACGATTTTGTATCAGGTAACCCAAGTAACGTTAGGCTAACCTAAACAATGCATCCCAGGCACAGGCTTTTGAAAGAAATGCAAAATCTTCTTATTTGTGTATGAGATTTTCGACGTATCGTACAGCTCTGGGAAGTCAATAACTAATACATAATAATACAAGTTGAGTAAAATGTTCTATGATTGGCTGGTAATAATCGGTTCATTGATTGGTTAAATCCGACGCGGCTCACAATAAGATCAAATATTTTTATCTTCAGCGGCGCCTGCCGCAAAGAGTCGTGCCTGTGGAAGCGGCAGGATTTTCGGTGCACGAGCACGGTTTGCGCTCCGCCAATGAAACCGCCTGCGTTTTGCCGTTTACCGCATGTTTCCCATTGAAAATGAACTGGACAAATGCGACTGCCGCGTACCGTCTGAATGGCCCATTACTCAGATTCACTACAGTATACTGCAAAAACGTATATGGCACAGACTCTTATGAAACCATCTGCTTCATTGAGTAATTTCTGCCACAGAGTTACATCATTTGTGCTGTATTGATGGGCTAATATATTTGGCAGGTGACCTTGGCTGCTGGCCTAAGTGATGCTGTTGATTTTATTTTTGGTTATAGCTGCCATTCCGTTTTATTGGATGAGAGCAAAGACATTTTTCTAGGCTGCAACTCATTCATCATTTATGAATTACATTGACCAGGCTAGTACTGTAAATATATTGTTCTGAGACGACTGCTTTTAATCTTTTTACGGCCACATGTTAACACAGATAATGTATAAAATCAAATTTAACAGCTATCGCTTCTCATATTTCTTCACTAAACATTTTTCATTTGATTATTTTTGTACCAAAAACGTTTTAGTTTTATTCCTCATCCAACAGCATGCACAGAACAAATAGCTAGTACTTTTTTAATTCTTGGTACTTTCTTAAATTTAACCATACTTTATTTTTTTATTTTTTTTACATAAGGGTCATAGAGATGCCTGTACATACCTTGAACTTCTTTATTATTGATATGCTGCCGTGTGCACAGTTTCAAGAAATGGTATGTGCACATGAAGTTAAATGAGCTCTTGCACATTCGTCACGCATGACCACCCGTTCTACGATAATGTCATTTTTAATACATGCACCCATGCACTTGTGCAGATGCATGGAATATAAACCAGGCTAAAAAGCAAGCCCAGTATGGCTTATACTTGTTGGGGCACTAGCATTCAAAACACAAGATATGCATTTGCAGGTCTTTCGCACACTTGTGCCACTTACATACCACCTGACCTGTGACATGTTGCCCAAAACATCCGGCCCTGTATCTGAGGCCGAATATAGCCCAGAGCAGTTGACTTGAATACCTTGCACTGTCAACAGCACCTCTGTGACCCCACATACAAGGTTAAAGATCCCACGTATGTGCGTACGAACGTGTACTTCAAGAGAACACGTATCGCTATCGATCACAGCCTATCAGGTGACGGCGTTTCCCTGACCTGCTCTGAGAGGCTTGTGTTGCCAAACTCGAGATCAGGTTTCAGAACCCTTCAGATGACAAGACCATCCACAGGTGCAAGACTGGTGAGTGTGGACTCCTGGGTATTTCCATTTATAACAAAGACTGATTATTTCACATTCCCTTCAACAAATGTGACAATGTTGTCACACCGCAAATTCGGCTATCTTCACTGTGCCCTGCAGATTAACAAGACTGTGTATTTAAGTGTGTTGTGTGTCCTGTTGACATACTTCCTCTTCCTGTTGTCTAACTGATAACTGCATTATCTGAACAGCATGCACGCTTCAGCAGCGTGGAGGTCGGGTTCCTATCACACATCGACTGCAGTCACATCCCTCTTATCCACGGTTTTTGACGGCAGAATGAGGTCAGGTGTTGTGTATGCGTTTGGGCTTGGGTTTGCGTGTAGAAATGAGTCAAGCTCTCTCTTTTTGATGTTGATTGTCTGAGGCCTAATTAGTCTTTGCAGCAACATCTTCATTATTTGCTCTCGACTCGCTGCCCTACTTCTCTCCGTTGTTCGGTTTATGAATAATGATGGTTTGGGTTTAATAAGAGATTATTTAACATAAAAGAGATTTAGCTAGATTTGAACATTTTCAACAAGATGACATCTTTCTGCTTTTATTTGATGGCACAGTGAAGAGGGACGTGACGTGTTTTTGGGTGATTTCTAAAACTTTATTAATTTGGTTGGTTGCTATGGTGTTGCTAGGGTAGGTAGTTCTATGGTGTTATGGGTGTTTCTTGCTGTTGCTAAGTGGTTGCTAGGCTAGGGTGTTCTGAATGGTTTCTTAAGTAAAAAATGCAAGAAGTCAACCCTAGGTTTCTACACTCTAAATATGCTAGGTTGTTTTTAACCTATGGTTGGGTAAATCATGGACAAAACCAGCCGCTGGGGGAAAGTTCAAAAAACACAAAAGATATTTTGAGAAATGTACATACAATGGAAGTCAATGGAGGCCAGTTTAAAAAGTATGTTTTTTTGCTTCAAATTCATAATCTTAGATATAAGCGAGCAAATTATTTCCTTACTAATACATGTCAGCACTCCGTCTGAAAGGAAATAATTTGTCTCCATGCAGCTCTAGGAAGGTGCTAAACACTTCAGTCCCTTTCGTCATCTTTCTCTCACTCTCTATGAACACACACACACGCTACAGCACAATAAAATGTGTTATACCCTGATAACTCATCTTTCCTCCGGAACCACGAAGCTTTGATGTGTTTGTGGTTAAAAAGGAAGACAGCATGCAAAAAAATGATGTCTCTGTGGCTCCTTTAATGTAAGAGGTGTGATGTTTTCAGGCTCTTTAAAAGCTATAAAGGGAGAAAAGCACAAAGTAACATTGAATTTAATGTTTTGCATTTCTCTTCATAATAATCTCCTCTTAAAAAATTGAAGAGAGAATATTTGTTATCTTAAAGGGATAGTTCAATTTCTTTCATCGTTTATTCACCCGCATGTCATTAGAAACCTGTTTGACTCTCCTCTGCAGAACACAAAATATATTTTATATTGACTTCCATTGTATTGAAACAACATACAAATCCAGAGAGAGATATACAGATTTTGAACTCCGGTGAAATAAATGATGTTCTATCCTTTAAATGAATAAGAACAAGTGCTGTCAAGCTTTAGTGGCAAAAATCATAACATCATAGCATCAATCGCCCTTTGTCCTAACTCTCATAACAGTGTTTGTTTTGATGGACCAATGAAGCAGAGGAGAGATTGAAAACAGACCCTGACCTCTAAGGACGGGTGTAGTGACTTTACTAGACAGGTGCATCCTGGCGAGAAATCACGACAGAGAAGAACTTGTGTGTTTGTGAGATCAGAGGCACTTTTGACTTTATTTCCTGGCAGGAAAAAAATCATTCCAAAGAGTCTACGTATAGATTTTGGGTTCGCCACTTGTACGATGTCCTGTTCATGCTGATGACGGTTGTTTACATTCAATTTATGCATTTAGCATTTGCTCTTGCTTTGTTGTTATGGGGTTAGTGATTTGTTTAGATGTTGGATATATCCCATGTTTTTGACCTGAAAGTACTCCACATCTGTGCTTCAGGTTTGCCAGGTTACAATCAGAGAGAAAAACCATCCATTTCTGAAGTCATAATAAGCTGATGTCATCCACTGGCAGAGCTCTCTTTTACTCTCTGACACACACATGCGCTCCATGGATGAGATCATTCACAGGTATTAAAGACAGGGAACAAAGGAAATGACTGGCATCCTGTGCTTGCAGCTTCCTGCCATTCACACATTACACAGCCCTGTGCGCTTTGCCAGAAATATACAGGGATGCGTTTGGAAAAACCTCTGCGTTAATGACCAATCCTATACATGAATTTTTCTAAAAATCTCTCTCTCTCTTTGTATGTGTGTGCAGGCTGGATTCGAGCTAGTGTCAGTAGATGGAGAGAGTCTCCAAGGTGTCACACATCAGCACGCTGTGGATGCCATTCGGAGGGCTTTCAGCAACAAGGCCAAAGACCCCATGGAGTTCATCATCAAAGTTCCCAAGAATCCGAGGGAATGACCTGAACGCAACCAGACTCATGTTTAAATGTTTTTGCGCTAATGCTCTGGGGTATGAAAAAGGGCACATGCCCGGTTTGATAGTGAAGTCATGCCATCATGTCCAGTGGGGTGAGAGGCAGACCCCTGAGCAAGAATAAAAAAAATGGGCTTCCACGGTGTCCATTCACAGGCACAGATGTTTTTCCTTTCTTAGCTAAATCTATTCCTTCATTTTCTGTTTACAAGAAATCTGAGAAAACCATCATAACTTTTGCACCATTAAAGGCACAAAAGCCAGAGTTAACATGATATGAGTGAACTGTGGGTTTCTATTTTGGGTTCAGCTTTCAGCCCCCGTCAGCGTGTGAGATAAGACGCTGGCGTGACATGCTGATTATGAAAGTCATAACACTACCCATCCAGGCAACAGTTACACATGAGGCCTCTCCACATTCATGCCTCCAAGAGATTAAACAAAGCCATGTTATGGATTTAGATCCAGATTAGGTCTTTTATTTTTGGGGGTTTGGTTTAGTTAACTGAAGACTCTTAGTTCCTGTTCTCTGTTTTTTGGCAACATGTATGCATACATTTAACTTGTAATTGTGCCTTAATTCTGCACGTATGGATAGTGCAATTGAAATCTATACTTGGTGATGGTTGTAGCATCAGTGTTATATACAGATTTTATTTCTGAGAGACTGTAAGCATCTAGGAAAGCATGTACAAAGCATCTGATCTGCACTTTTTGCAAGTCATTTTATTACAAAAAACATTGTGTGATTCTAAATAAAAAAGTTAAATGCACAGTAACCTGTTTTTATTGTGTAAGACTGTAAATATGACCTTGAATAAGCCACAATTATTGATGAAATACCTTTCTAACTTTCACAATATCAGTGTCAATAACATTGATTAAAAGATTGGTTTTGCAATTATGAACGCATTGCAACCTGATGCAAGTTTTTACGAGCATTGAAAAATGGGCAAGCGTTAAAAAAACATTTAATTCACTGGTGTAGCCAGATAAGCTTCTGAATTACTGTTAACTGTATGTATAAATCATAAGACACCGCGTTCAATGTGAGGTGACTTGCTTTAATTAAACACATTTTACAAGAAATATACAGCATGAAAATATACATGACTACAAACATTATAGATTGACAAAACACACAAGCACATATATGAGGGGAAGATTAAACGTTAATTTGCTTTGGTCTATTCACAGTGATTACACCTTCAAAATACATATTTTGCATGTGTAAAACAAATATATTGAATATGTCAATATGAGAAATATTCACATGTGTATTTAATCAAAGATGTGATTGACTGATAGAAGAGATGTAGTACTGTTGAGAGGAAAGAGAACATGTGCGGTAGTGATTGTATCGTCATATGACTTAAGAAACAAGAGAACAGGATGCTATTCATTGGACGATTCAACACATTTCTCCCTGTCCAATCACAGTGCTCCTCTGGCCATTAGGATTCTCAGGTTGTGTCATTATAAAGCTATTGCAATAACGTTGTACCATCAATGTAGATCGCGTTTTCACGGTTTCAGGACATAATCAATAGCAACGCAAGGTTAGAACGATCACAACCCTTAAGAAAATTAACCATGTTTTTTTTGTGGTACAAGTGTAGTAATGTTTTTTTGGTGCATTGTTTACTTCGGGCAAAACCATGGTTTTACTACAGTAACCATCGTTTACTATGGTTTTTACAAAAAACATGGTTTTCAAAACCATGATTATTTTGTGATAACCATTGTTTTACTACAGTAACCATGTTTTTTTGGTTTTAACTGTAGTAAACCATAGTTTTTACATTTTAACTGTAGTAAAACCATGGTCAATTTTCGTAAGGGGAAAAGTGAACCATTCTGACAAATACTAGTGAATTGTTTGGTCTTGAATGAAAACAGAGTTTGACTGTCACAGATCTGATAAAGTGATTATCATGATTGTGAAGAGTGTACATTTTCAGTTTTTTTGTTTGTAAAAAGGGAAGCAGTGTTCATACAAGGTGAATGTAAAACGCATGCAAGCATCTTTGGTTGAGATGTATGAAATGTCATTTTGCATGCAGCTTTCTCCCCATGACATCGTTTTGCCATTTTATTTGCTCTTTTTTACCTGATGCCACACAATCTCACATTGAAAAAATGAAGCATCATTACAGGTGGCTAGCCTTTGTTATGTTTAGGCCCGTCACAGTGTTTAGGGCAGCTTTCACAATAGCCAAAATGACAACCAGTGATGATGCTTTATGTTTTCAACAGGCATGGATGTGTTCAGACCACAGTTAAATAGATTTTATGAAAATATGAAAGCAATAACTGCTGTTAGAGCTTTTCATGAATTGCTGATGGCAAATGGTCCCTATAGAGTGTGTGGATCTGTTAAACCCACAGTTACCTGTGTTACCACAAAATAGCATTAGGTGCTATATATAAAAATATACATCATATATATTTAGATTTTAATTCCTCTTTTGTTCTTTAAAGGATCTGTTCTGTAAAAAACAAAAAGATAGTGTAATATATATATATATATATATATCCCTTTTTTAACAAAATGATCACAAACATTTGATTAGTATTTCTGTATTCAAATCTAACATGACATATACTGTATACTGTATGTATTCATAAACTATGTTATTACTGAACAGAAATGCCCCACCCACTATGGCTGGAGAAAGTATAACCTATGTGATGTCATAACCTGATACCAGATTGTCTGGCATCATAATGCTACGGTCTCATGCACACATGCAGTTCACTACTGTATGTACAGTGTGCACAGCGATACTTAGGAAAGAAAAATATATTTTGTCTCTATATCTGCTAGTTATGTTCGCTAATATACAATCTAATTATAAAAATAACACTTCTACATTAGTGATTAGTATCAAATGTAGTGTAAGCAGCGAGTCTGTGGGATGAAACAGAGAGTTCTTACTGCATAGTGCTGCAAATGGCTGAGAAGAAATGGCACAATGTTATAACTCTAAACATTAGCATAACAACAAAAACACCAATGCAACAAAACTGCAGTTTCAGTGACCTAACATGAGATGCTCAATAGATCTCCCAGTCTCTTGGTTAATAATGGTACGAAGGGAGTTAAGCATTGTGTTCAGACCATTACATGATATCACATCTTGTGCATGAACCTCTATTACCATGTAGCTGATGTATGAGGTTCCTCTCACCTGTACTTTGATCTTATTGGGCTTCTGATGTGGGCTTCTCATTGTGCATAAGATATTAACCATAATATTAAAAGATTGAGGACATCCTTCCCTTCAACGGTGCTAATAAACTGCTGTATGCAGTCACTGTACATTCAATGGAAACCGCTCACAGGTTTCTGAGGCGGTGTGAGGAACATCATAAAGATGAGAAAACACAGCTTCATGCTTTATTGGCCTCGGCTGACAGGGCTTGTCCCAAATGGCGCACTTGATGTGACTCACAGTCATGCTGCCTCCTCTCCAAAAAATCATTTGTCGTTTTAGCAAAGTGAAAAGGTGCGCTCACAAGCACTCCATCGCACTCTTTTTTCAAGACATGGGCAGGAGTTAAACTAAGTCAGTTGAAAAATGTATATGCAACAGCAACAGGGCTTTATGTTTCTTTAAACAAAGATTTTTCTCCAAAATCACTGTAGAGAATACAAAAACAGTCTGCCGATTCTATCTGGGCCTGGACATGGAACGCCACAACAACTGGAATTAAAGTGTTCATGAAAAAGTGTTGAGAAGCATGCCTGTGATGACTGGTGTTCCTCACACAACCACGGTTAAGGTGAAATCTGAGACGTCGCTGGTAGAGAACGGGATGAGTCTGCTAGATTTCAGTCGCAGTGATCTCCTCAAAGTGGATCTCGTTGCTCCGCATGTCAAACTCCTCCATATCCCTGTTCTCCAGCTCCAGACTGAGCTCCCTCATCACACGCTCCAGGTCACGGTTCCGCCGGTACATCTGGATGTAGTTCTGCTGCAGCTGTTTCTGGTAACAGATCACTTTGTCTTTCTCCTCCTGCCACACCCTGCGCTCGTCCTCGAAGGCCTCCAGCTGGTCCTCACTCCGTCTCCTCTCGTACATCAGCTCAGCTCGCAGACGCTCCACCTGCTGACAGAGACCGTGCAGCACGTCCACGCTCTGGCGCTGCACCTTCGCTTCATCGCTTTCATACGCTAGACGTTGCTCCTCGCTGCCGTTGTCCCGGAACGCAGGGCTGAGCCCGTGGACGATTCCCATACGGCTTTGGGGCAGGGGTAGACTCATGCATTGACCTTTAGAAGGCTGGGTAGTGGGCATCGCCAGAGCCTCTTTGAGACGGAGAGACTCTTCTTCCAAACGGCCCATTTTCTCCCGCAAGAGCTCTGCTTCACTCTTGCGGCGCTGTAGCTCGTTCTCACAAACTTCCAGTTCTAACGTGCGGGTGCGGGCTGTGGCACTGGCCTCTTGCGAGCGAGCATGGCTGGCCTGCAGCTCGGAGCGGGCTTCTCTCAACTGAGCCTTCACAGCAACAATATCACTTGCCTTTTGACTGAGGTCTGCTTGAACATCCTTCAGCTGCTGCTTCAATAAGGAGATCTCACCTGACTTCTGACATACCTATAACAAACAGACACAAAGGCACGAGTTAGAAATTAATCACATGTTCAGTTATGCCCGATTTAGACTATATGAATATAATACTTCTGCCTTTATGATGTTCATTGAGGGACTTCCACGACAGAGTGATAGAAGAAAAATACTGGTGAACAATACTGGAGGCACTGGAATTATCATTAAGATAATAATTCTGACAATGCAAAAGCTAGTTCAAAACAAGCCGCTTTGATACAATTGTGGAAATAACTCGCTTTTGAAAGTAAAAGTAAGAAAGTACTAGATTTTTAATGTACTGCACTAAGGTATTACGTAAAGGTAAAAAATGGACAAGTTGGCCTGAAGTTAACTTCCGGTCTGTGTTTGGTTATAATATAACAATTTATTTGATATTCATTTATAGTAATATTTATTTATATTAATATTCTATTGTTAATTAATTGTATTAAATTAAAACTACCCAACATTTATTGATTCTTTGCACCAGTCTAACGGAAATTAAGTTTGGTCAACGTAACGTTTGTTTATGTTGTTGCTGCTGAAACGTCTATATTATTTAGTAAATTTTTACCAAAGTAAAAACACTCAAAGTACATATACTTGATAAAATACTTAAGTACTGTCCCCTGAGTCTGAACTGGACATTATGTTCTGTGATGAGACTCTACCAGGTCTCACCTCCCACTTTGTTTCTTCCAGTCGGGGACCCAGTTGAGTCTGCTCTCTCTCAAAAGATGCACATTTCTTCTCCAGCGCCTCTCTTTCCTGCAACAGTTGGGAAAAGTCCTCCTGCAGTTTCTTCTTCTCTTGCTGCAGCTGGAACACCTGCAGCTGAAGAACCTGCTGCGCCCGCTGGGCCTTTAACTGCACTTGCTTCATCTTTGATGCGCAACTCTGCCGAAGATCCTCCATCTCCTGCTCACAGCGCTTCTGTTTCTCTTCATACACCTGTAGAAAAGAACATGACAGGATTCAAGATTAATATTTTGTCTTGGTGTTCCATTGTATTTGATCATCCAAATAGCACCAACAGTTGGTAGAAAACTGAATGTTTAATAGTCACCTGACAGATAGCTGCTTCATTCTCATCCAGGTTGTCCCTGAGTTGCTGTAGCTCCAAGTCTCGTTCCCTCAGTTTCTCCTCTAGTTCACGTATGACCCCTTCATATCCTTCCCCCGGAGCCGGGGACCTCCCACACGATCCGCTGTCTGACAAGGGTTGGCCTCTGCCACTTAAAGACCCCGTGCTCTTACTTGATGACGATCGGCCGCTGTCGGAATTAGAGTGTCCGTGGCCACCGCCAGCGGGTGTTTCCATATTCCCATTGGGTACCTCGCTCTGTGCCAGGCTGTACCCCGTGCTGCTGTAGGTGGGCAGGCTGGAGAGGGAGTTGCGTCCCGAGTCTGACATGGTACAGGATTGGCTACTCCGTGCGTTGCGTCCCCCGCTGTAAGAGTTCCGCTTCTCGGCGCAAGGCAAACCTGCTCCAGCACTAGGAAGTAAGATGTTGAGACTGCCCTGGCTTTCAGACAGACTGCCCCCTGGACGAGGTGACAAGTACTGCACAGAATTACGATTCTTGGGGACCACGGGCTTAAAGGCAGTGGGACGGATCAATATCTTCTCCATACTCTGTGATCAAAAACAGGGTTATTGTGATTACTACTAACACACTGACTACCTTAATGATCAAAACAATATCACAATGGCATCATCTAGTCTTGTTGAGGACTCTTGCAGTGCACAGTCATGGTATAGACTGTGACTATAGATAAGATTTAAAGGGACAGTTCACCCCAAAATGAAAATTCTTTCATCATTTGCTCCCCCTTTAGTCATTCCAAACCTGTGTGACTCTTTTTGAGATATTTTGAAGAATATTGGTAACCAATCAACATTGGCACACATAGACTTCCAATGTCTAGACACAAAACCACTAAGACATTTCTCAAAATATCTTCTTTGTGTTCCACTGAAGAAAGAGTCATATACAGCTTTTAATGACAATAGGGAGAATAAAAGATGACAGATTTTTTAATTTTTTGTGTGAACTATCCCTTTATGGTCAGCTTTTCACCCATTGAGTAAGCAGTTTTCGAATGAGGCCTCATTTAATGTTAGAGAGTGTAACTGAGATCTGTCATCGATTAGATGTATAAGGTGAGAGATGGCATATTGATGTATTGCTTTATCTTTGAGTACAGAGATTAAAGTTTCACGCAATCAATAGAAAAACAGCCAAACAAACATGCACCTGTTGTCTGTAAAGAGCCTCAGCAACACCACTTTTCATTAAAGGAATAGTTCACTCCAAATAAGAAAAACATTCTGAAGCACCCCCAGACTCACCTTTTCCAGCCTGCCTGAAACTGGAACGAGCTTTGGAGGAGGACCACCAATGTTACCATTCATGCCCCTGTTGTCAGGAGGCTCTTCGGTATCGCTGCACGGACTGCATGCGGACACGTGATTATCATTCCAATCGCCCACCGACTCATCATTCAGATAGCCGTAGTTACCATTGCCAGCAGAGATGAGTGCAGATGACTTGGTTTTAGTGGGTAAAAGAGGCTGGTTGTTGAGAAGCTGCTCCTGTGAGCTGGCGCTGCGGAGCGTTCCGTCTTGCTGTCGGAAACAGCTGGTGGCTGGTGTGGGTTTACGATACTTAGCACCATAGTCGCTGACGGCTCGGCAGTGGCGCTCCTGGTAGGTGCGTCCAGAAATGAGGCTGCTGACGGAACCCATGGTGCCTGCCACAGCCACAGGGGGGGAATGAGACACTGAGTAGCACTGCTGGACGTCAGCGCTGGGTTTCGGGTGATCAGTGGGCACAGGCAGAGCCTGAACTAGAGCCATGGCGAACACACGCCCAGGACATATAATCTGTAGAGAGAAACAAGAAGAAGAGACTGAGTTTGTACATAGATCACAGAGGGATGATTTCTACGTTACTTTAGCTCAGTTGGTAGATAATAACTAAAGAAACGGCCAATTAAAAACAGATTGGCGAGCATTAGCCGTGAGTTATGTGGCTGCGAGGCAGCATTTAATCTGCAATATATTTAGCTTGCTTCTGTGTGCTAAGAGCAGTTTCACCAAGTGGAATAATCTGCAAAAAGTCTGCCAGTCCAATCAATTCCAAACACATCCAGCGCACTTCAGAACACACTCCCAAAGGACTTCAAATTGCATTCCTTACTGCCACACACAAGAGAAACACACAGATCTGAGTTTCAGGAGAGATCAAGCTGCCCTGACTGCAGCGGCATCCCAATGACCTCTACCAGAGCGACAGAGAGAAAAACGAAAAACAAAGAGAAAAAAAATATTTCTGGGAACTGGGGTTACATGAGTAACCTTATCGTTCCCTTTCAATACGGTTCACTTCGCATTGTGTTTAGCAAAACGCTATGGGAATCATATCCCATCACGCCGTGCTTACGCGGGGGTAAGCAAACTCTTGCCGAGGTTGATTTTGAACCCCAATTCTCCAAATGCCCGAGGACAACAGACCTGCTCGTGCATATCTCTTGTTCCAACTGGGCTAGAATAAGCCATTCGTCTAGATAATTCAGAATGCTATTACCCTCCTGTCTCAGGGGGGCAAGCGCTGCATCTGCACATTTGGTAAATGTACACTGGGCGAGAGAAAGCCAGAAGGGAATGACCGTGTATTGGTAAGCAGTCACCATTATGCGAATCTCAAGAGCGGTCTGTGGCGGGATGCTATCGGGATGTGAAAATCGTCTTTCAGATCCTCCTGTTTAAACCAATCCCCAGGGCGAATTTGGGCCATAATCCGTTTGGCAGTGAGCATTATGAATGGCCGTCTCATAAGCGAGCGATTCAAAACACGTAAATCTAGAATGGGTATCAGGCTCCTGTCTTTCTGCGGTATGAGGAAATAGTGGCTGTAAAACCCTGACTCGCTAGGGCCTGCTAGCGAACTGAAGCGAGTAGCCGTTTATCACCACGTTTATGATACATTCAGAAATACCGAAACCCCTATTAAAAACAGGGGTTTCGGCGTTAAAAATAGGGGTTTCGCTATAACAGCGATCGTGGGTTTGGGAACGCGTAGCGTGTGAGCGGGCCTATAATTTACAGCATTAGCACCGTGTCCAGTGCCCTGATGAAAACAGAGGACAGGATCTTCGGGTGTGGGCACAGGGTCGAGCAGCAGCCGGGGACCTCTTACCCTGGAGACAGGCACACTTTGCCGGAACGGAGCGCTTTAGATCAGGCTCCACTCTCGGCTGCTGCTGGGGCTGTGGCGGTATGGGTGCTGGCTTGGGACGTTGCTGCTGTGGCGGAGGTTTTTAACGACTGGTATCAGCAGAGGGCCCCACCCTCTTCGGAAGGAAGTAGCGCATCACCTGCAACGAATTTTATGGTGCGCAGAGCCAGATCTGTTGTGCTGCGCAGCTCGCGGAATAACACGGGGTTGAGCCCCTTCTCGTCCATATCTCAGAGAAGCTTTGCCTGGAAAACTTGGAGCACCACCGTCGCGTGGAGGGAAGAAGCAGCTCGGCCGTTGGTGGCGTAAGACTTGGACAGCCAAGGCAGATGTCAGGCGGCACGGCTTGGATGGGTGGCTGGGTCTCACTTTCCAACTGCTGGCTGAAGATGGGCAGCTATGGATTCCTCCAGAGGTGGGAGCTTCGTATATCCTTTGTCATCAGTGCTGTCAACCGAGGAGCGCGTGTGGGTGACAGAGCTGTGGGCGCGGGTAGAGTGGGGGCGTGCCACGATCTAGTAAGCTCTTGGCGAACCTCTGGGAATAAGGGATCAGGTCTCTGGTGGGGAGGCTGCTGACGACGCCCCAGCTGCAGGATCCACTCGTCCAGGCAGCTGTGTTTCGGCTTGATCGGAGACGACCATTCGATGCTGAGCTCCGCAACCGCTTTGGACAGTATTCTGACGAGCTCGGAGTCAGAGCGAGGAAGCGGCCCAATCGTCGCACTCCGAGGCGGGGGACAGAACTTTATCCAGCTCGTCTGCCAGCGGTGCTGCCCAAAATAGCGGGCCCAAATGCCATTGGTCTGTGATTTTCACAGACGTTAACCAATAGGCTTCAGTATCAGATAAAACAGGAGTTTTCCCATAGCGTTTTGCAAAACGCAATGAGAAGTGAACCGTATCGAAAGGGAACAAGTGTATCAACGTCAGTCTGGCTCAAACTTTTTCTAAGAAATTCTCTTCTGTACACTCGTTTTTCAGCAGCCCCCACATGCCATTTTAGCTGAGGTCTGAATTCTGAGGTTAAAGTGCCAGACATCAGCATGGGAGGACAGTGTTTCTGTGACCAGTCCTGATCTTCCTCAGTCACACTGTCCTTCTGCTGACTTTGTTTTCTTCTGTTATGCAGATTTTATTGGTGATGTTCTACTGGCCTTCATGAATTATTGTTCTCTTATACATCATCGTTCCAATCCTCGTTTCTGATTGGTCACCATAAAACACAGCTATGACGCTTCACCCAACAATTCATCCTGCATCCGAAATCGGCTACTTCCATACAATATAGTAGCAAAAATAAGTATGAGTCACAAATAGTATGTCCGAAACCTCAGCAGGTGAGAAATACCTAGATGGTCAACTGCTTCCGCCGAGATTTTTGAGTGTGCATTGGATGGACACTATTCTATCCCATGATGCCACGGGAGCTGAGCAACGGTCAAATTTCAAAAGATAATCAAATAAAAATAGCAGAAAACCTTAAGCCGGATGTCCGTTTTCATTTATAAGTACCAATAAATGAATTTCCCATGACTAAATTATGTTTTTATAAATGCCTACATACAGATTGTCATAGCATACAGGTCACATGACGATAAAACACCTGAGGACTATTTTTCCAGTGGAAGGAAGGCTTCAAGTTGCATTGTTACATATTTTTAGGCTTTAATATTTGTATTGTGTGGTAATTGTTTTATAAAAGCAATAAGGTAGTTTAAGCTATAGTGCTTTATCGTGAATAAGTCACGGCTAAAGGGTGTTGATAGGCACGATGCGACACAGCACAGCCTCTCGTACCTTATTGCTTACACAAAAAAAAATTACCCACTTCCTTAAGTTACTTAAACCAGTAACCCTCAAAAACCTAACAAATATATTTATCTTTCCTAACAATACAGTAAATGCCAGCATACGATATGTTGTTATCTAATGTACTCATGCTACAAATGGTGAAGGGCCAGGGATCTGTACACCTTTACTACAAGTATAACTGTTTGGGAACAGTCATTTAATTCAGCATCTTTAAACGTATAGTATACACAAACATAATATGAAGTCTGTAATGATTCCAGCATCAAAAAATAAATCCAGCTGCAGAGTGCTATGACAATGGCGATCTTTCTTCCTGAGCTAGAAATGTGGATATTACAGTAATATTACCGGAATATTTGGATGAGAGGGTGAAGTGAATGAGATGAAACACTTTTGAGTTTGAGAGAGAGAAGTGAGGGGGAATAGCGTGACTCCTTCACAGTAACAGTTTCCAGGGCGGCTCTCTTCGAGTGCTTACGCACATGGTTCCACTAACGTGGCTATCAGGTATTTCTGCTTCACTGCTTCTTATGAAGTATGTTCCTGTAGCTAATCCAGCTCTCAAACTGCGATGCGGTTGTGCTCCAAAGCTTAAAAATTAAGACCTTAATGCAAAAAAAGGCAGCAAAAAGGTTTAGAATAGAAAAGGTGCATCTAAAATGTATTCGAATCCATTATCATTTAAAATTTTGTCCATACTGGATGCAGCACGACGCAACATGACAAACTTATTAAGAGCAAGCCGTTGTCGTGTTGCGTCGCGCTGCATCCAGTGTAGACACGGTGTTAGACTCTGCACATACTTGCCCAAGCACAACATTGAATGTTCTCTCAAAGCTTGTGATAATATGATAAGAAGACCCCCACACAGTATCAGCCCCTCGAAACTTCAAACCAGTCAGTCTGAGACGCCTCCCTGCTGAATGACCTTCAGAAGTTGCTCCTCTGTTTCCGCTCTTCACAGTTTGAAATCACGAAAGTAAATTTTCCAGTTACTTGCCTCCACCTTTACCAAGGTTTTTACCAAGTCTCCTACACCCCATCAGCCATCTGTTTGTGAGTTAATTGGAGTGTTTTTGGATAATTCATTTCCATACATAGAAAAGCGATAATTCAATTTTATGTTATTTTCATAGCGCTGCAGTTTTGCATTATTGTAAAGCAGCCTAAAAGGATACTCCGCCCCAAAATGAAAATTCTGCCATGAATAACTCACCCTAAAGTCATACAATAACCCTAAGACCGCCGTTCATCTTCGGAACACAAATTAAGATAGTCTTAATGAGGTCCTGGGGGGGAGCTTTCTAACTCCCCCCATGAACTGCAAAGCAACTGAGTGGTTCCGAGCTTAAAGTGATGAGGATACTTTTTTCGTGCAAACAAACAAAAATAAAGACTTTAATCAACAATTTCCTGATTTCCGCATCAGTCTCCTCCAACACGGGTCCGGAAGACCACATGACACATGCCTCTAAAAGCCACCACCATTCAAAATGAGATTACGATGTTGAGTGAATGCTCTTTACATAGTTTACGTTACTCAAATAATTTAGCTAAATACCACACAAAATCTGGTATTGCTAAGTAAATGTAGAAGCCTGATAAAACAATCTGACTGATTTAGAGGGTTTTGCATCTGAACTCTTCATACAGTATGTGTTTGAACATATGTCATGCTTTATCATCCTACAACTGAATACCCAAACAAACGTGTCTCTTTGATGTCCTCTCTGTTTAGACAGTGAGAGAATAGTGTGGTTTGCTGCTGCAGGTGCTTCCAATCAAATTTCACTGTAAGGCCTGGTGGCTGAAATCTCATGATGACAAGTCTTAATAGCTCAGCTGCCGCCGGAAAGGATTAGCGGCGAGGTGTGAATCTCTTTGGGATCGTGGAGCTTCTCTGCCGTGTCTGGATCAGAAGAGGGTGAAAATGCCAGCATTGAGCCTGGAACCCAGCAGAGCTCTAAATCTCTGAGCAGAAATCCCTAAACCCTTAATCACATTTGGTCTCTGTTTGGTTCAAGTGTAGTTGCGGGGTAGGATATTTGATGTGTACTCAGATCCTGCTCAAAGCCTCTTCCCATGGAGACGTTAGACATGACATTGGGGCATCCAACACAGAAGCCTTTGTTCTGATAAGGGCAGGATTTTCTTTAGCTGTGCATAGAGGTTTATATTTACTTGATCGCGTTATTCATTATTCTTGACTAAGATTTTTTATGTCAAAACTAGTCATTTTTTGACGTCTCAGACAAAATGTAATCACGTAAGCCTTACAGGCGCACATACACTGAATCGAATGAAACTGGAGAGCGGAGGAAATGCTGACCTCATCGAGTACCTCATCTGATTGTTGGAAATGAAACCACACATCCTCATTAACACGGTGTGTGTGTTCCCTAAAATAGAGTGGACGAAAGTACATGCTCGGCTAAATTTGCCATCTAAACAAATGAGACAATTCACAAGAATGACTCATTTGCTCTGTTCCAAAATATAGTGAGGTGCCTAATGAGGAAGCATTTTAAGACATCATTAGGTGTGATCCCAATGCAAACTATTCGAAAAGGTAAGCATCTTAGTCATGTTGCTTTCCAGATACATGTTTTCATTTTCATTTGAAACCACAAGGCAGAACGGTATGCGTTCTTCGCAAAGAAGCCAATCAACTTTCCTTCAACCCCTCAACCTTTCCTTGTACGCCCTGTACTCTCATTATATCGCGGCAGATCTTTTCATCAGGTCTTTTAGATTTCGCCTGCATTCAAACAGGGGTCACATTTGTAAACTAGTGTAAGTTAAAAATAAGAATCAGAATGTCCTGCATCAGTCACACGTCCGAAGCCCCCAGTGGGCTCTGACCGGCTGTTCAGCAACCTGCGGCCCGCTCCGACACTTCCTGCCAGCTGCACTCTCATTGTCCCCTCTATCAGATAAAACACACAATGCTACAAAAACATTCATGGTTAAAGTGAAAAATAGATCAGCATTTAAACAAAATGTACAGTTAGGGATCTGTGATACTTTTTTGGGATCTCTGATTAGGTTGCTACAATTACAAGGTGTCTGCTACCACACTCATTTATTATTTATATGGGATAGAGAGTAATTGTGGTAATTAAGGTTATTCATTAGATCATTTGATATTTAGGAGAGGATAAAGGAAATGCGCAATGCACGGTGACTACGCAAAACCAAATAGCCCGAACTATCAGTTTTACCAATTAGACACTATTATTAGAAATACCAGAAGAACAAATATAGCAGTAACACGTGGCAAAGCCTCCAAAGTGCTGATTGTTGCTGTGCGCAGCACTTATATCTCTGGGTGGATAAAACAATAAAATCGAATGGCTTTCATTTCTTTTTTAACCAGGATGATTGTTTTTGCCTGATCTTAACAGCTTGTCCATCTTCAGTGTAAAGGAGCATAAATTGCTGATTTAACCCGTATGCGTTTGGGGTGTACACTCATGGTCACTCACACTCAGGCAACAAAATGTAATTTTGTAACAAAATAATTGTTTTTCTTTTAACAAATGTGATTTTACTCCGTTTATTAATGTTTTTACTCCACATTTGAGCAGTTTTCGGAGGATTTATGATATTTTTTAAATTTATATAAATAATAAAAAGCTGTTTTTGTGTAAAAAAAAACCCTATTCTTTATGTAAAATTCACATTATAAAAGACCCACATTTATAACTTTCATTCAAGGGATAACATGGAAAATTTGACATGGTTAAGTGAAAAATTTTTGCCCATCTTTTGGAAAATGCAGTTTTAAAAGTAAACAAATATCACTTTTACCATTAGATGGCTGCAGAGCTCCACTATTTTTCAATAATGTTACATTATGATAAGAATCAAACCTGAACAATATGTTACAAAGAGAAAAAAATGGAGCCTTTAGAGTTGATCATTTATTTCAATCATCTGTTTTTCATATAATTCTACAAATTTAATCTAAACATCAGTTACTAACTCTAAAAGTACAAAAATCAACAGAAATGAACAGTTACATTACATATTGAGTACCAATACCCAAAATGAACATCAGAATGTAACATCAAATGCATCAAAATGCAATAAAAAAAATAGCAAGTAAAGCAGTAACAAAAAAACAGTAAATGGTAAAAAAAAACAATAAATGGTGAAAAAATGAACAACTAGGAACAAAAATTGGTGGTTTCATCTCATACAGTCTTGTTTATGCATCAGTGAAATAATTACTATATTATAATTACTATAGTATACTACAGTTTTTTTATGGACAAATGTATTAACTATTGTATTGCGAAATATTGAAAATACAGAACTTAACAATTAAAAAGGAAAAAACGAATTTGGGAAAAACTTAAAATTATATGGCCCCAATTTATCCATCTGTATGTAACATTAATGTCATTTGTCATTTACCTGCCTATTTATGTGATGAACTGCACTTTTTATACTATTTGGCCTGTGCTATAAAACTTTAAATCTCTGTAGCACCGGTTCTATGTTAACGTAAAAAAATTAACGTACAGCCCTGTGTGAGCATGGGCTGCGTTTCCCGATAACGTTGTCTCTTAGTGCGCTACAAAGACTCTAAAGGTACACCTTAACTCAAGTTATACCTTTTCTAGGCGTGTTCCCCGAACTATACCTTTTGAGGCTACTTAAAGGTAAACCTTCTTAAGTGCGACGTTAGCAGGTGCTGTCCATGGCGGTGGTGCTGAATAGGTTGATATCGATGCCTCGAGAATCGATTGTTCACTCTACCTTGCGTTATAGAGTGGGTAAAGTATTGAGAAAACAATGTTTATTATAAAGAAACGCTTTAGAAATAGTAGAAATTGCATTTATCAGGGCTCACTGAAATAGTATAAATAAAGAAAGAAATATGTGTGTGTGTGTGTGTGTACTTGTACATCTATATTTGTGAGGACCGGTTTGAGTTGTAGACCAGCGGTGTGAGGACAAGGAGAGTAAAGTGAGGACATTTTGGCCGGTCCTCACTTCCAGAGACCCCTTTAAAGGGCTGTTTAAGGGTGAAGACTTGGTTTTAGGGTTTAGGTTATAATTAGGTTTAGGTTAGGTTTAGGGTAAGGGTTAGGGTCAGGCATGTAGTTCTGATGGTTAGGGTTAGGGTAACGGGCTAGAGTTTGTATTGCGTCAATGTATGTCCTCATAAAGATAGCTGCGCAAACGTGTGTGTGTGTGTGTGTGTGTGTGTGTGTATGTATAAAGTGTCCGATCCCGCACCCTCACGGACATACATTTTCTGCGTTAACCAGCAACATAAACTGGCCTGTTTGGCTTCGCTTGTTTTTGAAAGGGTCATTTATATTTCTCATAGTTTGCCATCGTGTGTTAATGTTCTCCACGATCTGTGTTGATTCACATTATTGGCGTAAATCACTCATTTGTGTATAGGGATAAGTGTCCCATCCAGAATGCCAATCACTCGCGGGACACCCGTAATGGCATGGAAGCCTTGGTGTGCCTCCATCACGTCGTGCCTGGCGAAAGGCATACGTATGTAATCGGTGGCATGAAGGAGCAGGATGTTTTGTCACTGAGTGAACGCACCGCCACACCCAGGTCTTTCTCAGCCCATATTCATCCCCAAACACCTCCAGAAAACATAAAAACGAAGAGCCGCCATGCAGCAGCTGAATTTCGGGGCTGAGGGGGTAGCTCCGTCGAGTTTGTCTCGACAAAGTTGGGCTACCAAGATGCAAGAGCTGCAGAATTTGCTCCCGTGGCAGACTAAATTTGTGTAGAATTTACTCTTCTGACATGCTAGCTAGGGGACAAAAATGTTCTCTAAATACACTAACTGGCTCCGCGGACGGCGCCGTCTTTGATTTAAGACAACTTATTCGCTGTCTCGCTGCCAGAGTTTGACCAAACTCCCCATAACATTCATTCGCTTTATATAGACTACGCCTTTCCTGTCAAATGGTTTGCCAGCTGATGTGCCTTGGGATAATAGGCTGTAATTAAAAACGCTAACAACCATCAGTGTGTGACAATTTTAATCATGAAAAAACTACAATAGCCTACACTGAGTGTATTAAACACGAGTATTTTATTTGTAAAATTAAAACTAAGTTAAAGTAACAATGTAAATTTAATACTAAATTGAATTTTATATTAAATTTTATATGTGAAACTAAACTGCGATGTAGAAAAGCTTTTTGCATAGCGGTATGAACCATAAAAGGCGATAAGGTAAGATAAAAGTATGACTTAAAGAAGGTATACTTAACTAAGAAGGTTTCGGGAAACATGTATTAACGATAAGGTACAGTTTAAGGTATAACTTAAGAACAACGTAGCGTAAAGAAGGTTTCAGGAAACGCAGCCCTGATCATTTTGCATTGTGGATTTTTTTTGCATTGTTGGAAGTGTGCCACTTAATTTCTGGTTGTGTGTTATGCGTTGTTTTTGAAGACCATGAGTGTGACTTTTTTAACACGAACATAAAATCAATATACCATTCCAATTTTTTTATTTGTAGATCTTGAAAGGGTTTACCACCATACAAAGTCTCATGCCATTTGGACACAGAGAATTTTATTTTTATTTTAGCAAACGTCATTTGCGGGTCAAAAAGACCCCGATGTCCACAAAGGGTTAATAAAAAAATCACAAATTACCATAGATGGACTTTAAAGGGATAGTTCACCCAAAAATGAAAATTCTGTCATGAATTACACACTCTATAGTTGTTTCAAACCTGTATACATTTCTTTGTTTGGTTGAACACAGAGAAAGATATATGCACGAATGCTTGTAACCAAACAGTTCTTGGCCAACATTGACTACCAAAGTAGGAAAAATGACAATGGTAGTTAAAAGTGCCCCAGAACTGTTTGCTTTCCCACATTCTTCAAAATATCTTATTTTGCGTTCAACAGAACAAAAAAAAAAATGTTCCTTCTGGTCCAAGAACTGTTTGACTACAAGTATTCTTCCAAATGTCTTTCACTGTGTTCATTAGAACAAAGAAATTTATACAGATTTGGAACAACTTGAAGGTGAGTAAATGATGACAGAATTATTTTTTGGGGGTGAACTATCCCTTTAAGCAAAGAGAAAGCAGCTTTATAAATATAATGTGATTAATTTTGTGCTGATCTGAGGCCAGTGGGATCCAACCAGCTCAAAAATGGCTTCTGAATGTATGTGACAGTGTGGTATCTCTCCCAATAATGGTGTATATGATTCAGCGTCAGTATTAAATATGTTTTGTCCTTATCAGCTAATGTGCTATATGATATACACATTAAATTAAATGGAATGAATTTCATCACCAACTATTTACTGCTATCATGGCCAACAGTCCACTGGCTCACTACACAAAAGGAATAGAGTTTAGTCATGAATGACGCATTTGAAATAAGAGAGTTAATGGAGCACAAGAGAGGGAGTCACTGCCATTGGTGAACTTATAGATATCCTCCTCAGTGTGTTCTGAATTGATCAGACAGACACGCATACAGAATTGTATGATCTTCTCTTAGTCTATTTTTTTACAGATCCATTCTGAACGACAACAATGACTCCCTTATTGCAATTTCACAGTCGCCTTGTTGTCTGAGAATGAGAATTGTGCTTTTTGGCACACATACAAAAGCACTGAGTGTGTTGTCATTTCTAATGTGTGTAGATTTTTGCGTTTCAGGGAAAGACGACAGAATGAGATCACAGAGCTGCCAGAGTGTGTTTATATGATGTATTGATAAGAAAGTCTTTCAAACTTTTATTAGGAAATCTTATCTGGTAATGCATCACTGTGTTAATACAGAATACTGTATGTGTGTAAAGTAAAAAAAATAGAATATATATTTTCAGCTTTCAGTTCATGACGACTTCATTGTTCATGACGAAAGTATTGAGGTGCACAATTCAATAAATTATGATAAATTTCAAACACAAATGTAAAACCCCTAATACAACACAGCAGAGATTTAGGCCCAATCCCAATTTTGTTTTATTCCAATTCGCTTACCCCTCGCCCCTTTCCCTTGCCCCTTGAAACAGAGTGGCAAGGGGAAGGGCTAAAAACATTCCCCTAATAAATGGGACACCACTACTACAGTACATTGTCATACGTCATTATACTACGTCACTGCTAGATCCTACGGAGATGCAGCGATGTTTATCACAAACTTCCGAGATGCTGCCGTCAGCTGTAGTCATATCAGTTTTGTGGATTGCAGCCCAAGAAGTGATCCTGAACTTTTTCGTCTAAAAGCAGCGCACCACACACGCCTCCATTCGCCGTCTGCAGAGTGCGGTTGCGAGAGGACCGGGGGAGGCGGAGCCCATTTTGATAAACCCGGTCTGTTTGTGATCACGTTCTGTGGGTCTCTCCCTCTGTCCGGGGAATCGGAGCGCAATGGTCCGAGTGCATTCTGCTTCCCCCTGTCTGTTCGCGATTGTATTCTGGAGACGGCCCTGCAACAATCATTTTTTCGCAGTTGTGTATGTTGCAGTTCTATCGAGCAATCAGTCATGCGGTACGTTAGCAAAATTTAGCGACTTTTTGTAAACGTTTCAAGTATTCAAGACAAGAAACTGAACACATCATTCAATTTAACATAAACAAGATGATTATTTGTTGTTCAAATCCTTATTAAACCCAAAATAAAGACTCGCATGAGCAGCCATGTTTGAAAATTTCATACCCCTTCGTGTCAAGTGAGGTCCCGAAGAATCTTGGTTTGAAGGACTATATGGCCCTTCCCCTTACCCCTCCAAACAAAAGAGAATCGAGACAAAAAATGTAGTAGGGGTAAGGGCTAGAAATGGGATTGGCCCTTACACCTGGATATGGTTAAGCCTGTCCTCACATATGCAAAGCTACCCATTGTTTAATGGAATCCCTGTAATTCTCTTTTCCAACTCATTAATTGTGTCTTCCGTTGCCGATATGCTGGATCAGATTAAAAGCGGCAGGGAAACAGTGCCTGTGGAAGAATCATTATTGGTCCTACTGGTTTCATTGCCAACCTGTTGCTGTTACAGGCTTTTAGCTCTGTTTGAGGCTGTTGCCATGGCACTTGAGGCCAACATGAGCACTGCCGGGGGTGAAAGAGAGAGAGGAGGAGGAGCAAAAGTTTGCAACACAAACAAAGAGAGAACTCTACACAGAAGAGAGGAAAGAGAGAGAGAAAAAGACATTAAAAAGTCACAGGTGGAGAGTGAGTTAACATGCAGAAACCAAATGGAGGAAAAAGATGAAAGGAGTCAAAAAAATATGGATTCCATTAAAGATTTAGTGAGCGAGAGAGGGAAACTCTGTAAGTTTAAGAAAACGGCGAGCTGGTCGGCTCTTTAGCATCTCAAAGCATATGGGCTTTATTAAAGGCCCCCTTGAACTGAGGCCCGAGTCACCACACAAACCTTCAGAACACAATTAGGCTCTCCTCTCCTGTCCGAGCCTCCCTGGGCATCCAAATCCAGCAGGGCTTTCACACGAGTGCCGGCTGGCTCAAAGTCTAGAATGAGATGCAGCAGGCGCCCTTCTTCAACACAATACCACACAGAGCCTCTGCCATCTGGACTGACACTACCTGCCAATCAACACCATACATTTAGTTTCACCCAGTGTGCAGTGCTGCAGCCACTGGCACAGACCCAGAAGCCAGCCGTGGTGCCCGTTACTGAGCGCATGAGAAACGTCGCTTGTTCTGACCGGCATAAATTACTTTGTATACTTCACAAAGGTCCTTCAAAGTCATTTCTTAAATAAAACTATAATCCCCCACATCAAGATCACAAAGTATATGAAATGATGGCAGGAGAATTTAACTAGAGGTATTAAATACTTGCTAGTATTCTTATAGACGGTTTCAGCGGCAACAACATAAACGTTATGTGGCCCAAAGTTAACTTCTGGTAGACCTCCACAAAGAATAAAAAACTGGTGAGTAGTTTTAAATGAATTCAATACAATTAATATACAAAAATATTGATATGGATTAATATTAATTAAATATAAAATAAATTGTTATATTATAACCAAACATAGACTGGAAGTTAACTTCGGGCCAGCGCGTGTCTATACCACTGTTAAACTGAGACCTAAAAAGTTCTACAGACTGTGTGGTATAGACATCTTTTGATCAAAATGTTTGTGCAAAAAAAACAGTGACATTGTGCAACAGAATGTGTCAGAATTGTGTAACAATACAGTAATCGTCTGTGTTTGTAATCTGAACTTTGTCTGTGAGATTTGAATTGGTTGATGACTACATTAAGAGACAGCTTATTTGCATTTACGTCAATGTTTGCAAACAGCAGAAAATCATCCAGCATTAGACAGGGCATGTAACAATAAGCAGCCAGTCGTTTTCCGAGTCAGCTGCTCTTTTGCCACGGAAAGAATTTCCAACCGCTAATGATTATTCAGTTCAGTCCAGTGGTCAGAAACAGACACAGCAGCACAGAGAGGAGCTGTGACTCCACCACACTGTTATTACTGCTGGAAAGGCCATTCTGAAGAACTGCTGATGGGACGGTAATGTGCACTGGTACTTTAGTACTTACTCAGTACTAGTGTACTTGCTCCTGGTCAATGAGTTTGGTCTGAAAAATCATATTGATCCACCAGAGAAATGAGGAGGCCACAAAGCCATCTGTTAGCAACAAGGAAAAGGACAGATTGTTCTGTTTTTAAAAAAAAGACTAAATAAGGACAAGCTATTGCCCAGCAGAAACGACAGTAAGCTAATGCAGATGTGTCTCTTTATGTTTCTCGTTGCTTAATGTTTTCAATAAGAGAGGAGGTAATCCTGTATCTTTATTCATTGGATTGTACTCTATTATACCATGGTATAGAGAGATTGTCATATACACGTACCATGGTATTAACATGGTACACTATGCCATGTCCAAGAATTAGGCCTAATAAATATGAAAAATAAAACATTAAAAGGTATATATAAATGACAAAAAGGTTACAGGATTATCTGAAAAATTAAACAGACCATAGATTACATTTAATATATAGATGGAGTCTTCTCAAAATGGCTTCTCCTCCTTTTCAACCAGCTTCAGCACAGAAAGACAGATAAATAAACTTGTGGCTTTTTTGACAAGCCATAATCATCACTCTCGCGATCAAACCAAAATGTGTGCGCAACACAAACTGCAGTCTGGGAAAAGCGGCACAGCGCACATACCGGTAAATTAATTCCACGCCGATGCTTACATAACCAGCGTGACCTCAGACAAACTATGCCAGCGTGAATATGTACTTCATCTCGAAACTGCATAGATGGTGTACCACGCAGGAGCCACAAACAGACCATCAGAAAACAGACAGTCTTAAAGATGATTTTGAAAACTCGCAAACACGCCGCAGCGAGAGCAGCCGCAGAAGGATGCGGATTTACAGACAGTGTCCCACCAGATTTCAGTCGAGCTCAGACGGAGAGGAAAAGAGTGGCATGGAAAGTTCTGATTCAGTGTAGTCAGATGAGATCGACTCGGTTAATGAGCTCTCCCTCTGTATATTCGTCTGCAGGAAGCTACAGCCTTATATAAATACTTGGCACATAGAGACATGTCATAAAAGGAAACAAGAGAGAAGAATAAAGGGGGAGAGCAGAGGAGATGAGAACAGGACAGAGAATAGGAGAGAGATCACTAGTGTTTGGGAAGCCATTTTGAATCCAAACTTTTTTGTCACTACAAAGACAGTTTAGCTGACAGCATTCATTTCAAAGCCCTGAAACATATGAAAGTGATTTAACTAGTCTATTATTTTCCGACTCACTGACGCAAGCACCTTTCCCCCCTCCAGGTGATCTCATCTGGAGTCTGTGTGCCGCTGACATGCGCCACTATTTCTGGCTTTTACTGTATAAGAATGTACCAGTGAGCTAAGTCACGCGCCAAAAACAAATCAGAGCTCTCAATAAAATTGGGAGCGGTGGAATCAAAGCTTCATCCCATTCTGACACAAAACGTCAATAGATTCTGATACAAAACGTCAATAGATTAGACAGCACGCTGTGCAAGAGGCTTATCACTGTTTGAATAGTTTGAAGAAGCTTTGTGTAAGCACGGAGTGAGGAGTGATTTGAGAAATCTTGCTCTGTGTGTGTGTTGGCAGTCAAATGCTCGAATCTAGGCCAGTTGTTCATATATACTGTACAGCTCTGCTCTTCAATCACTGTAATTCAAAATACCACTAAACTCACTTCCGAAACACTGTTTCTTCAAGTAAAAAATTCAACATCTTCATCTTACCGCCACTTTAAAAAAGGTTGTGTTAAAAACAACACAATCGGTGGTATCTAGGATAACACACAAAATGTATAGTCCTTAACTAGATACATCTTTGTGTTTTTTCTGGGATAACACATTTCGTGTTACTTTTAACTCAATGTCCCTGTTGAAAAAACAGCATATGCTGGGTATGTTTTGATGCTGGTTCATGCTGGTTTAAACTGGTCCTTAGCTGATCAGGTGCTGGTCCTTAGCTGGTTTAAACTGGTCAAACCAGCATCAAAACATACCTAACTCAGCATATGCTGTTTTTTTCAAAAGGGGTGTGGTGAATAAAATTGTGTTAAATAGCTTAACACAAACAGTGTGTTGTTAATAATGAACACATCCCTTTTTAATTTTGTAAATTAAATGTGTTCACAAGGTCTTGCTCACACACTTGTATCAGAAACAAACCAGCAGTAAAGTGGAACAACTCCAACAAGCCATACTCTTTATGATTTGTGTCTTTGATATCTCAAATGTTTCTCCTGACAGAAATTAGATTTAAATGGAGACTTTTGCGTAAATCTCAGCTTTTCCTGATGACAAAAAAAACCACTGATCTCAAGAGTTTCAGAAGAGATCTCAACAATGTCAGATCTGATACCACTATCTAATGTTTACCTTCATGGGTCTTAATATGAATTAAATTCTTAAACTATTCTTCCAAAACCAACTTATCTGAGCTGTGCTATCCACACTTTATAGCTCAATCCTCTTACCATGTGTCAACAATTGTCTGTTTTGTTCGTTTTCATTCTTGTAAAAAAACATCTGATAGAAAGCTAGTCTAATACTAAAACCAATATAAACGGAGAATTCTATGTATTCTGAACCATTTCTCAACCTTTTCCACTGGTTAACAGTCAACATGCACTTTGTATGTGAAAATTCTCAAAATACCACATTAAGGAAGACTTTTCTCTAAAAAGTCTCTTCTATAAAGACCTTTTTTTAGACACAACACATCTCTCAGTAACAATTCTCCAAAACTTCTAAGTAAATTGGAGACCCTCGCCCGAGTGCAATCAGCTTTAAGAAAGTTAATCATTCATTTCACATCCCTTCAAAGCCCTGAGAGCGCATTGTGAGGAGCCGTGGTAATCTGAACTCGCGTGCTTTTAGAGAGTGTAATAAATACAGTTGTGTTACTGACGTACCCATGGTGCTCTGCATGGCTGCCTTCTCGTGTCTGTCCGGACTGTCCTGGAGGAACAATCCCACCCCGCTCACAGAAATCTGTAGACTTGCTTCTTAAATCTCAGTCACACACACTCATTCTCTCTCACACATTTCCACTCCTCTTCCTCGCGCCAAAGTTTCCTCTCTTGCAGTTCACTCTGAAAAGCCCCTTCCTCCGTGTCCTGTCCTCTCCTCCGCTGCTTGTCGTGACAGCTCCGCCCCCTTCTCCAGCTACCCTCCTCCCTCTCTGTATGTGGCCCATTCTTACCCAACCACCCCCATCCTCCTCACACACATTTAATCCCTCCTCATGCACACTCCTTCGCTTCACTCTTTCCTCCACATTTTCCCCTCTTCCTCTCAGTCTCGCACTCAGCCTGCTTACATAAAAGTTTGATTCGGTTAGACTAAAACAATAGTTAAGTGATTTAAAACATTCAAATGCTTTAGTCTGAAATCATATCAATCAGTTCCTGCAAGTCAGATTCAGAACGCCACACCACAATTGGCCCACATGCATGACAGAGGTGACACTTGACATGCATTTGGAAAGTTCTGCGAACCTTAGGCGAAGTTTACTGTAATAATAACAAACATACACTGCAGGTGAAATAACGAACTATATTAGTAATTTGTATTTAATGAAATAAGTTTATTTATACAGTAAGTCAGCTTTCTTTTTAGGTATTGATGTGAGGGACTAATGTGATCCTACTTTTTCGATGCTGCCAAAATATATCTTTGCAAGAAGCATTATTAAGTTTCCTACCTTTTAAAACAGAGTTCACACATGGAGCACATTTATGATGCCGGAACAATTCTTGCCAAGATTCCCATCATTACCCTCGGAAAAAATTGTTTGTGTAAAGAGCGGGTATTACACTAACTGGATTAGAGTAAAACCTCTCCAATCAAGTCAAACTCTTTGTCTGTTAGTGGATTTTCTCTGGGCTGTAGGGCTGTTCAACGATTAATCGCATCCAGAATAAAAGTTTGTGTTTACATAATATATGTCTGTGCACTATATATTTAAGAAAAAAAATAAAATGAAAATATATACATGTATGTATAAGTGTTTATAAATACAAAATAAATATGCACAGTGCACAGGCATACATGATCTAAACAAACTTTTATTCTGTATTCGATTAATCACGATTAATCGTTTAAGGCCTACTTTCAACTGCTACAAATTCACACAAAATCAGCATGACAAATTGTTGCCGCAGATGACATTAAAATTAAAACTTTCAAATGAAAACAACATAGGGAGTTTGATGCATTTAAAGTGCAGGACTTCTATGTAACGAAGGAAGTGCACTTTTGGTTCTGTGGACCCCAGGAAATAAACACACTTCACATGTTAACTAGTTTATTTACTTTAGACTTTAGACTTTACTCTGTTATTTGTCTGAGCAAAACCAAATTTCAGTTTAATGTATTTTGTTCGCTAACATTTGGTACTGGAAAGATAACAAGTATTTAGTCCTAAATTAAATTAAAATGAAAAAATACCTAAAAACTTAATGAAAATTTAAGACTGAAAGTCTGGATCAAGAATAAAACAAAATCTATCACAACCTTTTGAAAAGTAGCAAAAATCAATACAAAGTTTAATTGAACGTTGCCAAGACATCGAAGCCTAATGTGTTCTTTTACGAAGTTACAATTAAAAAGAAAAAAGACATAGAAGGTAGAAGTGCCTTTATCTGAAGACCATTTGTGCGAAAATTTGTTTCTCAATGAGCCCTATTCACTCTTTATTGGTTTACCGCTCTACTCCATTTACTGGCCATTCCCAAACAAAAGCAAGGAAGCATGACGTGTTATTCCTAACCCATGTGTGCTGGGAACAGTAAATACAGAGATCTCGAGTGAAGTGAAATGAAGAAGATGGACCGAGAGAGAGATAGATAGGAAGGAAAGTTAATGAAGCGTTAGAAACAGATGAGCATCTGAGTGATTAATGCACACTTGCCCTCCATGGGAGTTATCATATGAACATACACTCCACATATATATTTGTATAAATTCACAAGGGAGCTCAGGCACATGCTTGCATACTTGCAATATGACCTGCACATTATCCATGGAGCAAACTGACTCTGTCTTCCAGTACTGGGTCTGGGAAAGCCGTCGGTTGGGGGATTGGGGGCAATGAACAGCTTTGATTCAGTATGTATGGAGGGAGGGCGTTTCCAACCCCCACCCACAACTTCCAAATCCTGCTGCTATTCAGCTCTGAGTTAAAAAGGAGAAGAAATGGAATGGAATGAAGATGGTTTGGGAAGAGAGAGAAATTAATGATAGCGAGGGACAAAAAGACTGAACAAGAGCCTAGTCCCGGCAACCCCCGCCCCCCCGCACATACCACACATTGATCTGATTCACAGCGCACACAAACGTGCAGACGGACACACAAAATGAGAGGTCCTCGAAAACTTCAACAAAACACTTAACCCCTCATGTACGAAAAGAAAGAGAGAGAAAAAGTTCAAAAGCGCGTGCTGGAGTCTTGAAGGGGCCAACGGGGAAACTGCACCTGCAGAACTGCATGAAGCTCCATAAAGTTCCCTGTCAGACACAATTTCACACACAATACATGACATCAAAATTGACCCTATTTACTTCATTCATGTTACTGGTCCTACTGTGCGTGATTCATCATTGTCCTATTCCAAATAAAGTATCTTGATCGGACTCTGTAATGATTCTGTGGATCTGTAATATTACATATCCTGCTTATCCAACCACATGTCATGTAAAACCACTAATCCTGATCCAATTTACAATCTATAAAAATCCACCCAACATTTTTTCTTGTCGAATATCCTGTTTCACTCAGAACACTTAGAAGCTTTCAAAACTTTCATGACTTTCTTCGGTGGAACACAAATGAAGATATTTTGAAGAACGTTCATTGTGTGAACACAAAACCACTGAGACATTTCCCAAAATATCTTCTTTGTGTTCCACAGTCATAGTAGGGTTTTGAAAACATCGAGGGCGAATAAATGACAAAAAAGTTTTTGGGTGAACTATCCCTTTAAATCCATTTTGCAGATTTCCTACCCAGCTCAGTGCAGAAATGCACAAAAAGGCCTGCAGATTTCGTCTGGGCCTACTTATGAAAAACAAATCACAAAATGCATGTTACATCAAGGTACCATTCCTATGAATCTTTGAACCATGAGTGCGGCCAAAGACTGATGGCACAAGAGACGCATGTTGACACCATCTCTTGAAAGTCCTAAAAACATGCTTTACCACCTAAATGATCAAAGATTGTAGTGTGGAGTGCACATTAATCTTTGATTAACCCTCTGGAGGCAGATTACATAACTAAATCATGAGTTCAGTGAATGTCATGTGTGGAATTATGTATACACATCAAGCCCTGAGCTCAGACCGCCCAGTATCAGAAGAATGAAAAACAGAAGACTATCATGTACACTATCAGTGACAGAGAGACAAGTTCATAAAGCATCAACACTCACAGTGCAAGAAATGTCACACAGACCAGCACTACATAAACAAAGCGTCGTAATGAATGGCGTGTAATGAAATTGTATGTATGAAGCTGCCAGGGGATCTGAACGTTGCAAACCAATCTACTTTTACTGCTCTGCTCCCTGCCATGGAAAAGCAATAAGCCCACTGAAGTGAGGGGGGAGGCATGAAGGATAGGAAAGTGAGAGGGCAAGTGAACGCTCTGTCCTTTTCGTGCACTACGGAGGGGGAGTGCAGTCAGCTCAGCACACCGCAATAAAGCGACTAGCGTGGACCTGAGGTGTGAGATATCTGTACCTGACAAGGTGCACGGTTTTACTTTTATGGTCACTTTGCTGGAATAAAAAAAGAAAAACATAATATGTTTATAGGGCACTTTGAAACTGTTTGGAAGTATGCTTGCTTATAGCCTCATAGTTCATAGTCCCCAGTCGCAAATTATCCATCCTAAATAGCATTCAAGATTAAAATGAGTGTTATAGTATGTTGAAATTAGCAATCCTAAAGTCGGCCTACCTGGATGGTCTATATGCACAATGTGTGCATACTGTTTTGCTACACACTAAAAAGCATATACTTTTCTATAACAAGAACAGTACATACTTTTAGGGCATAGTGCAAGTAGGACGCAAGACAAGTTTTGGGTCCAATCACCTGATTTCAAAATGCCATGTGACTAAGCACAGTCTTATGCACTTCACTAGTCTCAATCCTGAGCTGTGATGTCAAAGACAGGGGAAAACAGTTTATAAAAAATATGAAAATTCAGAGATTTCAAAAAGAATTTTACAGATTTTTCTAAAACCAAATTATCTTAGTTATGATATACACATTAATATTATAACTCTAATCTCACTGTAGGTCAACTTTTGACTCACGCATGTAATTTTAGGAGAAACATCTGAGACAAAGTTCACAAAGTTACGACACAGCAACCTCACCAAAATTTTATTCCAGGCACTGATGACTTACTCAAAGGAAATTAAGGAAGGTGAGAAAGATCTCTGCCAAACACCTGTTCCTAACCTCAGCCATGAAACCCAAGAACTCCCATTGCTGTTTTATAGGGCGGAGGGTCGAGTGAGGTCAAAGGTTGGAGGACCGGTCTTCCAAAATAGATCAAGAGTTCGTGGTCTCAGTCTTAATGGGCACTCAGGTGGAAACACATAAAATAGCACTAAAATTAGCAAAGGTCACACAGGGACAAACAAGCTGAGAAACAGTGAGGAACTCAACACATGAGATGAGGCCTTTTACAAGATTTCTTTTTTTACCAAGTATAGACAAAGTCATAAACTTTCTTCCGATGATCTCCCAAAAGCTCTGACTCAATGTCAACATAGAGTCAGACATTGCTCACTACCACACTTGGAAAGAATAACAGGACTTCAGAGAATAACAGCCAAAACAGTTCACAGCTACAGAGCGTCCATGGAACAGTTAGCTTTCATTGCTATGGGAGAGCTGCTAGCATAAGCATTGAAAGATGTAACACGCAGACAGTTATTTCCCATAGCTAAACAAAAGGAATTCATTGGTCTATGGTAAGCACACAAAAGCTGGAACACACACAGAGAGAGAACGAGCAGGAGGCAGAGGGACATCTAAGGCATCTTGGACCATTCGGGGGAAAAGGTTGCAAATCACTTCGGGACACATTAACATGACTGCTCATGACTAGGCCAGAGGAAAAGAGCAAACGTGTGGTGTCTTTAAAAGCGTGCACACACAAATCTCACGGCCGTCCTGCACTGCTTCAGTAAATCTTAACAGGAGAAAGTTGGGAGCAAGCGACATGTCAGGGTCTACTGGTTCAATTCCCATTAACTCCCAGCATGCTTGCTGTTTTTACTTCCACTGGCATGTAGACAGGGTCAGGCCATCCCTATAATAGTGGCTACACCTTTACACAAACACAAAATTTTACTTCATCTGTAAAATAAAAAGAAACAACATAATATGCTCTAAAACCTTAACCACATTTTTTCTTTTATTTGGGACATATTCTTGTGATTTAGTGACAAATGGTTTATAAATGAAGAGAGATGTCACACGGTTCTGCGTTAATAGAAGGCCCACTGTGTCTCCGGTCATGCCCATGGGACACCCAACACACATCCTAATGGCCTAAAGGCTGTCAATACCTTCAGTAAAAACAATTTGCCTGGGCTGCAGCTAAGCCTCTGATGTCATTTGCACCACAGAGAGGAAGCAAAAGAGTTCAGTCTTCTGAAGAAAATTAACAGCTGCTTAGACAAGTGTGAGAATAGATTGATGCCCTGAAGCTCCAGAACAGCTGCTTAGACCACACAAACACATACAAGACAACATTTTGAAAAAGAGCGCTTTCTGGGAAACTCTAACTAAAAACTACGCCAAAGATATTGCCATGGTGCCATGCTACCATGGTTCGTAAAAGAGTTGCTTTTGGATCCCATTGTAAGAGCTCCCTTTAACTTGCCACCCAGTCTTTGGCAGGCACTGTCCTCATGTCAATCCCACCCTCTAATAGCTGCCTTCTGACCCTTACAGCCCCTCCCATTAAGGCCCAGGTCGCCCACCATCCACACCAGTGTCATCCATCATGAACCTGACCCCCGTACTATACTTAAAAGTGCTGGAAGGGACCTTCATTGAAATTTCCCCGTGGGTGTAAAACTCAGCCAGACACACATTCACACCATTAATCAATGTCCAGACTCAAGCAGAAGAGATAATCGGCAATGACAGTGAGGAAATATTTGTACAACTCTACTGACGCCCGTAAAATTGACATCAACATGATTTTGCAAATTGCATTATTTATCACAGTTCTTTACTGCTGGTTTGGAAACCTACGGTGGCCTCTGCTGTGCATCTACAACCTGAGCACATTTTAAATCATGCTTTTACAGATCATTAGCTTTCAGTGTCTTTAATTAGCCGAGCCTAATTAAAACCAACAGGGTGAGAGGTAAAAGTTATGACAGTGATGATGGGGTCTATTACCGTCTGTTTGTTCTGTATGGGTGGGTTAAATGAATGATGAAAATAAATTGCATATGTCAGCTTCTACTGACGGAAATAAAAGATACTGTGGAAAAGCAGACAGGGAATTGTTATTGTTCTTACCTTGCACAGATGCCCTGAGTTCAGCTCCTAAGCCGCACACATTCAGGTCTGATGAAGACTTTACACATCCCAAGAGCACCACTGCAGCATCGGCCTTTGCTCACACGCACACCTGCAAACACAAACACATGTATTGGGGTTAGATGACGTTCTGAACAGTAACAGTAACAAAGCATTTGAAAACATAACAAGAGGGCCTATAAGACCTCCAGAGAACATGACAGGGTTCAAGTATGCACAGTGTACTGTACATCACACACCTGCTAAAAAATATTAGGTGCCTGGTGTAAAGGTGAAAAGACGTGTGTTACAGTGCAAGCATGATAAGGTCATGGCTTTCTGAAGGGTCATAGTATTTCTTTTTCTTTGGTCCTGAAAAGAAAGGTTCACAGGGTCCATAGAATAATAGAGGCAGAGATCACATTCTGCCTTGTAAAATATGTGAAGGGATAAATTCCTCATACAAAATAATACACATACTGAGAAGAGTAGAAGAGCATACTGCCCTCTGCTGGACACAAACCCAATCTACTGCTGTGCTTAAGTGGAAGAAAGCTGATACAAAACCTTACAAAAGAACGTTTTCAACTTTTAGAAAGCACTTCAACACATAGATGACTTTAAAACTAACAGACATGTACTTACAGTAAAAGCATTATTTATTATAGATGGCTGGGCAAGATGTCCTCAGGACTTTTCAAATAAATCATTAAAATAATACATTCAAAACTTATATGAGTGATACTATATTTTTAGATTCTCTAATTGTGTAACGTTTTTTTCATTATAGACAGTTTCAGCGGCAACAACATAAAGAAACATTGTTCCCTAAACGTAACTTCCAGTAGACCTCCGCAAAGTAGTTTATTCTATTACAATTAATCTAAACTAAAATATTAAGATCAATTAAATATTAAATAAATTGTTATATTATAGACCAATAAACAAACACTGACCGGATGTTAATTTCGGCCAGCGTCCGATGAAACCGTCTACAAATTTGCAGAGTTTTCCAAAGTTGCAATTCAAACATGTGCATTGTTCTTGATGTACAAACCATATCCAGACAAACAAACACACACTGCCTCTCTTCTGGTTCCTATACCATATGAAAGACCATCGTTTAACCTCAACACGCTGACAGGAAAAACCAAATGTTCCAAAAATTTCCCAACCACAAGCTTTCTGCTGAGTGCAGCTTTGTCCAGTTAAAATGGCAAGGTCTGTTCATAACTCATAGTGACACCATGTGCTGCGTCCCAATTCGCCTACTTATACTATGCCCTTAAAGTATGTACTGTTTTTTTATGGTAAAGTATGTACTGTTTTTTTTATGGAAAAGTAAACACATTTTAGTGCGTAGCAAAAAGTCTTGGTTACGGATGTAACCTCGGTTCCCTGATGGAGGGAACGAGACGTTGTGTCGAACCGACAGAATGGGATTTGTCTTGAGAACCTATCATATTCTGAGTATTTAGAAAAGGCGAATGAAATGTGCATGCCGGGCTCCTCCCCGGAAGTCCGGGTATAAGAGGGAAGCCGGCGTGCTCATTCATTCACCTTTGGTCTGAGGAGCCTAAAGCATCCTCCCCCGACCGCTGGAGTGGGCGGCCAGTGTTGTGGCATGAGGGACACAACGTCTCGTTCCCTCCATCAGGGAACCGAGGTTACATCCGTAACCAAGACGTTCCCTTTCTGTCGGTCTCTCGACGTTGTGTCGAACCGACAGAATGGGGTTCCTATGGAAAACGCCACAGCACTGAGCCGCATCACAATCTCTGCGGAGCGACGTTGACTGGCCTGGGCGAGTCAGACGAACACGCTAACGCGAAATTATGACCCTCCAGTGGAGAGGAAGGGGGACCCAGAGCTTTACACAAAGTTGGGAAGCCCCTGTCACCGGCCGTCACGGGCGGAGGCCTAGTTCTCTAAATGGCGAGAAGCCGCCCGGCACCGTACGGGCCACTGGGTAAGCATTATTCCCCCTGGGGGAAAAACGCTGCAGAGGCCACTACCTACCATAGGGAGGAATTAGTGGAGACACCACATGGTCTCACCATCAGAGGAGAACTCATGGGAATAATGTGCGGACTGCAGGAGTTAACCGCAAGGTGGGAGTCCACCTGGGGAGGTCATGGGTTGCCAAGGTGGGAACCATTCATGAGGATGCATCAGACGGAACAGCCCACGGAGGGGGGGATCCAGTTAGAGCCATCTGGGAGATAACTCAACTGTTCCCCGGCCTAAGGGGGCAGGGCTGCTCTGCCCAGCCTGTCCCCTGGAAGGGTGCTTAGTGATGGATGGAATGCCTGTTCTTTACCCAGTGGGGGAAAGAGGGAGGCGTAATAGCCGCTGATCCCCCTAAGGAAGGGGGAAGGGCTTTCGCAGGCGTACGCCCGACCAGCTGCCGGTCCCACACCTTACCAGGATGTGGGCTGACACCGGTTCCGCGAGTAGGTATTAGAACCTCACGGAGTTGTTGGGCATAGCCCAACCCGCAGCTCTGCAGATGTCTGCCAGAGAGGCGCCCTGAGCCAGTGCCTATGAGGGGTGAGCCTCACTCCCAACGGGCAGGGACGAAATGAGATCGGTATGCCCTAACGAGGGCATCCACGATCCAGTGCGCCAGCCTCTGTTTGGAGACAGCCCTCCCTTCTGCTGACCTCCAAAACAGACAAAGAGCTGCTCAGAGCTTCAGCTCTGCGTGCGGTCCAAGTAGAGGCGCAGTGCGCGTACTGGACACAACACGGAAAGGTTGGGTCTTCCTCCCCAGTGGGGAGCGCCTGCAGGTTCACCACCTGGTCTCTCGGAAGAGTGGTGGGAACTTTGGGCACGTAGCCGGGGCGGGGTCTCAAGATAACGTGAGAATCCCGGCCCCGAGTTCTAGGCAATCTGTGGACACGGAGGGTGCTTGCAGATCCCCTACCCTCTTGGAAGTGAGCGCAATGTGGAAAGCCGTCTTTATCAAGACTGAGAAAGAGCGGCAACCCCGAGAGGCTCGAAGGGGGCCGCCCAGTGGCCGAAGCCCTAGCCTGAGTGACGTCCCAACCAGACCGGGGGTGGGTCACTCAGGATCTCCTCGTCCCATCCAGACATGGAGACCAGGTTTTGCCTGGGATGCCGTAACGTGCCCCTTCCCCTGGGGAAGCAGTTCGCCAGGGGGAGCGGCCAGGGGGGAGTTGTTGTCAGAGCCTTAGCTCCGAGAACCAAGTCCTGGTTAGGCCAAAGGGGCGTAACTAGTACCACTTGATGCTCCTCTTCCCTGGCCTTGCACAGGACTTGTGCAATGAGGCTCACTGGGGGGAAGTGTACTTCTGCTTGTCCCGCGGCCAGCTGTGCGCAAGGGCATCCGTGCCAAGGGTTGCCTCGGACAGGGAGTACCAAAGCGGACAATGGGTGGAGTCCGGGGAGGCAACAGGACCACCTGTGCCTGGCCAAACTGCCCCAAATGAGCCGGCTGCGCGGGGATGGAGTCGCCACTCTCCGCGAGGCGTCGACTGACGAGAGAGCGCATCGGCTGTCTGGTTAAGGATGCCTGGGAAGTGTGTGGCTCGCAGGGAACTGATCACCTGCTGACTCCAGAGGAGGAGGCGCCGGGCGAGTCATGTTAGCTGCCGTGAGCGAATGATATATGCCACAGCAGCTGTGCTGTCCGACCGGACCAGCACGTGCTTGCCATGCACGAGAGGTAGTAGCCTCCTCAATGCAAGTAGAACAACCAACAACTCTAGGCAGTTGAAATGCCAACGCAGGCGGGGGCCCGTCCACCACCCCGACACTGCTTGCCCGTTGCACACGGCACCCCAATCTTGCAGGGAGGCATCCCAAAGGGGACCCCTGTCCGCAAGAAGGTCATGGAGACCAGGGGGTTAGGGTGTCGGCAGAAAAGCGTGTGACCATACGCCTGCTGCCGGTGTGCCACGCTCTCCAAGGAACTTGACTCTGTAGCCAGTGTTGGAGCGGTCGTATGTGCATCGACCCGAGGGGGACCACACCCGCCGAGGATGCCATGTATCCCAGGAGCCTCTGAAATGTTTCAGGGGGACCGCTGACTGTCTGAGAGCCTCAGGCAGTTCAACACTGATCGGGCACGCTCTGTAGTCGCACTGCCTCTGGGAGGCCGCGTGGGCGCGGGCTTCCTCGTCGTGGGTCTCGCGCCCCCTGCAGGGGGTGAGCGGGGCCGCTCATGAGGACAAAGTCGAGTTCCATACCGAGAAAGAGGATGCTCTGCACCGGGGAGAGCTTGCTCTTCTCAGTTGACCTGTAGCCCCACCGATCTAGGTGACGGAGCACCAGGTCCCTGTGTGTACACAACAGATCTCGAGAGTGCGCCAGCTGAGCCAGTCGTCGAGATAGTTTAGTACCCGCTCACCTCCTTCCCTAAGGGGAAGGAGGGCGGCTTCCACGACCTTCGTAAAGACTCGTGGAGACAGGGACAGACCGAAGGGGAGGACCCTGTACTGATATGCCCGTCACTCGAACGCGAACTGTAGGAACGGCCGATGTCGAGGGAGGAAGGAGACATGAAGTACGCGTCCTTCAGGTGACCAACCTGAAAGGCAGCTATTGTGTAGGTGCCTGTTCAGAACACACAGACCCAAGATAGGGCGCAACCCCCCGCCTTTCTTGGGGACAATGAAGTACAGGCTGTAAAACCCGTTGAACATCTCGGCTGGTGAGACGGGCTCGATCACTCCCTTCACCAGAAGGGTGGCAACCTCGGCCCGAAATACGGGAACATCCTAGCCTCTGACTGAGGTATATCGGATGCCCTGAAACTTGGCGGGCGTGAGGCGACTGGATCGCGTAGCCGAGACGGATCGTCTTCCCTAGCCAGCCTGACAGCCTGGGAAGCCGGACAGGCTCCCAGAAATGAGACGGGGACTAAAGGTACAATCTTTTTCATCGTCCCCCCGGGGGGTGGTTCGATGGCTAGCAGTACGGATTCCTTGCCGGGGGAGGTCCCCCG
>NC_079898.1:10663457-10774067 GCF_024868665.1 Triplophysa rosa
AAAGGTGAATGAATGAGCACGCCGGCTTCCCTCTTATACCCAGACATCCGGGGAGGAGCCCGGCATGCAAATTTCATTCGCCAATTTTCATTGGCCTTTTCTAAATACTCAGAAGATGATAGGTTCTCAAGACAAACCCCATTCTGTCGGTTCGACACAACATCGAGAGACCGACAGAAAGGGAACTGTATGCATGCACTGGGACATACTAACGCAAAACGGAAGTGGCCATTGTTGCCTAGACGACACTGTGATCCTTAACTGTCACGGACATCAAAGGACAGCTCTTCCTTGCATTTAAGTATTTATTCATTTATCATTTTGTATGTAATGTTTACTGTTTACTTACATTAGTTAATTTAGCAAAGCATCTTTTATTTAATTTTATTAATGCGTCACTAAACTCCGCCCTCTCGCAGTGAGTTGTGGGTAATATCAGCCATTAAGTGTCCATAGTTGCGTTCCATTTGGCCTTAAGTGGACTGTGAAGTGGACTTCACAGGGTGTTTCGCCATCTTAAGTGAGATTCCAATCCGAAGGGAGCAAACATGTTCATTTCAAAGGGCACTGCGAATGGCGTAGGGAATAAGGGAACATCGATACATCACTTAGCCGAAAGGGAAAATCACCAAACTGCCATTGCGTGCCGCGTTACGAGTCAGAAAACAACGGACAAGTTTACATATGCCTAAAAAAAAGTTTACGTATGCCTTATGTACATTGTGAAAGTTTATTTAATTATTGTTAATTATATTAAATACTGTGGTTTGCTTCACGTAAATATGTTATTTTACTTTTTGTAGCATTGTTATTTTATAGGCAACGTGCACTCGAGATGATGAATGTATTTATTTGTATTTATATTTTATTGTGCAATTAAAAAGTAAAATTCATATGCGTGTAAGGATTCGTCCATTTTGCTATTATTATACAAACTAATGTAAAAGTGGTAAGCAGCAGCAGTTTTTTATTATGTTATGTTATTTGACTCAGGAATGTTTACAGCTGCGCCACATAGGGAAAAAAGCGAGATGACACCGACTCGACCATGGAATAAAAACACATCTTAACATAGTTGACCACTGAAATGTATTTTTATATTGCATAACAGTAGTTTCAAATAATCAAAGCTGCATCAGTCAAATAATAAATACAATCATAAACAAAAGTTAAGATTATATTGATTAGATACATAATGCGTGTTACGTTTATGTATATTTCTTTTAAATTTAAAAGTAAAGTTACAATATTTATTTATATTATAATCTGTGCAACCCTGCCGTTGCCTTTCTTTGATGACGTTGCAGGGCATTCCAATTACGCGTTTTTTTGTCAGCGAAGTCCACTTCAACGGATATCCCGTGCTCTGCGTAGGAACACTATCAAATGGAACGCAGCTCATGGATTTACACTTCAAATTTTCACCGGAAACAGTAGATCATCCGGGTACTTTGAGAATACTCATTTCAGCATACTATGATTTGGGACATACTAATTCTATTTTCGAATACTATTTAAATGGATAGTATGCGAATTGGGACGCAGCAATACTGACCGCTGAGTCAATCCTCCGGGATGTGACCTGCAGGGACTGTTCTCCTTTGGTCAGGAATGTTACTGTTTACTGTGTTTAATATACCGGTGAAGAATGAAGTAGAGATTAGAGAGGAATGCCCTATCTCTTTAGTTATCAGCAGTCTCATAAGGAGTGTGCTATAACCTCTGATCACCGCCACACACACAGATACACTCGATTTAAACGACACATGTGTAGAAAAACGTAAAGGATCGAGGATTATTTTGTTTCTTGAAATATAATTTAAATGCAAATGTGATGGTTTGCGTGCTGAATTCTCTGTGAAGCACAACTTCAGATGCGCGTGCTTCACGCGCTCTACGTCACTGCATGCTGCAAACATAAACATTATGAATGTAAGCTCTCATTTGTCGTCGCACATCACCGGCAAAGTCAAACGTTTTTTTTCTATAGTTGAGCGACAAGTAAGCAGTTGTTTAATGTTGTCCGGGACACATTAGATTTGCGCGTGATCACAACCGACCACAAAAAAAAACGGATCATGTTTTTACACCTGCATTTAGTGCAGTCTGCACTCTGCACAATAGTGCTCACACAGTTCTCCAAAAGCGATGCACACAATAATCAATCACTGAGGCACTGTCTGCAAATTGATACAATGTGGCTCATTGATTTTGCCATGACCTCAACTAGCCTGTCAGGGATAAACTCAGGCCTGGTGAATGGTGCCGCTCTTCAGTGTCAGATTGCTCTGCTGCCATTAAAGCTCATATTTAATTTCTTTCTGTCTGAAAACCAGGCTCTATTTCTTCATAATAAAAGCACCAATCACGTCATGAACTGACAGCAGTAGTGAGCTTATCAAATGATCTCATCAGAGCTGTGGTGCAGTGGTTTGTGTACATGGTCCAATGCAGTGCTACAGTGCTTATGCGGCTGATCCAGGTTTGACCTGCATTTCACTGTCACTCTGATATACCTCTGCAACAAAAGGGAAAAAAGTCCCAACATAAAAAAAATCATTTCCACTGCTAGAGTACTCCTGCCACAAAAAAACTTGTCATAATAAACTTGCTGTTAAAAACAATAAAGATAACCCCGCCCTGCACAGTTGTGACATATTTCACCAGACTTGACTTTAATTCTTTATTTACCTAGCTCACCGTACACTTTTAAAAACCAAATGTCACTCTGTTTTTAATCTGTTGAGTATGTTGCAGTTCTGACTGTATGCAAATATTATCAACATGTAATGAATGCACCAGGAAGCCAGAGAGCAGATGGTACTTTTTGACAGACGCTGACTGTCATCATCCACTTTCGTTATTTAGAAATGCAGAGTTTTTACATTTTCCTAGATATCTCTAAGTTCTACAGGGAAAAAAACATACATTTCTGTTTTATGTGAACCTCTTTAACACATGTTGACATACTTCTCAGTCTTACATTGATTACTTACATGATTACTGCTCACTTAGGCAACCAGACTAAAGTAAACATGAATCTGACCCATTGGAGTCCCAGCAAGGAAGAGAAAGCCTGCAGGGTAACAGATGGCGAGGACCAGGCATCAGAGACTCAAGGATACTGAGGAAGAAGAGCATCATCCCTCCTCTCATCCATCCAACCCTCCTTTTCAAACGAGAATGCAGCTTCACTTCCCATCATTCTGCCGGCCCTGAGACCCAAACGTCAAGCTATGGGCAATGCTGGGTTGTTAAACTTTAATGATTCAAGATAGGTTGAGGCAATAGGTTGTTCGCACATGACGTCACCACGGCACTGCGCGAAGTGCAGATAGAGGGCACCAAGTGATTTTCTCTATCATAAACTCAAAATACCAACTTTTTGCGTTGATGTTCAAATCGATCAAACCTTGGAACCACAAGGTGTTTTTATTGTCTAGCAAAAGTTGATGTTCATGAAGGGGGAACATGCGAGTATTGACTGAGAAATGGAGATAAAAGTGGTTTTTAAACCTGAATCTGTGGTCGGGAGGGGCAGAGCCGGGTAACTTTTTTAAAATGCTTAATGAGGTTTAAGCTCCCGTTAAGCGTTTCTTCCCCCATCGAAATCCATTATAAGGAAAAAGCTTAACATACTGAAACAACGACCACTAAAAACGTAATTTCTATTAAACGTTAATTGTAAGAAACACAAGCACTTATTCCTTGGATAAGAATAGTCTCATGTTAAACTGGTTCTTCATAGAAGTTCAATATAAAAAAGCACATAACGTGGTTCAAGGCAGCGACAAACTGAGAACAAAAAACTTTTCATGTATCATGTTTATGTTTGATAACCGTGATTAACAAATTTATTGAACTTGGTTTTCCATGGTCGCTGTTTCGGTACATTTCCTTTTAATAGACATCTATGGGGAAGAAACGTTTAACCCAAGATTTTTCATTTTATGCATTTAATAAGGAGTCGTTATTTTAACACTTACAAGTAAGGGTTAACAGAAATTTGGGCTTCCCGTTGTTTAGGTCGTTAAACATAGGTCTTTTGAGTTTGTGATAGTGAATTCGAATGGAGAAAATAACTTGGTGCCCTTCATCAAAACCACGTGATAGATTGCAAACAACCTATTAGGGGGCTGCTTAGGTACTCTATGGTTTTGCCTGCTTAATAGACCCAATGCAATAATTCAACAGGTTCCAAAGAAAAATTCTTTAGTCTTAAATTACAGGCAACATGAAAAAATGGATTATGTAGAATATAGGAAAATATTAGATGCATGTACTGTATGTATGAAAATGTGAGTATACCGTGTGAGAATGTTTGACCAGAGCATTTCAGGTATGAGAAAAACACTGTGCTATTTTTTATTTCCAGCATGGAGAATCGGATTACTGTCCAGCTCGCACAGTGCCACCTCTGGGAGAGCATTAGCGTTTTAATTTTCATAAAACTAAGTAACTAACAACTGCGTCACATTTACTGACCTTTGCGGCCTTGTCATTTGCATCAGCACAGGATACAGTCATATGCTGATACTATGAAGTCAGTGTCAGTAAGCAAACTTCTCTAGTCTGCAGCTGATTAATGTTGTTAATCTCACGGTTGTGTCATCATTAGCCACATGTAATGGGTCTAACAGCAGTGCGGCGGCGTCAAGCTCGTGCGGAGTCTTCCATCATCTCAGAGGCGACTTAAGGGCACAGGAACTCAACTGTGATGAGTGATGCTCAGCGCTCAACTGCGCATCTGCCGTTTCTGTGTTTAAGATGCTCAGAAAACACTAACATGACATGCAGGAATCATCACGCTTCAGAATCCAAAGAACTTCACAAACTCAGATTGTTATCACTGTAGTACATTTCCTACGGGACTGGGTATAGCGGTGTGATCCATGTAGGCGTCCACCTGCTCACTGTCCTGTCACATCTGGCATTATCACAGCAGATATGTGCAGCACAAACAATAAATCCTGACCCAGCAGCAATTTTATCATAGTCAATCAGATGACTGTGAATTACATAAGGACTTAAAGCAACTAGAATAAATACAGTTTATCAGTCATTTCTAATGCAAGTAAAACCGTATATCTTGTTAGCTCAGTAAAAGCAGTAAATCTTTGACTCTCATTGTTTTTTTTTGCAGGGATAACTGTGTTTTCCAGGAAAGTGGCAGCGGCTTTGTTGTCCTAATGCTCTGCTCACTGTCCTAGTTTCCAATTCTTTAATTTTGCAAGCAGACATACATAAAAGATGATTTACTGCTTCAATTTCTGACTATTCAACGAGCATTTGGTGTCAGATGTCACTTAAGCTCAGCAAAACAATGCAGCACCATTGCAGCGTTTTATCGGTAATAGTTTTAAAAGATTCAGAAATGAAATACCAATCAAATACTGTATGAACATAACAAGACATGGTCACTATATTTTGGCAACAGGGGCATAGCTACATGGTGGCCATGGGTGGCCATGGCTACCCCTGAATGATGGATGGCCACCTATCTTGCCACGTCTGTTGTGGGAAGCAGTTTTAAGGTGTGTGTCGGAGTTTACGGAGTGCTGCGCAGATCATTTAGCGTATGCACCGAAAGCAACCAAAGAACATTAATCTCGCGTTAATATGATGTCATGCACTGACGCAAACAGTCTGAGCGCTATAGCTGAACAGCTGCTAACCGCTTCGTGACAGTGTACTGTCTGTGTACCATGGAAGTTCATCGCGAGCAGAAGGATCAGGTCAGTAAAATCAGTCTTGTTTAACTGGATTTCATTCATTAATTACATTTTTGCGAAAGTTTAAGTTGGGGTACTGCAATGTTTATTTTACTTATTTATTTAATTTAAATTATTGCAAATGATGATAGCTAGCAAATTATTTAAAAATAATGTGAGCACATGAAAGCATTGCAAATAAATTGTTTACTTTACGTTCTTTGTGTATGTTTTTGACCAGCAAACTATGTTTAATGAAGAATTGGTGTAAATTACACTGTCAGTAAGGATTTTTTGGTCACCCTAATAAAATCACTGGGTCTTACCTGGCCACCTCTAAAAAAGTTCTGGCTACGCCCCTTTTTGTCGCCAATTAATCTGAAGAAGCTAGTAAAATTAAACAGATGTCAGCATGGGAAGATTGTGTCCCCTTATTGTCCAAAACCATTAGCCAAACTATGACAGGCAAAATACGTAACCTATATTAAATATAGTGTGTGTGTAGAATAATATAGCAGGTCACCATTTAAAAGGATAACCAGAAATGTCATACTTTATTCCCTCTAATGTCATTCAAAACCTGGATATGACCATTAATTCTGTGGAACACAAAAGAAGATATTCTGAGAAACAACTATGTGGTTTTTAGACCATACAATGGAAGTCAATGGGCCCCACTGACCAATGTTGTTGGGGCAATAACATTTTTCAAAATACCAAAGTCATACAGGTTTGTAATGGTACCTTTAAAGTCCATGTAATATTTGGGTTATGAAGCAAAGTCACTTGGTGTACTATATTACAGTATTTGGGGCCCACAAATGATTCAGATTTTAAAACAAGCAGCAGTTTTGCCTCACACCAGCAGGGGGAAGACAACTGAAACAGTCCATATCCCAAGAAGAACACTAGTAAGAGCACAGTACTGGTTTAACATAAGGAGTTTTTTTGCTTCTTTAATCTGTTCTATAAATTGGTAAAACAAGAGATGTAAAAACTGTTTTCAGAATCCCTGCCTGCATAACAACCCAAAGATCATTACCTCACAAATTCCTTCAGCCCCTATAGCTGTCACGGTCCCACCGTCTTGTTTATGAAATTCTAGTCGTGTGGTGGGATCGGGGCAGAGTCCTTAGGTTATGTGTGGAGAGAAACATATTGTTGTCCGTTTGACAATAATATACGTTCTCTCCAGTGTCTTGTCATTGGTCCCATTCCTCTCGTTTCCTCGTAATCTTTCCCTGAGTGTTTAATGTCTCACACCTGCCCCATGTCGTTATCCCTCGTTTGTGTTTCCTATAAATACCCTCTTGTTTCTTTGTCTTGTGCTCGTGCATTGTATGTGTTTGGTGCCTGTACTGTGTGTTCCTGTATCGTGGTCGTGGTCGTGCTCTTGCCCGTGTTCCTGTTCGTGTTTTGTGAGTTTTGTGCCTCGTATGATTTAAGACGTTTGGTCGTGTCTTTGTGTGTAGTTTATTTGTCTTGTTTTCATTTTGCCCCCTCGTGGGAAGTCTCTTGTTTTATATATGTATATCAGTTTCGTTTCCCCCATCGTGGGTGTTTTAGTTTCTGTTTTTGGTTGTGTTTTGTAAAATAAAGTATCTGTTAACCCTTCACTGCCTGCCTGCGCTTGGGTTCTCTCTTCCACCACGCTCTGGTCGTGACAATAGCTTCCTCCATCAGCAGGCTACTCTCCTCATCTACCACTCTCAAATTTATTATTCCTCTCAAACTTTCGTGTTGCTAAAAGGCAGACAAAGCTTCTGCAGATGGAAAACATGACCAAACCCATTGCAAACATCACAGCACAGCAGCAGACAATAAGACAGATCTAGTTCAGAGGCCAGTGTCTGAATTAGATTCTGAGTTAACTTTTGTTGTTGCAGGTCGAGTCAAAGCCATGCAGAAACAAAGGGAGACAGACAATCAAAGCCATGTTAGCAGAGTTTGTCTGGTAGACACAGCAAGCTTTATCTTAAATCTAGGGCTGAAACAATTATCCGAGTAATTCGAATACAAAAAATCATGGAGGCAATTTTTGTTGCCTCGAAGCTTTGTTTAATCCATTTAACTACAGTACACACGGAGCACTGCGTTTCATCACAGACCGTTATTACTAACATACAGCCCTCTAAACTCTATTCTCATGCTGATAAATAAGTGATAGCTTATTGAAATGGTGAACTGATATTTTACTTAGTTTTAGTCTATTTTGCGAGTGAAACTTGTTTTCCGGCTGCATCGAGTCCATAAAACTACATGCTAACTAGTGGACACCAAATCCTGTTATTTACACATGTCATCTGTCTGTTCTGCGTGTCTGAGTGAATGAACTGCACAGTTTAACGTGCTACACGCATGCGATGCTCATGAATTTTGTTCTAAAAAGGAAACAAATTAGTTGTTCATTTTAAGAGACCTGTCTTATTTTCTCTTGTATATTTAGTATTGCTCTTTAATAAAGAAAAAGTATTTATTATCCGAATACCTGATTAATCTATGGAAAAATCAGTAGAATACTCGATTAGTAAAATAATCGATAGCTGCAGCCCTACTTAAATCTAAATCTGCAAACACACACACACAACAGTGATTTTATCAAACCAAAAAATGTGACGTTTGAAAAAGCATACTACCATATACTACTATTTCTGTAATAATCATTTAGTATGCAGTGTGCAAATTTTCTGTATGCATTGATATGTCAATATAGCATACCACAACGCAATCTTATCGATGCCAGAAATCTTTTCAAAAGATCATGCGGTGTAATTTTTTTTCATATTTTTGTGTATAATTACATTGGCTCCACAACTCAAATAACTGTGTTGAATTCTGACCAATGCCGTGGTCAGACAAGACTTTCAGAATGTGAATGCACATGTGGGCAGCAACCAAATGCGAAGGCATTGTTTTTTATTCACACATCATGGATTCAAATGTATTTGCACCATCATTGTTTTTTTCATATTTTAAAACTGTATTGTACAAAATTAGATGTACAATATGTGTGTAATGTGTAATACTATTATTATCAGCATTTCTTTCAACTAAAAAGGTCACATTGTAATGTATAATTGTTCTGTTGGTCACACATCATCATGTGGTACGAATTCGCAGGTCAGCGTTCATCACACTTGACCTCTGGAATGCAGCAAAATTAATTTTGTATTTCAGTCTGCCGCATTTGCATGGATATGAATGGAAGTCAATGGAACGAAGTCTAGTGTGACCGAGCCAAAACAATAAATTGCAAAAAACAATAGGCTAAAGTTGTTTTAACTATTTTGATGAGTAAAAGTAATGGAAAACATGGTGAAATGTCATATTTACAATAAATTTTACGGAATTTTACCGTTTTTACAGATTTTTCATGTATTTTTTAAAAACAGGTTACAGAAAAAGATGGCAAATTTACAAGAAAAACATGAAAAACATTTCACGTGAAAAAAACGGATATTTTTCCGGAATTTTTCTGGCGCCCCGCCGCTTTTTTACAGGATTTTTTTTACAGTGCACGTTTAAAAAAAAGTTCACACTACAGTATACTTAGCAGTTTGCAAACACATTTATATACTAACGCTAACCGTAAAATGCTTCATTTATGTTCTCTTTTAGGATGCCATGACACAAACAAACTTCCCCTGGTTTCCCTCACCAGATGAGACACCAGAGTGTCACGAAATACGGAGTGGAAGAACCCAGATGAAGGCAGGCGGTGAAAGGGTTAACAAGAGACTTTAATTTTAAACAAAAACACACAAAACAAAAACCAACGAGGGGGTACAAATCAGGAACTAAACTAAGAAACAAACAGAAAACAAAGACTTCCCACGAGGGGGCAAAATGAAAACAAGAACAGCCAATAACAAATAAACTAACTAAAACAATGACCAAACATCTTACCAAAAATAACATGAAAGGGAACACAGGCAGGGCAAGAACCAGGAACACAAAGACTTCAACAAGAACGAACACGGGCACAACAAGAACATGCATCTACACATGAAACGCACATAAACATACGTACACGCAATACAAGAGCACAAGACAAAGAAACAAGAGGGTATATATAGGGAAGACAAACGAGGGATAATTACACGGGGCAGGTGTGGGACATTAAACACTCAGGGAAAGATCACAAGGAAACGAGAGGAATGGGGCCAATGACAAGACACTGGAGAGAACGTATATTAATGTCAAAAGGACAATAATATGTTTCTCTCCACACATAACCAAAGACTTTGTCATGGCTCTGCTACAGGACCAAGGAAAACATGACTAAGGAAGCAGAGCCATGACACAGAGTGGGTATTAGCCAATGATTCAACCTACAGTGCTCTGACTTCTTATCTGGTCATGTCACAATATATAAGAAGAGGGTAGAAAATCAGTAGCATTTGTCTAGCTGGACAAATGTCTGGACTGCAGAATTTAACTGAGGTCTGAGGTGTTCAAGCTATCTTTTGTACAGTGGATTTGTTATTCTAGCTTTGCCGGCCAAAACTGAACAATCAAAGCCTTGTTTAATCCATATTCACTTTAATGAATCTGCCAAACTCTAATAACTGCCCAGCCAGTAATCACTTTATATGCATCTGACTAGATTTTCAGCATTCATGGGCATTTGATAGGAGAGAGCAAAAGCTTGGCAGCTTTTTGACAGCCGCTCAAATATGTCTATCACATTCTCCTCGCAGAAAGTGGAATCGTGCGGCAGCCAAAACTGAAACAAGATTACAGTACATTACAGAGATTTTATCTTAATAAGGATGGGAAATATAAGCTTTATCCAAATAACTGTTAAAGTACTATATAAAGCGTAACCTCAGTAAATCCTCAAATATGCTCCTGTGGTTTTACTAAATAATTCCTATTTAGTATTTACAGTGATGGAACGTTGAAGAAAATCATTGGAATCTAAACTGTTTAACCATCTGAATCTGAACATTTAGAACAAAACTGAAATGAAAACTACAGGAATTAGCATTAGTTATCCACACCCACCAATGTTGAAAGAGCAATGTTGACAAAAAGGTCTATTATTCAAAGATATAAAAAAAAATATTGTGGCAATAATCACCCCAAAGAAAGCATCGCAAACAATGCTTTTTTTAAACAGGTCATTTTTGGTTCAATAAAAACTCAAAGATCTAGATCTTGATAAGATCTTGCATTAAGGCATATGAATGACCACAATGCTTACCACTTATGTGTTCTGTTCCTGAACAACTACACTTAAACATTTATTGCCTGGTTATGGAAAACCACCACATAAAAGAGGTGGCTACACTTCCTGGTGTTATGATGGCACAGAGGGTGACAGTAAGCTTACCCACATGAGACCAGATGTTTGGAAAGCCAGATGGCCAAGGAATGCTCGCTCAGTTCCAGTTTCCAAATGGCTCGTTCAGCTGTTTCCAGCCTGGCCTCCACGGTTTCCTGTGTTTGAGTGGCAGGATGAGCCAGCGCTCGCCCATTCTCTGTCTATCCCTCTCTTTTCTTTCCTCATATCTTCTGGCCCAAAGGCATAAAACTAACAAGGCCAATGAAGGCACGCCCTACAGGAAAATGTGTGTGCTTCTTTGTACATGTTTGATAGAGCGAGGCTCTTGAGGGCCAAAGGCCAAAACAGAGTGCTCTAATAAGCATTAAAGAACAAGACTCTGTATCTGCAGAAGAATGTAGGGGAACCACTGAAGGACAAAGCAAATAAGCGCTAAAACTTCAGAGATACAGGATATATGTTACAGTTGAATGTAAGAAACATTTGTGGCAGTTTTATGTCTCCCTCAACCATAATTCCCAGAACAGATGTGGAAGCTATGATGAGACTGCTATGTTGTCAAGCACAGGACTCGACATGTGCACAAACATCAACCAATGTGCAACCATCTGATATGGCAAAGACCTTGTAATGGCTTTATGACTTACACATGAGAAGATCTCACAGGAAAAAACAATGCTTATAAATCACCAGATTATGGATAAGCAAAACCATGAGAAACAGATGATTACGGAAAAGATGGACCTAAAAATGAAACATCTGAGCATGGGCTGGTGTCAAACTCTAGTTAAACCTAGATGAACCCCTCAGAAAAGAAAGGCTCATCCAAAATTGAAAAACATGAATGAATTTCACAAAAGTAGACATTTTCATGGTCATTTATTACACATCTGTTAAGCTCCAAAATGATTAAAAAAACTGTGTGATTTATGCACTACTCAAAGTCTACTAAAGCCATACAATAGTTTTGAGAGAGGAACAGACTGTAACTTAATTTACTCTTCAATCTTTACCACATCATCTAGCACACAAACAGGTTTGGAACAATATAAGAGTTTGCAAATAATAAACAGTTTTCTTTTTTGGGTGAAAACGTGAAGAGAGAGGAAGATAAGGAAACATAAATGAAGCAAAAAGAGTCCGGGGAAACAGTCCTTTCTTTGTTCGTCTGTGACATAGGATCACAACATGCAAGGTTGCAGGTCAAAGATTTGTTTATTCAACAACTGTATTTTAGTATCATGAATATAGGAATGCAATGGTAATAAAGAGTGTTTGTTTCTAGTTATCATCCACTGTTTATAAAACAAGACAGCTCTTTGTATTACATAAATAAGGAAGCATGCAGGTGTACATGAGTCCTAAAGCTTACAGGAATTACCTGCTACTAGGAGTTTTAAGCTGACATAAAAGTTATGAATATATACATTTACAGCTTGTTGTGATAAAAACGTGGTGTGGCATGCAAAATACTGTTTAAATATATTCTATATTAAATCAATTAGAACATTATATACACAAAATGCAATGTATTTCTATACAGAAATATTAATTTTTATTATATTTAATAAAATTTATATTATATTCTTGCGTGTTATTTCTAAAATTAACTCGATATATTCTTGAAAATAAATTATTATATTTTTAAAAATCTTTGTAGCTGTTGTTTTTGTTCCGATACCAAATCACTCAGCATTACAAATAATGATCAAGATATGTTTGGTGGTTATTTGGTATGAAAAGAATATGACAATCAGCTTTAAAATTATACTCTGTGTTGAAAGTGTATTTGTGTGGGGATCAGATGTGTGTGTGTGTGTTTTGCTTTATGTGTGTATGCATGCGAACTACAGTCCATCTGGAGATCTGATGGGGTCTGACAGAAAGCAATGCTTCATTGAGACAGCATAACACTCTATAAATACCCCAACCTCTGTTTCCAGCATCATCCCTGTTCCTAAACATGAAAAGAAGGCAGATGCATTAATAAGCAAAAGAGACCATAAGTGAGCCAAAAAAATCATTATTTAAAAATTCTGCTCCAGACGGGCATCACTGAGGAGAGACTTTGGGGTGAGTTACATAAATGACTCTAATCCTTTTTGCAATGCAGCAGAAAAACAGGAGCCATTGCTTCACTATTAAAAGAGGCAGGACTGCTTCTATACAACAGAAATGACTGAAAGTTCTTTGATCCTGTGTTTATGCTTGAATATTACATAAAAAATTTTAGTTGTATGTGACGTGTTAACACCTACATGATAACAAATCTGCATGTCAGGTTTCATAGGACTCATCTTTTATGATTTTTACTCTTGAAATGTTTTCCTAATGTAACAGGAATGCAATGTTCCAGGAAGCTATTGAGTAAGGTATATTTTCTCATTTAAAGTTTTGAGTCAGCCAGTGGTCAGGATTGTTCTACAAACACAGGCAAAATCAGTCAAGCTCACACAAATCAATACTGCCACACAACTTCAGTAAACTGGCAGCCATACAGAGAGATGCTAGGCTTTGTATACTGGATATTGTGCTGTTCTGGTTTGTTCACATCTCATACTGCTAGTACAATGACAGGCGTTGTGATGCTCAATTAAATCTGGCCCATCCTTACACAGTTCTACTCAGAAAGGTTCAGACGAGTTAACATTTTCGTATACAGGACTTACTGTACAAATGCTTTTGATCTCTGACATAAAAGAGACATACTACTGTGACTGTGGTTTGAGAGCAACTGGCAGCTGTTTAAACTGTCGCCAGTCAACTAGGCTTGAACAATCACTTCTGTTTGTTTTTGTTTGTTTTCTATTAAGATGTGGATGAGCACGAGTTGCACTGACTTTGATCAAACATATGAGCCAACTTCTGTTTTAGATGCTTGGTGAGGAAATGGGAAAGTCTAGAAATATAGATGAAGTGTTATCCATCTGTGCTTTCTGTTTTGGTTAAAACATTGCTTTCGATGTGAACCACAACAATTCACTGCTGTTTTCAGTCCCATGAAATGTATAATATACATACTGTATACTCTATGTGATACATTATTGAACTCTGTCATTGCTTTAGCCTGTATCTAACTGATATTTTATGTTTTCTAAAGGGTGGTTCATCCACACAAACACACTATAATGTCAATGTTATGGTAATTTCAAGCTTGTGTGCTGCTGTGAAACAATCACAAATGTGTATGTAGATACTGTTGCTTTACGTTTTCAGTGCCAAATGTCTTTCATTCAATAGCTGACTGGTTCCCTTTATCGTTGTGGTGTGAACTCCACTATTCTCTTAAAGGCCCAGTGGATGAAATGTAGCGACATCTAGCAGTGACGTTGCGAATTGCAACCAGCGGATAACTCCACCCCTCCCTTTCGAAGCACTACGGTGGCTGATATGTAGTACATGTAAACATAACGCTTCATTATGTAAGGTCTTTATACACCTCTGAAGACATAGTTCATAGACCCGCCGGTGGGTCCAAAATTACATCATAAAGTATTCCCTCAATGTTTACATGTATTTCTGTAACTCTAACTATCATATGTGGTATCATTTGAAAGCTTAGAGTCACTAGTTTCAGGAAAAGTGCACCATTTTTGCATTTATCGTACATAATAACTTTTTAGGCTGAAATTCATCATATCCCCATGTCATAGCCCCTTTATAATCATGTATGTTTATGATCATGAACATTTTTCCTAACGCTCAAATATGTCCAACATGTTCAAGTTATAAATCAAATGAAAGCTCTTATTCTACAGAATATAGATCTTCAGTTGGATTTATTGATATTTTGCCACAGATCGAATGCAAGTCGAATGAATTATGATGTATGAAATTGATATTTGTAAACAAACAACACATCCATCGAATATCTAAGCTAATAACTGCATCACACCATTACACTTAGCCACAAATGCATAATCTTTTACGTTAGGTTGTTTTCTACAAAATAAGTCCAATCCTACCTCTTTTCATGGTTTTAAAAGTAAAATATCTGCTTTCCATGTCTCCCATCAACGTTCTGCGTCAGCAACGTGACATAAAAGCTTGGATAGTTAAAAATTCTGTAAAATATCTGAACCTCTGTCTATCCATATTACATATTAAACAGAAGCGCAGACTCTGACCAGGGTTTTTCTTGCATAGAGAAACTGGAAGCGGCCGCTTCCTGTCAAATGTCGTGCCGCCTCAGACTCTCGCCAAAATTATGTCGGGTGTCTTCACAAGAAATGCTGCATGCATTTAACAGACTGTCATTTGTAACTGCAGTTGCGACATTACGCCACAGTGGAGGCGCTGTTTCGTTGTCAGCACACTGAGGCGCTAAAAAGAGTTGCAGAACAAGAGCTGGCTGTGTTTGACGGCTGTTTGTTTTGCATCCAAGTACGTTTCATTTCTTGAAATTTCTTAAATTAACATGACGTACATCATTGTAATGTCTTTAACTATGCAGTTGGATCGTTGAATCAGCATATACTGTACACAGCGAGTTCGCCGGTATGAACGCACATTGCGTTCAGAACGACTCGCACACGAATGACTCATTTGAACCGATTCATTTAAACTATTGAACTTTTTCGTCACTAGCGAATATAAGAGATCATTGAATCATTTAAAGTGAACCACAGAGAATGCAAGATGTGAATGAGCTTTGCTCATTTAGTAATTCAGTTGGCTATTGTGGGCTGAAAAGTTAGTTGAAAATGATAAAAATGCTTTATTTGATTAAAAAAAGTCTTGTTTGGTTGAATAAAAGTCATGTTTTATATAACTTAATAATTGTCATTTTCATCTAATTTTATTAGAACTTTTAATATGTCAAAGTCACTTTGGTTAAGCCACTTAAAGGTACGGTAGGCCTACGTGTGTGTGTGTTCTACAAGATCAGGATGGCACCACCTCCGCCTCATTTTGAGCCATGAAAAACCCTGCTGACCTCTACGTAGACCCCGCATTTGTCCAAATAGGTGAATCAGAGGCTGAGATATGGCAATGCGCAACAAGGGAGGCGAACCAAAACACAAGTAGCATGTTTGTGTTTACCACGAGCAAACTCAACACCAATTGTTTCACAATTTTGAGAGGTTTACTGTGAAATTACACAAATATTCCATTAATACCACTGTATGTGGTTATGGGGTCTGTTTAAAATTGGGTATGCCAAATTCAGGCGGAAATTGCGAAAAAAGGACACTTGAGTTGCTTTAGAGTAATACACTTTCAAAAACAGTCTTTAGGAAATAAAAAAAAAAAAATTATTTTGGTGTCTTTTGCATAGAACTGACAACACATACAAAAATGTTAATCACTTTCAGCAGTGTTTTATGAAATTTGGAGGGGTTTCTTGGAATATGACACCAAAATTTTCTATTTACACCACTGTATGTGGATATGCTGTGCATTTAAAATTGGGTGTGCCAAATTCAGGCGGAAGTCCAAAAAATGGCCCAGAGTTAACAAAAAAATCCTTTAGGCCTTTTAAGATTTTATTATTACCTATTTAGTATGTTTATAAGGCCCCCATAATGTATATAATTTCAGGTTTACTATCATTGTGGGGAAATTTGGTCCCTGACTCACCCACCTACGCACTCAAACAGAACAAAACAAATTACCACCTTCAATCAAAAGCTATCCCCAAACTTAAATGTAAAACACAGACAGGGGCCAAATAAAAAGCGAGAATCGATCAACAACACATTTAAATCAAAGGCACTTTAGCCCAAATGTGACTGGGCCACAGTTTCTCTTTCAGCCTAAATGCTGCGCTTCAGAGAAAACGCGCTGCTCTAAACAGTCTAGCAGAAATGTCAGGGAGGGTTGCTAGACAAGGTGGTCAACGTGACATCTGACTAATGTATTGGGTGAAGAGGTTAAGTGTTTGTGTTGTTGAGGAGAGAGCTAATAAAATTACTGTGGGGCTTGAACCGGCCCAGAGCTCGCAGGCGAAGCTGCAAAAACAGCAGCAGACAGAACGGCTTTTCCTCATCTTCTGGCTCCAGTGGGAAGGCAGAGTGAGACATGGACATCACCGAGCATGAAGAAAACACAAGTCAACTATTTCCTTCATTTTTTAACTTTCCGCAATTGTGGTAAAATGAGAATAATCTGCAGAGAGGAAAGATTCATAGAGGCAATTTATTGTACACCCATGCTTTTCCATTTAGGACCACAGAAGAAAGAGATTCAGCTGACGATGTGGGCTTAAGAGGAAAGTAAAGGGGGAACAGCACCACAGGCTACATGGCAAAGTCATTTACTAAACTCTGTCCACATGGAGTTCACAGCAACCCCATTTCCCACAATTAAACTAAGCACAACATTTTACACACACACTCCAGTTCTTTATATAGTGAAGCTGTTAAGGTTCATCTAAGTTTATGGGCTATGTGGAACTTAAATGGTCAAGCACATTTATTGCAGGAAATTGGACCCCTTTGACCCCAAAGTCCTGAATTTACAAGGTTTTTTAAAGAAGCATTCAGAGCTGTGTATTGTGATGATAATGAACGATAAGCACTTCTTTAGATTAGATCTGTAAAACCAGCACAAGACAAGCATTAAATCTTAAGATCACTCATTTTGTTACAGCACAAAAAGCAATAATCAAATTCAACTTATCTTAAACTTAGCTTAAAAAAAATTAATTCAGTTAAACTATTTAAAAGGTAAGTTTATTTTTTTAAGTTAAATAATATTAATAATAATAATTTAATAATACGTTTTTAAATAACTATTAGATCATTCATCACATGTTTTTTTGTTTTCTGTATGGTGAAAGAAAAATATGCTATAGCCTACTTGTGTTAACTCACGGAGCATGCAGACGCGTGCGACCAGGTGTAAATGCCCTCCAAAACGCTTTCGAGACAGATTCAAATCAGATTACGCAAACCACTTGACGAAACTGGACAAGTGTAATTCATCTGATTGTTGAGGCCACACTTGTCAGGGCTTTACTCCTCCAAATGGAGTGCGTCACTGGAAGCCTTGTTCAAGCTCAAGTTCGTTGTTTTAAATGTAGACGCGCAACAATCGCGTTCACAACGCGCTGTGACATTCTCTGTCTTCCCAGCGTGTCTACACCGCAGCGAAATGAAGCTTCGGTGCTAGCAATCAATTTACCCTTTACATAAACTTATCACATGGATGCTTAGCATCGGCAGCCTCCCATGCGCTTTGGAAAGGAGAAAACAGCGCGACCCGTGGTTTCCCTGCCTTCTTTTAGACATGACGTAAAAATACGAATGTGAAATATAAATAAGTAATTTACATTTACATTTAGTCATTTAGCAGACGCTTTTATCCAAAGCGACTTACAGAGAGTTCAGGGAGCAATAAGTGATATGTCATACAGGAGCAATAATACAACAGGTGCTAATACAAAGTTACTAGTTTCAACAAAAGCCACAACAATACCTGTTGAGAGAAAGAGAGAGGGTTAGTTTTTTTTCTCATTTGTCTGTCAAGTATTCACAGAAGAGATGTGTTTTAAGTAGTTTTTTGAATGTTGTGAGAGATGTGGTTGACCGGACAGAGTTAGGAAGAATGTTCCACAAGGAAGGAGTTGTGAACGAGAATGAACGAGAAAGTGTTTTACTGCCCTTATGGGAAGGCAATACAAGACGCCGCTGGTTTGCTGAACGCAGGGATCTTGATGGGGTGTAGGAGTGTAGGAGGGTGTGAAAGTATGCCGGTGCAGATCCAGTGATAGTCCTGAAGGCAAGCATTAGTGACTTGAATCTGATACGGGCTTCAACCGGTAGCCAGTGGAGAGAGATGAAGAGGGGTGTCACATGGGGGCTGTTGGAAGACGAGGTGTGCTGCTGCGTTCTGAACCAGCTGGAGTGGTTTGATAGCCTTTGCAGGAAGACCAGCAAGGAGAGAAGAAGTAATAAATAATGTTTGTATTTTGTGCGGGTATAGCAGATCGGATTAATATCTGTTTAGCTAAGACACATTTATGTGGCCAAGTGCCCTCTTTGGATATTAATTGAGGTGCTCAAGGGCACCTCAGTTGTTACCCGCCGGCCCTGGGAATCGAACCGGCAACCTTCTGGTCACGAGTCCGACTCTCTAACCATTAGGCCACAACTGCCCAATTTAGCCTTAGATGGTATATGTATACATTCCCTAAAGCACAGGTTTTATCAGCTGGCAATTTTCAATGCATTTGTGATCCATGTGAAAACCCAGCTATAGTCATTTATTTGTGATGTACTATTTCTACATAAACCCACCCTGCTAAAAAATAGTACTACATAAATTCTAGTGGTTTCCATTAAAATACCATTATGTACCACCATTTTTTCTATTACAAATTTAAAAAAATGTCTTTGGCATTAATGGGTGTTCTATTGATTCCAATCTGCATCTATTGTGTTTTGGGCAGGGATTGTTTGTTTTTTTGTCAGCGGGGATCTAAACCAAATTCTATTGGTTTCCATTAAAATACCATTATGTACCACCATTTTTTCTATTACAAATTTAAAAAAATGTCTTTGGCATTAATGGGTGTTCTATTGATTCCAATCTGCATCTATTGTGTTTTGGGCAGGGTTCTATTATTTTTTCTATACACAACACTTCAGTGTAAGTCAATGGAATGTCAGAATAAAATGTGTACATAATTTGGCATTCTGTTTTGCTTGTTTCTCATACACATTTCTATTCTGACAAAGCTTGCTTCATCGCTCAACACATTCCAAGCTGAATAACTGGCTTGTTTGGGTATGTGCCTGTTCACTGTGTTGACAATCTCCTGACCCTCTGACCTCCTCAAATGACCTTGCTTAAATTTCAGTGTTACTCCATGAGCTTCAAAGACGTCCTCAACATGGCATCAGTAGAGAGGTTAACAAACCCATTAGAGAAGGTCAACGACCTTGCCACGGTCACTTGGAGATTATGGCAAACACGCTTTAGTTTCACAGTATTTTACAAATCTGCAACTTAAAGAGTCGGGTCTCTTAAGTGCAGACGGCTAATGAGTCTGCAGGGTTTTTCCTGCATAGAAAAATTGGAGGCGGCCGCCTCAGTCAAATTTTGTGCCGCCTCAGCCTCTGGCCAAAATGATGTCGGGTGTCTTAAAAAAAACAGAGTGCATTCAACAGACTGTGATTTTAACTGCAGTTGCGGCATTACGCCACATTGGAGGCAATGTTTCATTATCAGCACCAGTGAGGCGCTGAAGAAGAGCCGCATAACAAGAGCTATTAGGAGCTGTATTAGCCTGCTGTACATACAGTAGTTGTAATGTTTTAAGCTTTGCAGTTGGCTCGTTGAATCAGCGTTGTACTGTACACTACACAGCGAGTTCGCCAGTATGAATGCACATTGTGATCAGAACGACTCGCAAACGAATGACTCATTTGAACCGATTTGTTTGAACAGTTGAAACTATTCAGTCACTAGCGAATATAAGAAAACAGTGAATCATTTAAAGCTCAGTGAACCACAAGAGAACGCAGGATGTGAATGAGCTGTTCTCATTAAACTGGTGAATTCAGTTGGCTATTGTGGGCTGAAACGTTAGTTGAAATGATAAAAAGCTTTATTTGATTTTAAGCAACTTTTCTGTTGGTTGGATATATTTTATGTTTTATATAACTTAATAATTGTAATTTTCATCAAATTTTTAGAACTTTTATATGTTGTTTGTAAAGTGTTTGGTTAATCCACTTAAAGGGACGGTAGGCCTCCACATGAACAGGATGGCACCACCTCCGCCTCATTTTGAGCCAGGAAAAACCCTGGTCTGTCTGACTGATGTGGGATGAGGGTGGTTAAGGACACGAAATGAAGACCACACAATCTAAGTCAGCACGTCTCTTTAAACATGCCTGAGTGAGCGTCATCATGGTTCAGCATAGGGCTGGGCGATATTGACCAAAATTCATATCTCTGTATTTTTTTGATGAAAGGCGATATCCGATATGTATATCGATATTTTCTACAAAGTGGAGTAAATGTTTACTAGCAAGTCAAAGCCTCATGTGAGGTGTCACAATCACCTTTATTAAAATGGCTTGTGAAAAGAAATTCAATGACAGGGTTTTTTCCCTATTTGAAAACATACACAGGGTTTTTCCTGGCTCAAAATGAGGCGGAGGTGGTGCCATCCTGATCTTGTACACACACACACGTAGGCCTACCGTACCACCTTTAAGTGGCTTAACCAAAGTGACTTTGAGTTTGACATATTAAAAGTTCTAACAAAATTAGATAAAAATGACAATTATTAAGTTATATAAAACATTACTTTTATTCAACCAAACAGAATTTTTTTAATCAAATAAAGCATTTTTATCATTTTCAACTAACTTTTCAGCCCACAATAGCCAACTGAATTAACCAGTCTTACTAAATGAGCAAAGCTCATTCACATCTTGCATTCTCTGTGGTTCACTTTAAATGATTCAATGATCTCTTATATTCGCTAGTGACTGAAAAGTTCAATAGATTAAATGAATCGGTTCAAATGAGTCATTCGTGTGCGAGTCGTTCTAAACGCAATGTGCGTTCATACCGGCGAACTCGCTGTGTACAGTATATGCTGATTCAACGATCCAACTGCACAGCTAAAGACATTACAATGATGTACGTCATGTTATTTAAGAAATTTCAAGAAATTAAACATACTTGGATGCAAAACAAACAGCCATGAAACACAGCCAGCTCTTGTTCTGCAACTCTTTTTAGCGCCTCAGTGTGCTGATAACGAAACAGCGCCTCCACTGTGGCGTAATGTTGCAACTGCAGTTACAAATGACAGTCTGTTAAATGCACGCAGCATTTCTTGTGAAGACTCGCAACATAATTTTGGCGAGAGTCTGAGGCGGCACGACATTTGAAGGAGGCGGCCGCCTCCAATTTCTCTATGCAGGAAAAACCCCGACTACAACTCAAGCTGTAAACATGACTAGCGTGACTCTAATACATGGCTGTGATTGTGACTCATGTTGAATACGACCCAAGATGTTGACCATTAAGTGCATTTACTCTCATTCCCTCCCTGTTGGATTGCTCTTCGGAGAGATCTGTTGACTTGAAGTGGGTGTTGGCCACCCAATGCATGAGAGCGCAACTGAGGGTGATGACATACTGCTTAGATACTATACAATCTGTGCCAGAGGCCCTAAACACCAAAAATCAGACGCTCATTGCATTTCCACAAAGCAAATTGCAAACTTGAAGTCCCCTTTGCTGCTACACTAAGATCAGCAGAGGTCTAAATTCAGAGGAGGATAACAGTCATAAACCTTGCCGCTCCGGTACGTCACGCGATCTGCTTGTTTGCAGTCAGCGGGAGATGCTGCGGACTAGCCATCAGCATAGAAGAAAGAGGCGGGCGTCACAGCATGTCTTGGTGGAACGCTCGGCTTGTCTCCTATCATAACTCACATCACAGTGGGACACGCTGTGCACTGAAAACGGTTAAGAGCTGTGGACCCCTGCCTGAATCAAGACAAAATGGACACTTGTTTTCATAATGTTTTGCTCTCTGCGTGGGGGTGTGTGGATTTCTAGGGCCCTTTGACAGGGCAGATTCCTGACTAATGAAAGGCAGGCAAAGCATGAGACGCTGCATTTCATCTACTTAAACATCTCAGCGAGATTTGTTTTGGTCTTGCCACTGTCGCCTGGGGAGAAGGGGGCTAATTTTTGTGATGATGATCTGGAACATTATGTATTGAGAAAAACAATACAAATACTGCATCTAAAAATATATACAAACTGGATACATAACAGGCAATCTCACTGCACAGCAGGATGAGATATACAATAACACAATGTGTCAATATCACTATTCTGACCTATTGTACATCTTTAAGGGTTAAACGCTTGGATTTGTCACCACCTCAAGTTTTCAGCACTCAGCACTACACTGACATACACAGACATCTCGGGTATGGATTTATTCAATCTGCCCTCATTTTTCTCTTTCGATTTGTAAATCCATCAAGAAACTTTATCCATGCAATAAATTATGAGCAACAGAATGACTTAACCAGGAAAACATCTCAGCACATGTTGATTTTATCTCAGGAATATTAATGGATGACACGGATCGACTTCTTCCATGCAAAAACAACAGACCCATAAATAGACCCAAGGGCAGTCATAAATGCAGGAACACTAGATCTGTTGTCCACACTCCAATCACATTATAAATACAAGAATTTATCACCATGGGAGAACTTATTCTTTCAAAATACAGACACCACAGCCGTTGTAAATTGAATACACAGTTATGTCATGAATCACTCCAGCAACAATATAAAATAATTTACTGTATTCCCCGAGCCAGCACTGAATATTTCCCACACTGAGCGTATCAGAGATAACGTCGTAAATTCAGTTCCTCCAGGATGACAGAGTATCGACGTGCAAAAAAAATTGCAAGCAAGGTTACAGAGCGACTCCTGCCAAAAGCCAGCCAACGTCCTCTGAAATTACAAACTCTATCTTCATTTATATGGCAGATGGCAAATTCAATCTGACAGAAACACTCCTGTTGTGTCAATTTAAAAGCACTAGACTAAACCTGCTATCACATTTGGAATGTTCAATTGAAAAGACCTTCACATGGTTGATTTAGTAAGCCTGTGAGTGCAATTGGTTAAAGTTATATGAACTGTATGTCACTTCTGATTCCCACACTCCAACAGCTTCTTAACACTAACAGCTGGCCCTTCATAGTGCAACCGGCCGTCTAGTACATTTACTAAACGTCTCTCATCATACTATAAACACAGACTGACAGTTTGTTCATGTAAGTGACTCCACTCAGTTTGACCCACGAGGGTGTTCTGTTGCTATTATCCAGAAATTATAAACCAAAACCAAACTACATTATTATATCACATCATCTGGGAATAAGCCTAATCTGGGAATTTGGCAGAGAGATTGAAGTGATAGTTCACCCAAAAATTGAAATTCTGTGATTTATTTATTCACACAATAACACAGAATATTAATTTATATACAAAAATATACAAATCATATACAAGTCATATACAAGAGTCATATACAAAACCTGTATATGACTCTTTCTTTTGTAACACAAAAGAAAAAGAAAAAGAACATTTCCGAGAAATGACATTTCTGAGTTTTTTTGTTTCCATAATGGAAGTCCATGGGGCCCCAATGTTGTTTGGTAACCAACATTCTTCTAAATATCTTGTGTTCTGCAAAAGAAAGTCATACAGGTTTGGAATGACATGGGGGTGAGTAAATGATGAAAGAAGGAATGAATTTCTCCATATATGGTACATAAAAATTATTTCAATTAAGTTCTGGTCTAAAATCGAGTTCGTCTATAAGTAATGTGTGAACTTTTTACAAGGTCCCTTGCCCACCATTTATCAAAAATTATGCAAAATTTGCTTTTACATTTATGCATACGGCAGATGCTTTGGCTAATCTAGTGCATTCGAGGTATACATTTTATAAACGTGTGTTCCCTGCGATCAACCGAATGATCTCTGCTTTGCAAATGCAATGTGCTACCAACTGAGCTACAGGAATCCATAATTATCATGCAGAATAAATCCAACAATGCATTAAGGTGAAAGCTTATGTGCCGGTGGGGGGGTGATAATTTAGTAAATGTTCCAATATCTCATATTTGAAAGTAGTGACAAATGACCTACTCTCGGTTAGGTTTTGCACTGCTTGGGAAAAAAGTTCACCCCTACCCATTATATAAATTAGACTTAGCGATTCGCATACAGTTGAATCTTTTGTCCATCTTTAGACTAACCCATCCCATCGGTATTATTTCAATAATTTCCTCTCTATCCAGACATGATGTCTCCTACAGCAGCCAGTGAGATGCCTGAAAGCAGCTGGGTATGACACACCATGTGCAGTGCAAGGAATCAGTGTCTGTGTGAAGAAATTGGCAGCGGAGTAGTTCAGGTCATAAATACAGTTAAAATTATAAGAACAAGGGCGTATAAAGGCGGCATATCCCCTTTCACGTGATTTTAAAAGCCTTGGAGAGACACAGACTATTGATAACGGTATATGTGTAATAACAACACTGTCAGTCCACAGAGGCTTCTCTGACAGTGTGACGAATGTCTTTATAAAAGCCGAATCGCATCGAGTTTTTATCTTGCACATATGGGGAGGTGGGGATATTGTCGAACCACGAGCGGCTTCCTTGAGCTGTGTCTTGCGATAAGGGACTTTGTGTTTTCAGTTAACAAGATCTCCGAGAGCTTCTGCACACTTTGTTGTTAGAAAAAACAGAACTCTTTGCCTGTATGTGTTGAGCATGGCAGGTACAGTAAGTGGGTCAGAGTCAGACAAGCTTTTTATAGAGGTAACAAGGTGAAAGCATGTCTGGTGAAAGAGCATAAATCGTTACACTTAAATCAATGGATATGATGTCCTTGCCTTTACCAACTTGTTTAAATGATCTGCAATATAGGATGTTTAAAATATTTGAAATAAAAACTAACACACTGAGTAAACAGTGGGCAAGTAAACCTCACCAAACTTGTCATGCTCAGGTCACGTTTCAATCCATAAATCAAAGTATAGAAATAAGAAAACATATTTTGCTTATGATGACCACCTCAATTTTCATTGCAGTAAAAAAGTAAAATCATCATAGTAGTATTTGTTGTGCTATCTTTAAATAAAGCTGATTAAACAGTTTAGTTTTGTGTAAAATGGTAAATATTAAACTAACAGTACCACTGAGAATTAAGGGATTTACAAACAAAAAGTATAGAATGACTCATTAAACCAGCAAAACCTTTTGAAATGCATTGTCTCTACTGCTTAGATTACATGAGGGTGTTGTGATTTACAATTTTCATACACCACTAGCCAACTGTGATATCTGATCAACCTACTAAGAGGATGTGTGAAAAAATGCAAATACACAAAGAAAAGAACTGAATACAAAGACCATTCACATAATGCGTTTGTCTTTAGTGTTAATCGACACTGCCATGTGCTGTAATTAAACAAGTGACTGAGATGGGATGAATTTAATCCTGCCTACACATTCAACATAATTATGATCTATGAGCAAGAAAAAGTTTTCAAAGTCACTACACTTTCAAAAAAGAATATAAACAATAATACTTAAAGTCTTAAATTAGAAGAATAAAGCAACATAACAGATCAAGTATAATAAAAAATATGAAAAAGTGAGTAATAAATGCCAACGTCTCAGACATAGTGGTTTAACATAATATTCAAGCAACATAACTGCAGCTAGTAGGACTAAACGCACTTTGTTTTTAAATCATTTTATTATTATTACATCATTCAGTTCATCTCAAAATTGGCATCAAACTGTAACGCCGCGGCGGGCTAAAACTTGCACTAAAGTTTTCAAAGCAGATCACTTACCATTGACCGCGTGAAGATCGCTTTCCACTATAAGCTCCACAAACAAATTACGCTTAATGTTAAATCTCCCAATGTTGAAGTTCAAGAAAATCTGACTGGTAGTCGCTTTACTCCTCTCTAAAGCACGTATAACACCAACTCCATTTGCTGAAAGAGACGACAAACGTGAAGCTACTGCACGTCCATCCCCCTGGAAGGGACTGCTGCAGTCAAACTGCCGTGAATCCCGCTGCGCGCGCGCTGGACTCGGACCCTGCCCCCATCATCGGATCGCCGCTGGCAGCAGCGCCGCTCATTCGAGGACCGACCGCTGATCTGGAGCGACAAGGCTATGAGAGAGTGAGCATGCTGAGGGGGCTCACGACGTACGACAGGTTCAAGTTCAGGAAGCAACAATAACTGCGTCCCTTAATGTAGTTATTGTATGTCAAACCAAAACAGCTGCAGCATGACATATTATGTTAGATTAGCACCTTTAAACGCAATAGGAAAATGACAAACTGTTTTGAAATTATGCACAAAAGAATATATTCTGAAGAACAGTAGTAAATAAAACTGGTCCCTCCCTATTCAAACAACTGAGGAATTTCTCAAATGATCTTCTTTTGTTTTAAACGACTTGAGGGTGAATGAATGATGACAAATTTTTTGGGTGAGCTATTCCTTTAAGAGCAGTTCACTAATGGTAAATTATATGAAGTAGGCCTAACTACATCTAATTTTCTATCTAATGCTGTGTTCAAGACATGTAGGATATTTCCCACCTCAACCCGGAAATAATCTCTAGAATGACACTCTTCTAATGTCATAAATACTTGTAATGTTTTAATGCTAATTAATACTTTTAATTCACAATTCAGGTGTTACTTCCAGGTTTGTTGTCGGAAATTTTCCAAATCTGATGTTTCATGAACGCAGCAATATGTGATAGTCATCGGGCATCGGAAGAGTCCTTGAAGTATTATATGACATGTTTGTTTTTAGGTAAAAGACTTATGGGTCCTATCATTTTTAAAGTCCCCATTTAAATAAAGTTTTTTTTCCTTTTAGTAAAATATGTTAGCCTTACTGATATCTGGTCAGCTCTAAAACAGTGATAAAATTAATATGAAGTTAGCAACAGTATATTATTAAATCTAAACCGGGAACTTTTATATAATTTTAGCTATCACCCTATATATGCGTCCCAAATCGCACACTTCGCCCTTTTGTCTTATAAATAGTGTGAGTAGTGCGTTCACATTGAAAATTCTCACAAAGTGCACTTGAAGTACCCGGATGATGCACTCATTTAACCGAAAATATGAAGTGTGGAACACTTCACGCAGTCGCAGTTTCGCTTATGTAGCGGAACAGAGGCGGGGCTATCAAACGCTGCTCGAGCAAAGTTCTCCTGCAGAGTGATTACGCTTTAATCTGATGCTGGACAAAACAGACGGAAATGACATTAAATGTACGATGTACAAATTGATTTTATTGGCACACATTGTGTTGTGCGATTGACGTCATTTGCACTCATCTGGGAAACCGCTTATACTGAAGTTCCGGTTAGTATAAAACCGTTTAGTATTCCATTTGGGACGATATACCCTTCTTAAATTCCTACACTGGTTGAGTGCATAGTGCATAGTTTAAGTGCATAATGTATAGTATGTCATTTGGGATACAACTGCTGTCAAATATAGCTTTACCAGGCTGTGGCGAAACACTATTGGTTATTTTTTTAAAGGGGATGGATCATTTGATACTGTATGTCTCACCCTGTCTTCCTTTTAGTTAAAGTTATGTCAATACAACCAATAATGCTTCACCTTCCATATAGCAATTCAGCGAGCATTTAATGACTATAGCTTTATATGTTTTAAGTGAACACACTTTACCATTATAGGATGAAAAGGATGTAATCCGAATATATGTCACAATTCTTATAGTATAAATCATGTGAGTGCTAGGCTTCAGTCTTAAATTTGTAAATGTCTGACAGTAGTGGCTAGAGTTATGAGAAAGGCTATGGGGGTGCACCACAGGGGTCTCAGCAGGACAACAAAAATCTCATCTTTCATAGTTTTTATGCTTGCATATGGTACTGCTTGTGCTATTCAAACAAATTATAATGGCAAAACATAATTTAATATTAATACTAATCAAATCCTAACCAAACAAATCTAAGATAAAACATTTTTAGATCCTTTCAATGAAATTGTAGATCGATGCTAACTATAATATGCTATATTGCTGCTGTTAAGACTTGTATTTTCCACAATTACGATCTGTGGATGTTTTCAATGTTGATAAGTGGTGGAATGATGCTCATGTGTATAGGGTATAGATGAGAGCAGATGGGTCCCCAAATGCAATGTATGTATGTGTGTAAAAAGTGTAAAATGTCATATCGTGCTCATATTATTGACCCAAATTTGAAAAAGCTACAGTACTTACCATTTTACAGCTGTTCTGGTACAGAGGATTATCATGAACAAAAATATACATTATATGTGTTCATTCAACTTTATGGGGTTCAATTAGACATTCAGTCTTAGAGCAACATTGCAAGCCTGAAGGGTTTCATTTGCATAATTCAAAAGCTGTTAAATCAGCGGAGCGCACTGCAGCATAAACATTCTCAGATGCACTGTACACCCTTGTACAGTACGACCTCTCATACATCTCTTTATCCATTCACAGCTTCTTCATACAGTAATTGTGGACAAAGACACAAAACTGGGCCAATACCATTCTGTTTCTCTATTCTGCTTTCTGCATGTTTAAAGCTTGAATAATTGGTCATTGTCTTCATTGTTGAAGACTGTTTGCTGAATATGAGCATCAAGTTAAACAATTAGTTCACAAATTAGGAATTACTGAATAACTGTTACTATGATATGCACTCTGCCTTCCTTGAGCTCCTTTATATTCAGACTATGTTTTCACAATAAAGTAAATACTGTACAGAACAAATGCAACACATTTTACCTTTATGCTCAGTGGTTGTTTTGCAAAATCACATCATTTTCTTTTTAAATATTTTATGGATTATTTTAGAAATTTTATATACGTGCACCTTTATCCTTAATAGGTCATCAAACAATAAACATTTTCATTAAGGATCCTTCTACAAACTCAAACTTGAGAGGAGATTAAATAGCAGGCCGTTTCTCACAATGAGCAATAAAATAACAATCAGTTGGTAGTGCCTTTACCTCTAATTTTGTTTCCGAAACCCCTTGACATTCTGCAATCCATCTTTAGTCTTAGAAAGTAACAGAGCTGAGTGTAAATGTAATCCGTGGACCAGTTCCAAATAGGACAGGACAGGCGGGACACCTCACATCTCCGGCCAATTGCTCCATCACTACAACACAGGACAAAGATGGATAGAGTGACAGAATGAAAGATGAAGAGCAAAAAATAATGAGCAGAAATTGTCTGTCTATTTATCTTTTTGTGGCCTCATTGAACTTATCAAAGTGCCTCATGTTTACAGTTTGAGGGTTTGCAAGTGCCAAATATCTAAAAAAGACATTCTTTTCTGAGTGAAAAAACAACTGCAGCCACCAGTGGAGAAAGCGGCATATTTAATATACTCTGAGAGTCCTAACAAGGTTTCATGAATATTTACATCTTTTGAAGGTTACATAATGCTATCATGGGAGTGTATATAATGTTTCATTACCTATTATTCTGAATACGTTTATGATAATACTTTGTGGACAGATGAGTTTTGTGCATACAAATGCAAATAAAACACATTTTTGGGGATAATGGTTTGAGCACTAATTTGTTATTCGTTTTGTTACCAAGGCATTTGTTCAAACTATGACAGTTTCTCAATTCCAAGAATGCAAAGGACGGACTTGTCTCGTTGTGTAGACCAGTCTTGCCAGGCATCCTTGGAAAAACAAACTCACAATGACTTCTGGGACTTCAAAAGGGTTCAGTACACATTTGAAAACACATCTGGATACTTTTCATGAGTTCTCTGTACTTGTGTCAGTGAGTATTGGAACCGGACTTTGATGGTCGATGATGAAGTTGAGCAAAAACAGGAGGACGCAAGACGCAAGATCGCCAAAGAATGCATATTGAGAATTTTGCAGTCATTGATGAAAGACAAGAAACAAACCAATAAGTAAGGACCATTATATTCCACGACATGTAGTAATGCTAATAACGCTGATGGAAATCAGTTTAGATTTATAGAAATGGGGATTCTGAGTCATTTTTTCCATCCCTTGGGGTATCTGTAAATGAAAAGCAGGGCATATTTTATAAAGGCCATATTTTCTGGTCAATAACCTATTTTGCAAATACTGCAATAATTAAGCAGAACAAAAGAATAGCATTAGTACTACTGTCAAACAAGCAACAGGAATAAACAGAACCAGGCTTGTACTGAATCATAATTTATCACAGATTTTCTGGATGGAACATCTCATATGCAATGCCTGTTAGACTACAATAGAGGCACAAAGTCACATACTGTACTTACTTTTTGAATAACGGAAAATAAAGCTAAATCGTGAAACTCCAAACATTCACAGAACCAAAGCATTAAGGGTTTTGGGTAGCAATACTGTTCATATCTAAGCAGGACCATAATTACTCTATCAAGCATCTTCAAAGGAAATCCAAACATTGCAGTCTAACCCGAGTCTGTGCATACTTTAATTACTTGAACTCCTCTAGAGAACTCTTAGAAGTAGCCTACATTCCTCCCATTCCTGTGATTAAACATGGGCACAAAATAGGATTATGTATTTGCTTTAATGGATGGTTCCCCCAGTAGGCTTTGCATTAGTTGGGCACTCCAACTTGACAGTGAACAGTTTTAGTCAAAGTAGTCCAGTTCAGAATCGCTCATTGTGAAGTGGAGGCATTGTGTGGTTAAATTAAGCATCCTTTCAATTCAAAGAACCAGTGTGCAACCCTCAGACATCCCCGAACGACCCACTGAGCAGCATCACAAAAGTGTCTTTGCTTTCAGGGGAACATTTTGTGAGCGTTTGTGTGTATAGTTTAGTTTCTCTCTTTAGAGAATCTGACCCTTTTCATATATGGTGAACAACTATTGCTGTCCGATTGAAACATCATTTGAAACAGCCCAGTAGAGACAAGAGGAGCCTCAAATCACAAACAGTGAGAGAATGTGCAGACACTGAGGCTCCGTTGCTACTTCAATTCACTTCTTCACAGAGTTGTATAAGTGGAATAAGTGCAGTGGCGAGCAGCTGAATCCTGCTTTGTTTAGATGCCAAAGCTGTAACCACAGCGTACCGTGACTGTCAATGGTGTGCACCACCGAGTGCTGGATCTGTGTGTTCGCGTAAGTGAAACAGGATTCGGAATGGTGGATCTACATAGACGTGTTTTTCTTTAAAGTGAGAAAACTTAAAAATATGTGTGTGTGCTCTGTATGTGTGCAAGTGCACCCTGAAGTCTTGAGGACGGATAGAAGCCTGGAGCTGCTTACAGTATGAAACCGCAAACTTCCGGAATCGGAATGGCAGTCATTCAAAATGTTCAGTACATCCCCCATCCTTATGTAAAATGAAATATTTTAGAAAATGTAACTATAAAGTGCCAAAAAATAACAACAAGGAGCTTGGCTGCACACATTCCACCAACACATTTACTTCTATTAGAAAGTAAACGTGGAAAACATCTATAGATTCCATCTACGCCTGCAGGTTAACAATGTCACATGCAATAAAACACACACACACGCACACGCGCACACACGCACACACGCACACACACACACGCACGCACACACACGCACGCACACACACACACAGACTTTGGTTGACTATCCCCATGGGGACAGTCCATAGGCGTAATGTTTTTATACTGTACAAACTGTATATTCTATCCCCTAACCCAACCCCTAAACCTAAAGATCATAGAACACTTTTTGCATTTTTAGATTTAAAAAAAATATTGTTCTGTACAATTTATTAGCTTTTTTGCCCATGAGGACCTCAATTTTGGTCCCCACGGTGACACGAGTCCCCATGTGTTGGTGTGCATTCAGGTTTAGGTCCCCACCGGGATATACAAACATGAACACACACACACACACACACACACATGTCTGGTTTATTATCCCCGTGGGGACAGTCCATAGGCGTAATGAGTTGTATACTGTACAAACTGTATATTCTATCCCCTACCCCTAACCCTACCCCTAAACCTAAAGATCATAGAACACTTTTTGCATTTTTAGATTTAAAAAAAATATTGTTCTGTACAATTTATAAGCTATTTTGCCCACGGGGACCTCAATTTTGGCCCCCACGGTGACACGAGTCCCCATGTGTTGGTGTGCATTCAGGTTTAGGTCCCCACCGGGATATAAAAACATGAACACACACGCACACACACACACACGCGCGCGCACACACACACACACACACACACACACAGACAGGAACCCAGGCACTCATTTTTCACCCATATTGTTGTTCAAGGACAGGTTGTCCCAGCACTATGGCCATTTTTTCTCCATGGGTTTGGACCATTACAGTTTATCCAACATCAGCATCCAGAGCATGATGTTAATTCATCACAGAACATAACTGTTAGTGACTGCAGCACTGAATACAAAACAAGTAAAACACCATCTCAATTCAACGTAAATTAAAGATAGGACAACAATCTGAATTTTACTTTGATTTGTGATAGAAACAGTAGAATCCTCAATGAAAATTGTAACATCTCGGGGGGTCTTGAAAATGCATACAGTAGGGAAGACACAGTAAAACTGCAGAGGGAGCACAAATTTTACATTTATCTACAGCGAGAATGATACCATCTAAATTCAGGAAGTGGTACACAAAGACTCGTTTCTGTGATGTCATTAAAAGCCATGGAACAGAGAGAGATAACACAGTGCTTTATCACAGAACGAGACACCTCATCTCACTCGCAGTACACAAAATGCACATACATGCTTTTTCCTGACTTTGTTGTTTTTAATAGAGAGGGTGTCAGCATTAGCCCATGATAACATTGTGCCTGTAGCCTCCAAACATGTGCAAGGACATACAAGCACCGCAGCTGTTAACAGGGATGTAAACACGCTCTTTGAACTGTTTGCGTGACTACAGTGACATTTTGAACCTGCCAAAGGGAAAGCTCAGGACATTTCAAACTTTGTTATCTTCATCTTGTTTCTTTCAACTGAATGAGACATCCAATGCAGTGCCTTTATTATGTGGATTTTAAAACATCTTGGGACAGTTTCACAGACAGCGCTTAGATTAAGACAGAAGTAGGATTTAGTTAAATTAGGACATTTAAGTAGCTTTTATAAACGTGCCTTAGTGAAAAAAGATTACTGGTGTGCATCTTGAGACAAAACAATGGTACTGATATGTTTTAGGACATGTCAATGAAAGTTGTTTTCAGTTAAGATAGCTCAAAGATGCATTTTAGTCTGGAACTAGGCTCAAGATCGGCCTAAATGGAGTATTTTGCAGCTCTCTGACGTTTGTGTTAGTGCAGCATAAAAATGCCTATTTCTTCAAATATTAAACAGAGTCATGCATTATTTCCACATCAGTCTGGGTGAATCCAACACTTTTATTTGTGTCTTTCTCTCTCTCTTTCACAAACAGGTGCTCAGACAAGTTTGATGAGCTGTATGACAAACTTGACAAAGGGGTCATGGTTTTAGTAAATTTAATTTATTTCAATATAAAGCAAATGTCCTGACTTTAAGTTGCTGTAAATTACAGTGTACCACCATTGTACCTGTTAGATCAACTAACTTTAACTTGATAAAAGTTGCATTAACTTAAAGAGCTCTGTGTACATTTTTACATGGTTTTAAATGTTTCAAAAGTACATGTGCCTCATTGCATGTCTTCTAAGAACTGTAATGCAACGAAGTGCTCGTACTTCGCATGAATATTAATCCCATGAACACTCATGAGAGAAACACATTAAACATCTTAAATTGTGCTAAAACGTCTAGTGGATTTTTCCTCTCTTTCTCATTCGGCAACATTACAGCTTTGCTCAAATTACATGGATGGACACATCAATAAGTGATGTAACACTTGGCCTCTTCCATTCTATAAAGCACAGGCCTGCAGTGTGCCACTGGCTGAACACAGCCTCTCTTAATTCGACAGGGGAAAGAATGCACGCTGGATTCAGAGTTGCCACAGCAGCTGTGGAAATGTTATGTTTGGCTGAGGTAGTGGTAACAGTTTAAAGTTCCTGTGGATGATGCACCGATCTGCACAAACATTATTCACTGAAACATTGCTTTCCAGTTCTAGGGCAAGTTGACTCTAAGCAACATCGACCATGTGTATGTTTTCAAACAATTCTTTATCCTATGGTTTATTGTTGTGGTGGGAAGTGGATGCATGACTTAAATGAACAAATCAATTGAAAGATTAAGGTTTTTGATACAATCTGCTGTCCTAACAGAGTGTTTTACTTTATAAAGGACACATTCAAACACACACACTGGTTAATGCTCAGTGGCATTTTTGTGACTGACTCTACCATTATCTGAAGTGATGGAATTGAGCTTAATAGGGCAGTGAGTGCCAGCTCAAGCTTTGCTACTGTGATTGTTCACACAAAATGAAAATTCTCTCATGTAATTCCAAACCTGTATGACTAACACAAAAGAAGATATTTGTAAGAACCTTGGTAACCAAACAGCATAGACCCCAATTGACTTCTATTGTAAGGACACAAAACCACTGAAACATTTCACAAAATATCTTCTTTTGTGTTCCGCAGAAGAAAGAGTCATATACAGAATTTGAAGACATGAGGGTGAATAAATGATGACATGATGATTTTTGGGTGAACTATCCCTTGGTGTGACACAACCCATGAGCCCACCCATAGCTCTTTGACAGCACCTTCAATTTTAAAAGAGTTGTCATTTTCATTGAAAGATGCAAGCTGTAAAGTGAGAGTGGGCACATCATAACACAACCACTGGACTAAGTGCACTGATCATTGAATGCACTGATGAAAAGAGACGGTTAGAAATTTGGGAGCAGCCGTTTTTAGACCTTCCCACTCCTTTGGTTCAGCTATGTGTCTTCCCATCTTAATTTCCAAACCAGTGAAGGCCCATCTCAGGCTGTTTCATGTAGACTTGTGTGTAAATGTACTAAGTTTGTATCAGGACAACAGAGTACAGACAGTACCATCAGCAGGGGGTTTTGTGTGAAGTGTACTGTGTCACACTGACATACTTTACAATGGTGTTTGTAAATTTGTATGCAAATTATAGTGCAAAAAGCAATGAAAAAGCGTGGCTGAATTCATAAAAGCTGAGATAAGCATCTAATGAAAGAAGTGAAGAAAGAGCAAGAAACTTGAAATCTGTAAGTGTAAAAAGACACAAGATTGTTGTTGACTTGCTCCATTATGGATGAATTAGACCTATTTACACCTATTGTTTCGATCAATCCACACATAACCTGTGCAAAAGGTATAAAAGGGGTTCAAAACTTTTTGTGATTATCCACTTTCAACCACATTCAGAGCTGGCTATAAAGTTGTCACAGGAGACACATTTAAGAAAATATTTTTGAATATTATTATATGAATATTGTATTTTAAATATTATATAAACATCACATCAACTACAGTATTGCTAAAAATTAACTATGAGAAACTTTATAAACAGACACGACACCTGAGCTATTTCTCTGTAAGAAATCTATTCATGGATGTATGAGGCATTATGCTTGGTTTGCCTAACAAACAAATTACAAATGATCAAAAAGATGGGAGTGGAAGAGAAGGGTGGGGGACAGCAACTCTTTTAGCTTCTCTTTTAACTGTGGAACGCCTAAAACACTCCCACATGTCCTCTATATACAGCAACAAAGAGGAGAGACTATTTTGGGCAGGATGCATTTAAAAACATTCCTTAACAGGAAGTCTGCTTTACCATGTTCACCAAAACAACCTAAACAATTATAATTGTATTATATTTTTGCTTTTTAAATGCAAAGTGTAATGATAATACCTGAAACACTGCCTAATGGTACTATAAATGTCATGAACGTGGGTGGTGAGGACAAGGACAGAGGACCCAGGTGCAGACAGCGGGTAAGGGGTTAACAAGACGTTTAATAAAATATAAATACAAAACAAACACCCACGGGGGGTAACATAACAAAACACAAGAGTATAAAACATGACACCAAGGACTAACTACACCTAACCAGACTAAGACAACACTTGAATTAAATACAAAAATAACTAAACTACACTACACTGACAAGACAGGAACTCACCACATATGACACACACACGACAGTACAATGATTCAGCACAGGACAATGAAACAAGAGGACTATATAAAGGGGACTAAATCAAGAAGGGGACAGGTGCGGGACATGAACTAATTAACAAGAAATAACGAGACGAAAGGGCGGGAACAGAGACGCCACACCGGAGAGAGGGAGTATATGGAATGCCAAAACTGACTCTCTCCACATAAAACAAGAGGTTCTATAATGGTTCTGCCACTAGGTCAAGAAAAGCAAGACAAGGTGGGGCAGAACCATGACAATAAAAGGTTCTTGTCACGGTCCTGCATTCTTGGTTCTGTATTTCTAGTCATGTGGCAGGATCGGGACGGAGCCCTTAGGTTTTATGTGAGAAAGCCATGAGTTGTTTATGTTCTTTACTTCTCATGTGTTTTCTCATGTCTTGTCATTGGCCCCGCCCCTCTCGTTTCATGTATTGCCTCCCTGCCGTGTCTAATGTTTCCAACCTGCCCTGTGTCATTATCCCTCGTTTGTCTTGCCCTATGTAATACCCTCATGATTCATTGTCTTGTTGCTCGGTCATTGTGTTTGGTGTGTTTTGTAGGTTCCCGTGTTCCTGTCCCGTCCCGTCCCGTGCTTTGTCAATGAACTGTGAGTTTTATGTTTTACCCTGCCGTGTTTAATTGTAAGACGTTTGGTCGTGTTTTTTAGTTTAGTTTTGCTGCTCTTGTTTTACGCTTTGCCCCATTGAGGGAAGTGTTTCGTTGAGTTCTTGTTTTTTTCTCGTGCCTGTTTTTCCCCCCATCGTGGGTGTTTTGTTTTGTCCTTGTATTTAATAAATTCTCTGTTAACCCCTTCACCACTCACGCCTGCCTGCATCTGGGTTCTTTCCACCACGCCAGTCGTGACAGTTCTTCACAGTCATAGAAAAAAAACATTTACTCAAAGGTTCTTATGAGCACCATTTCTTTCTTACGTTTTTGTAATCTAAGAACCCTTTTTCACTTCAAAGAACTTTTGTGAAACTGAAAAGGTCTTTGAGTGTTAAAGGTTCTTTACAGAACCATCAAGCCAAAATGGTTCTTCTTGGCAGGGGTTTTCAAACGTGATGCGAGGGACCTGGTGAATGTTTTGTGAGGACCCCCTCTTAAAATACATGTGATATCATAATAACAACATATTTCTGTAAATAATTGGGTAAAATAAGAGTAATGTTGTAAGTATAAATCTAAACAGAAAAAATTTTCAATTCAAATGTATTTGTACTGAACAATTTTCATTACATATTTGCAAAGACTACTTTACAAACCCCAATGAGGGAAATAAAGGAAACTGTGGAGAGGAAAAACTCACTATAAAGATCACTTGCACACAGCCTGAATTTTTTAATTGTAATTATTTGTAATTGCGATGACAGTGTTTGTAATGCTTTTGACAGAAAATTGACAGAAAAAAGAAAAGGGTTTGGTTGAAGTCATGACTACGGTTGTTGTGCTTCTGTCAGCTGGCTTTCTGATTGGGTATCGTTTTGTTCCACGTGACAATCAACAGAGTTCTTGTGCGTTCTTGTGGGTTTCCCCCACACATCAGGATTTCTGATCGTAAATATTCAACATGTTGAATATTTAAGATTTGCGATCGGGGTGGCTCCGATGTTTTTTACGATCAGGTTCATTCACTCTTAACACACATCACACCACAGGAAAATCTGATAAGATCATCTTTAGAGCCATTTAAGATCATCGGGACTTTACCTAGGATTGTCGGAAGGGGAGAAATCGGCCTGATTATCTTGTGGTGAGGCTGGCTTAAGAAAGAAACATCTTTTAACCCACTGAACCTCAAGCCACGCCCCCTGGCCTTCTACAACAAAATCACACTCGTTTTCAGTTAATCTTCACTTACTAGACAAGATACATCTCATGTAATCACAGGTTTAGGGGACCTATAAATGGAAATGCATTAAAAGCTGCTTAGCAAAGTCAGTGCGGTTAACAAGAAATGTTAGTTTTCGGATTCAGTTCTTGTCTCGGTGAAATTGTCAAAGATGGATTTTAGCTCAATCTGCATTTGTTTCCTGTCTGTAGCTGAAGTTGTGAAGGGGTGGGCTGTTTCTCAGAAGGAATGTGTAGTGGACTGTAGACTGTAAACACAACTGCAGCTTATGTGTTAGCATACCGTTATTTATGTGTTTATGAGTTTACGTATGCATGACCACTTTCATTCATATACAATATGGTTTGCAGGAATGAGAACTGAGGTTAATCCTTACAACAGCTGTGTATATATCATCCTCTGCCCTTCTTCAAACTTGACACAAGTTGTGGAAATGCATTTGTAGATTCACATGGGACAAAAACTCAGAGAACATTTCGGGACATGCAGCTGTTCTGTCTTTTTCCTCCTTCCTTCTTACTATCCACCCTCTTCATCTTACCCCATCAGCCCCAGTGGGCTTTCATCAGGAAAAAAAAACCCTCCGCACAGTCTCAATCACTCACTTAAAAGCTTTTGTGTGCAACATTGGAATGATGAGGCGGGTGGAAACACTGAGCTATAGTGGGTTGAAACAGAACTGCTGCATTAAAAATCCATCACATCACTTTGCTGTTTTCACTTAACTTTTGGAAAGAAATATCACAAATGAGATTTCTTTAACATGCCAATTGTTTTTCATAAACAGCAGTGATCATAAATGAAGACAAAATGACATGTTTTACATAGTTTTAAAAATATTTCAACAACATTGATGGAAGCACTTTTATTGAAAACTAGAAGTTTCAATATTTGTCCTCCTGTACAATTCACACACAGACAGAGCCCCTAATAAAGAGTAAGAAAATATTTTGTCTCGCTGACACAGTTCATGAGCAAACACAATGCACGCAGACATTACTCCACAGTGCCTCCCACAATGCCTCAGTCTGTCTCCTGAGTTTCCAGTAGATGTTGGGTTTAGATTCACTGTGTCATTAGTGAGGCCCTGGTCCTGTTCAGAATAACACACACACCCACACGCACACGCACACTCGCACACATGCAGGCATACACAAAAAGAAAAAAATTCTGCTTGAAAAAGAGAGTGTGTCTAATGTCATAATACCAAAGGTCACGCTCAAATTTCAAAGCACAACAGAACATTTACATTTATAATGTAAAGCAAGACCTCAGAGAGAGCAAATGTTTTTATCATTTCAGAAAGGATTAATTCTTGCCCTTTAAATTCACATGTCCAAAGCACTCTCTTTATGTGTATTGTAGAGATAGCAATGCCAATATGGTTTGAATGACACACAATGCACTCACAAAATGTATAGCATTAACACACTGGATAAAAGTCTAAACGCTGGTTTGAAAACAGCCCAGCATTTTTCAGAGTAGAAGATTGATTTTTGAGTAATATGTTATAAGATAAGTTACTTTAAAACTGCATTTCCAGACATCAAAGACAATTGATTTAATTTTGGATCAATGTTAAATTGGTTTTTCTCAACAATGATTCAGCATTACAGTTTTTTACAATCGCTAGGACACATTTATCAATTCTTAAAGGGACAGTTCACCCAAAACTAAAAATTCTTCATATACTTCATATAACTCTGCATAAATTTATTTGTTCAGATGAACACAGAGAAATATTTTTGGAAAAATGCTTGTAACCAAACTTACTTGTTTGCTTTCCTACATTCTTTAAAATATCTTCTTTTGTGTTCAACAGAACAAAAACATTTATAAAGACATTTTGCCTGCCATGGTAGAAGGAAATTCTGCATTAGCAGTTGAGAAAAACTGTACATGCTCTTTACAAAACGATTAAACTTAAGTTCAAAACCTACCACAATACAAAAATGAATAAGACAGAAATGTGCACCATTTCTACAGTAATAACATATTGAATAATTGTAAAAAATCAAATACTATTAAAGCAGTTAGATGTAGCTCAACACTTACACAAGTGTTAGTCTTTCAATTTCATTACCTTCTATACAAAAGGTGAAAGCAGAGGAATAATGTTGTACTGTGATGTAAACATGGACTATATACAGTAACATACAGTATATTGCAGTGAATCATATACAGAAGAGAGTGTCATTCCAGTTTTGTAAAGAAATTATACTAAAGAAAACACTGTATAATGTTTCCTGGGCAACGCTTTAGATTACATCCCGCAATTTACATATTTAAACAGAATTTACAGCGTAACTAATTGTAACAATAAAGTAACTCTACAGTACATTATTGTAGGTAAAGGGAAACGATATGCAACGTTTAGGGAACAAAGAAGTAGGGAATAAAGAAGTAAAAGTCAGGAACATGTAAAAATGTATATATATTTAGCCATAGCTTTACCAGCTATATAAATGCACATGAACAGTGAAACTGGCAAACAGTGTACAACCTGACACATACTGTATAACAAAACAGATTTAAACATTGTTCCCATTTTTTTTACACAAGGAACAGGACAACTACAATAGTAGAAGTACGAACAGTCCGAGCTTATGTAGTGTAGTCTTTGTATAGGGAGTTAGGCTTTGATATCCTCCCAGAGCGGGTGACAACCATGGGTGTGGTTCCTGCACCTGTTCTGTTTGTGGCTGGTCGACATCAGGCAGGAGTTCTGGCAGAGGTTCACTGTTGTTGTTAAGTGAGACCTCTGTTGTTGTAGGTGGGGTATATTGTTCAGGTGCATGTAGGAGGTGGCGCTTGTTTCTCACATATGTGGCATCTCCGGCATGGACCTGGTAGCTGTCTGGCTGTGGTGCTCTTCCTATTACCGTTGCCACTATGTCATATCCCCTGTCCGTCTGTATCCTCACCGTCTGCCCTGCTTGCAATGAGGTCAAGGGTCTGGCTGACCTGTCATAATGTGTTTTTCCTGTCTGTCTGGTCCGTGTTAGAACTGCCTGGACCTGTGTTTCTACCTTTGGCACATACATTGCTTTCCTGTAGCTCAGTGGTTAGAGCATGGCGCTAACAATGCCAAGGTCATGGGTTCAATCCCAGGGATTGCACATAATTAGAAACAAATGTATAATATAATGCAATGTACGTTGCTTTGGATAAAAGCGTCTGCCAAATGCATAAATGTAAATACATGGCTTTGGTCATGGGAATAAGGGTCTTGGTGCGCCAAGAAAGTAGATGCTGCGTTGGTGAGGGCATCCCTCTTGGTATGTTACGTAGATTGAGTAGTGCCACATACACATCTGTTCCATCACATGCACACTTTTCTAGCAGGTGTGTGGCTGAGTGTACAGCCCTCTCAGCTAGCCTATTTGACTGGGGGTAGTGGGGACTGCTGGTGACATGGCAGAAGTCCCATATGCGGGCAAATTTTTGGAGCTCCCTGCTTGTGAAATATGCTGCATAGTCAGTCATTAGCTGCTGAGGCGCTCCATAGGTGGCAAAGTAGCGCTTTAGCCTGGTTATAATGGACGCACTGGTCATGTTTGGGAGCTGGTCTACTTCAAACCAGCTGGAGTACGAGTCGACGAGCATCAGGTGTTCTTTCCCCCCACTCAAAAACATCTGCTACCGTAAGCGCCCATGGCAAGTCTGGTATATCATGTAATTGAAGGGGCTCCTTAGTTTGGTGCGGTTTGAGGGCATTACAAGGAGCGCCTCTGGAGAATTAATGTTCAATGTCCTGATATATGGTGTCCCAAAACATGGTTGCTATGGCCCTGCACTTTGTTGCTTCTAGGCCCAGGTGATGTTGAGGCAGCTGTTTGACATAATAGTGTCGCAGCGAGTGGGGAATGAGGAAACACTGACCATGGAGCAGCAGCCCATTGTCAATCGTGAGTTCATCTCTTATGGCATAGAACTGCCTGAGGTCATATGGCAGCTTCTTTGATGAGTCAGGCCAGCCCACGGCAACGACCTCAGATAAGTGCCTGCATAGAGAGTCTGCCTGTGTTTTCTGTCTTAGTTCCTCAGTTCTTCTTGAGGAGAGGGCTTCCACTGTCATCACATTATAGTCCTCACTGGTTTCGGCCCAATTAGTGGAGGGCAGGTGTGCACGTGAGAGCGCGTCTGCTAGGTATAGCTCTTTGCCTCTCTTGTAAATGACATTAAGGTTATAACGCTGCAGCTTAAGCATCATCATCTGAAGGCGTGCAGAGGCTGAGTGTAGTGGTTTTCTCAAAATAGTGATGAGGGGCTGATGATCAGTTTCGACGGTCACTGGACGGCCATATATGTAGACATATGCCCGGTTAACCGAAAATATATATCACGTGATTTATGCACAACTTGTGAGTGAAGTATGGTAAAATGCTGCTGCATCCGAAAGCCAGAGGGCGCTCTCGTGCAGAAACTCCAAATACGCACTGCAGAAGAAGACCATAACACACGTAGTAGTAGAAAATGCCTGAGGACATGTTTTTATCACCGATCCTCAAGCCTCGTCAGGTATTTTTATGATAATAAAGTATATTTATAATGATCATGTTTGACGGGTGTTGCTTTTTTAAATGCACGTTATAAGCGACTCAAACTCGCACTGCTTTTAGATCGAGCAGCATTTCTACTGATCCCAGAGCCGTGCTTCACGGAAAAGCTACGCATCAATAAAATAAACGATACCTTGCATTATCGCAGCCAGCTCGGTTTCAGCAGGATTTGGTTGTAACCGCAGTTAACCGGGCACATGTCTACATATATGCGGTCGTGAAATTTCTGACGAGCATTGACCAGGGCCAGCAGCTCTTTCTCTATCTGAGCGTAGTGTGACTTAGTCTCTGTAAGTGTTCTTGAGGCAAATACCAATGGTTTTTTGTTCTGCACCCAGGCCATGCTGAGAGGCATCTGCAGATAACACTACTGGCTGGTGCACATCAAAGTACTGGAATACAGGAGGACTTATGAGGAGGTCTTTGTGAAGTCTTGTGAACTCTGCCTTGTGGTGCTCCTGCCAGCTCCATTCCACATCCTGAAGGAGGAGTAGACGCAGGAGTGCTGTGATTTCACAATAGCCAGGGATGAATTTAGACAAATCATTTGTCATGCCGAGGAACTGTTGAACATCATGCTTGTCCCCTAGGGTTGGCATAGAATGGACTGCATCTGTCTTGGTGGGGTCAGGTTTTATCCCCTGTTCATTTAGGAGATGACCCACATATGACACCTCAGACACCCAGAAACAGCACTTGTCAGGGTTCAGTTTAAGATTCACGGAGCGTATTCTGTCCATGGCCTGCCTGAGGAGCAAATCATGCTCTTCTTATCCACACGAGGACGTCATCAACAATGATTGCACATGGTTGTCCTTCAAAGAGCTGCTCCATACACCTTTGGAAAACTTCACTGCTTGTGGATATTCCATAGGGCATTCAGAGGAAGGCATATCGGCCCACCGGGGTCATAAAGGTGGTAAGTTTTGATGACTCCTAACTGAGTGGCACCTGCCAGAATCCACACTTTGCATCAAGGATGCTGACACCTTTGCTCCTGGCATGTCAGCATAGCGATCACCTGTTCTACTGTTTTCATAGAATGATGTGGCCTGAGGAAGGATTTGTTGAGGTGCACAGGGTCAATACACAGTCTTACGGCACCATCTTTTTTACATGCAGCAACCGTTGAAGACACCCACTCAGTGGGCTCCTGAACTGACTTAATGACTCCCAGTTTAGTCATTCTGTTGCGTTCTTTGATTATTTTGTCTTTCATTGCTAATGGCACTCGTTTGGGAGCACATATTGCAGTGTGCACAGAGGGGTCCAGGTTCATGTGATATACAGTACAGGCAGTTTGCCTATAGTGCTGCAGTCAAAGCGAGCCTCATACTATGTGAGCTCAGGGGCCCCCTGCTGGAGAGCGTGCACATTCGGACAAATTTGCACAACGCCTAGTTTATTGCTGTCTCTGAAGCCCAATAGAGGTTTTACATCATTGTCAACAACATGGAACTGTAATGTCTGCATGTGAAGTTTACATTAGTAACACCTAAAGTCTTTATGATCTGACCGCCACAAGGTTGACTACATGATTGTGGTTGTTATGAGGAAGTTAGGGAGAAGTTAGGGAAAGTACATATTGATATGGGAGCTGTAAAAGAGCCGCTGACTGGTATGGCGTGACCAGACAGGAATTAATGAGTCACAGGTGAAATACCAGCGGGGCGTGTACAGAACGAGACGGCATGCGGCAGTACAATGGCGGCATGCAGCGTGGCGTGAGACTGTCGAGTCTACGGCTTTTGGATGTACAACCCTATTGACTTTCCCCTGGATTTACTTTTCCCAATGAAGAGAGTTTCTTTTGTTTGTTCGTTTTGTTTTACACGTGGACTTTACGTTGCGCCGGGATCGTTGCGGCGAACTATCCTCTAAATCGCACGTGGATTTGTGAGGAAGACGCGAGGGCTAGCTGCTCCGAGGCAGCAAGGAGTGGGCTCGCCCAGAAGGCAGAGAAAGATCGCCGACACCAGGTAAGCGAGCTTCTCTGGTTGGTCTCCCTTAAGCCTGGCTCAGATTACAGGATTCTCGGCCAGAATTTACCCCGATTTCCCCTCCCGAGAATCTTTGAAAAAATCGGGTCCAGAACCTCGATCGGGTCCGAGGTTCGGCCCAGATTATCACGTAATGTGAGGCGTTCACAGATCGAATCTTACAATCTCCCGATCTGCTCCGAGAGAAATCGGGGCCGCCCCGATCATATCAAACATGTTTGATATTTAGGATTTTAAATCGGGGTGATGACGTTGGTACTTTCGCAACAGCCAATGAGAGGCACATCAAGGTGACGGAGGTGACTGACAGACCTTTAAAAATGTCGACCGCGAAAGCTCCTGCAAGTTGGACAGCGGAGATGGAGGAACAACTTGTGGCAACAGCATGATTGTCTATATAATGTATCCTCCAAAACATACCACAACCGCACAGATAAGGAAAAGAGCTGGGGAGAAGTCGCGTCGGTTTTAAATGTACCGGGTAAGTTAACTGCTAACGCGCAGCTTGTAGTTTCGTTCAACAGATTGTTATTTGGCTATAGGCATACAAATAACATGCGTTTATGTGTTTGTTTTTATGCTGTATCTTATAATCACATTGGCATTCATCTTTATTCTCGGCAGCAACTATTTTTTTTCTTCCGTTATTTATTAACATTAAACTTAAGCGGCTCGCCCAAAACACAATCATAACTTCAGCACTAGCAAAAAGCAATATAGCACCCCCTGCTCAAAATACGTTCCCGCGGCTTTGGACAGACAGACAGAGAATCATTCAGAGAGCGACAAAGATGTTACACAACCGTTGCCAGGTGAGATCACGTGAAATTAACTTTGCGATGTCCCTTTGTTTACTTCTGTTTCCCGGTGAGATGACGTAAGAGGCGTCCTCTGGTATGATAATCTTAATATTATCCTGTAGTTTGGGTGTTTTAGGATGTCTTTTGATGTGCAATTATGAAATAAAAAAACTTACAATCAAACTTTCTAAATTTTTATTTTTGCACTTGCTACCTTTAGGCTTATTTATAAACACAACTTTACGCCCCAACGTTTTCTTATCTGGACATTTCACATTCATAAATGCAAGTTTACAAAGGGCAAACCTATTTTTGTAGTGCTTGAAAAAGAGATTCAAATGTAGATGTGATGTCAACATCTAAAAATAGTAAACCCATTAAAACGGTTACTATTAGCTCCTTTTACAAAACTGCATATCCTATGGATATGTAAAATATGTGTAATTTAGTTGTACACTGATGAGTGTGAGTTTGTTTAAGAATTTAAATAAAATAATCTGTCAAGATTCTTTTTATGTGTGTGCTGCAACCAGATTTTTAATCTTTCCGAATTTTAAAACTCCTGTAGTCTGAGCCAGGTTTAAGATTTTAAATAAGAGAATCTGTTAAGATTCTCCTTATGTGTGTGCTACAACCAGAATTTGAAATCTGTCAGGATTTTAAAACTCCTGTAGTCTGAGCCAGCCTTTAGTATCCATACATCATTACATCATTACACACATAACTGATATAGTCACAAGTTCAAATTCTGAACACACACCGCAGGGAAAGTTGCACGCAGGGAATATTTAGTTAGGTTCTAAACTGTAACCCCTACACTATGTATTTTTGCGTATTGACGGTTTAGCCTAGAATTTCCGGTAACTTATGTGGAGGTTTTTTCGTGAATGCTGAAGCAGAGTAGGTTCTCCGGCGTGTAACAAGTGGGTACTCGACCAGGATTGGAATCGTATGGTGTATCCTGAGGCGTGTGTTTGGTGATGACTATAGGATTATATGTTTTTACCACTGTGTAGCGCCATCAAGGAACATTTAGTGCTTAGTGGTTTACTATGTTGTTGGCAACATTTCTTAGTAGTTTGTGGGGACCTTTTCTGGTAGATCGTTGATTTGAGGCCGTTGTCTGTATAGTAACTGTATTTTCCATCATTTCAGCATCAAAAGTTTGAGGTAGAGAAGTTTCTTGAAGAAGAGGTAACGCGGGGTCGTTTACTAAAGCTCAACAAATCTCAGTTAGTGAGAATTTTTGAGTTTGTGGAAATTGAGTATACAGAGAGCATGACGAAAACGCAGCTTATTGATGGTTTAGCTATACAGTTTGGACTGAAAGATGAGCGTACGACTGAAATACGCAGAGAAAAGGAGAGAAAATTTGAAGCAGAGCAGCGGGGTAAAAGAGAACAGGATTTGCAGACTGAGTTGCAACTTGTTAATGCAAAGTTGGAACAAGCGAAGAGAGAGACCCAGGATCGTCAACGTCAGAGAGAACATGAGAATAGGTTTGATGTTGACAAATGTTTACAATTAGTGCCACGTTTTTGTCGAGAAGCACCAGAGATGTTCTTTGAAATCTTTGAGCGTATTGCGATAGAGAGGGCATGGCCGAAGGAAGAATGGGTTACTTTAAATTCGGAGGGAACTCAATGGAAAGGCACAGGAGGCCTATATTGCATTGGGTTTTGCTGACAGTGATGACTATGAGCGGGTGAAGAAAGCTGTGCTCCGGGCATATGAGTTTGTGCCAGAAGCCCATCGGCAACAGTTCCGAAATGGCAAGTTAGTGTCAGATCAGAGCTATGTTGACCTGGCTAGACACCAGGAGTTGTTGTTTGATAAATGGTTACGGGCTTGTGAGGTGCATACATTTGAAGAACTGCGACAGTTGATGCTGTTGGAACAATATAAGATTAGTGTTCCCCGTGCGGTAGAGGTCCACCTTAATGAACAACAGGTGGAGGAGCAGCGGAAAGCAGCAGAACTAGCTGATAATTGTGTTAGTCCACCATGAGACATGGAATAATCAACCTTTTGCCATGAATAGGATGGAGCAGGGTGATGAGAAAAATAATGTGGATCTTCCTCCAGTATTTGGGAACCGTCCAGCTAACACAGTGTCTTCTGTAGGTAAAATGTCTTGTCCCTTGAACCAGTCGGCAGAGATAATATTACTATTGTAAGAAACCTGGGCATATGAAGTCTCGATGTCATGTGTTGATGAAAAGGTCGCAGAGTCAGTCACGACAGCCTGTGGCTTTGGTGTCGAGTGAGAGCAAACCTCTTATGGGAACCGAGTTGGATGTAACTTCTGTGGGTGTTAATTCGGTGATTTATAAGGGTTTTGTGTCATCTGGGTTAGTGTCTGCTATAGAAGGAGAGGCAGAAGTACCTGTGACCATATTGAGAGACACTGGTGCTGCTCAGTCTTTGATGGTGGCTGGATTAATGCCTTTGTCTAGTCAAACCTCTCTTAAAGCGTCAGTTCTGTTAAAAGGACTGGGAGGTGAGTATGGTGCTGTACCTCTACCGAAGGTATTTTTGAAGTCTGGTCTGGTTACTGGATATGTCAGTGTGGCTGTAGTATCCTCGTTGCCTGTAGATGGGGCTAGTCTCCTTATGGGAAATGACCTGGCAGGAAATCAAGTTTGTGTAAGTCCTGTGGTATGTCTAGAGCCGTGTGAGTCAGCGGACACTTTGACTTTAGAGGAGGAGTGCCCGGGTATTTTTCTGGCTTGTGTAGTTACTAGGTCTCAGGTGAGGCACAAAAATGATTCGGGAGATATAGAGAATCCACCTGTAGAGTTATCCCACACTTTCTTTGCTGATATAAATGGTCTCCCATATGTCCAGCAGTATGGTCGTGAATCTCTCATAGCTGGGCAGAAGGAAGATTCAGCTTTGATGTCTTTACGAGATTGTGCCGCTAGTTTTGCAGAAAGTTTGGAAACAGCTCAGGGGTTTTATATACGTGATGACGTGCTCATGAGAAAATGGAGGCCAGTTGATCGACCGGCCACGGAAGCCTGGGGTGTTTTTGATAAAGTAGTATTGCCAGAGAATTTTAGAGCTGAGGTGTTGCGTTTGGCTAATGAGAGCCCGATGGCTGGTCATCTAGGCATCAGGAAAACCGAAAAGAAAATTATTCGTCACTTTTACTGGCCTAAGTTGCATAAAGATGTGGTAGTCTTCTATAAATCTTGTCACGCTTGCCAGATGGTGGGGAAGCCCATCCAGAGTGTTGCTGTAGCACCTTTGAGTCCACTTCCGGTGGTGGAAGAACCTTTTTCACTGTTGGAACTTTATGGAGATGCAGATTTCATTTTCCAACAGGACTTGGCACCTGCACACAGTGCCAAAGCTACCAGTACCTGGTTTAAGGACCATGGTATCCCTGTTCTTAATTGGCCAGCAAACTCGCCTGACCTTAACCCCATAGAAAATCTATGGGGTATTGTGAAGAGCAAGATGCGATATGCCAGACCCAACAATGCAGAAGAGCTGAAGGCCACTATCAGAGCAACCTGGCCTCTCATAACACCTGAGCAGTGCCACAGACTGATCGACTCCATGCCACGCCGCATTGCTGCAGTAATTCAGGCAAAAGGAGCCCCAACTAAGTATTGAGTGCTGTACATGCTCATACTTTTCATGTTCATACTTTACAGTTGGCCAAGATTTCTAAAAATCCTTTTTTGTATTGGTCTTAAGAAATATTCTAATTTTCTGAGATACTTGTCGTGATTCTGCCTCATTTTGTCATGTCTTTCTTGATCTTGATCTTTTCTCGACCTGTGCCTTGTTCACAAAGGAATCCGCGGTGATTGATGAAGCAAACAAACGCTCAATGTTTTACCCACGTGAGCTGGAACGTCTTTAAAAATTAACTTCAACCTTGCATTACTAATGTCGGAATCCAAAGGAAGGTTATGCAGCGACTGTGTTCTTCCACAACCTGGCACTGCACAATATTTTGAGATCTTTAACGGCATTGTTGGTGACTATATGGCTGACCATAAACTTCACCGCCGAGAGGCGATTAAGGGAACCCTATTGTCAGACGCGCTTGCTTGCAATGATCATAACTCCGAAGACTTCGTTTCTCCTTTTTGATTTTATTTGCATAGGGAACAAACAAGAATGTGTATCCAATACATACATCCAAAGTCGTTATAATTGCATTAGAAGATTGGTGGCGGTCAACAAAAAATAAGCCTTTCCCCGTCACCCCCTCTCTCCATTCATTCTAAACACACAGGTGAACAGAGGATATACTTTTCCCACTTCCGCCCCCACCAGGTGCCGTAATCAACATAAGTGATCAATGAATGTGATCGAAAACCATACCTGGCACCAACAGGCATGTTTATTGCTTGCTCGCTCTATCTGGTTCCGCTCAACTTGTTACTTCAGTACTGTCATGCTCTAACCAATGGGCAGGGCTAGAGAAGTAGTCGTTGATATTCTTCTGTGGAGGCGGTGTTCAACCTGTCATAGAAAGGTGCATTCCAGGACCTGCCGTTCCCTGGGCCTGGTGTCAATAACAGTTGTAATTTCAGTAACAATGGCGTTTTCAGTTCTGACACTTGCAGGATGTTCGCTTGAATACAATTACCTCTTATATAACAAAAGCTCGGGTTAAAATGAATGTCTTAATTCATGACTCCTTTAACTTTGTTTCACATTGTTTACATTCTTTGCTGCCAGCACATTTCTCTCTGCCATAGAAATGTATTGTGACATCCCTTATGATGAACTATATCAGGATATTTATGAACATTAAGTACAGTTTCAGCAGTGCCAACAGTACACCTGTCAAAATTTTAAATAAAAAGGACTTCAAATTTCTTTTCAGGAGACAGACTTCAGAGTGAAAGATGTCACCAGTTTTATGTATCTCTGATCTTGCAAACCTGAGTTTGGGGGTATGATTTTGGTTGATAATTGAGTTCAATGAGATAGAAAGTTCAAATACTTTCAGATTTACACTGCTGACTTTTAACAACAAAAGTAGATTCTCAGAACTTCAGCCTTGTAGAACTAAATGTTTCAGTCCAAGCAGGAGAACTAATCTCACAACTAAGAATGTTGCTGTCGGATAAGGTTCCACTGTGTTCAATGAGAGACAAAAGAGAGGGAGGCAGGATTTAAACCATCAACCTGTTAATCACAAACCCAAAGCACTAACCACTCGACCATGGGGCCCACAGCTTGATGTCTGCTTGAATTTGAAGCCCTTCAAGGCTAAATGTGTCCAGTTAAAGCAGGGGGAAAGGTATCTGACAGCTGAGACTTTGCCGTCAGATACAGTTCCCCCTGAGTTCAATGACATAGAAAGTTTATACACTTTCAGATTTACACTGCTGACTTTTAACACCAAAAGACGTAGGTGCTCAGAATTTCAATTAAAGTCAGGGAAACGGTATCTGACAGCAAATTCTCAGTTCCCCCTGAGTTCAACCCCCCCAAATGTTTTTTTATTTAAGATAAAGGCTTGTGCTTTTGTTGATGCTGCCAAAATCGTACCCTCCCCCCTAAAATGTCAGGTTTGCATGGTCAGAGGTACATGAAACTGATGCTGGTGACATCTCTTACTCTGAAGTCTGTCTCCTGAAAAGCACAAGCCTTGTTTTAGAGAGGGGGTACAATTTTAGCAGCACCTGCCGAAATCATACTCCCCCCTTTAATCCCAGGTTTGCATGGTCAGAGATACATGAAACTAATGCTGGTGACATCTATCAGTCTCCCGAAAAGCGCAAGCCTTTATCTTTAAAGTCCTCGACGCGTGTACTATTAGCACTGCTGAAACTATACTTAGTTCATCATAAGGGATATCACAATACATTTCTATGGCTGGGAGCAATGTACTGGCAGTAAAGAATGTCAACAATGTGAAACAAAAGTTAAACAAAATTTTGTTTAAAACAGATCTTACTTATTGCACATAGATTTATATTGTACTGCGTATTTTAGTAAATATCACACAATAAAGAAAATAGATTACCTTATCTTGTAGCATCTTTTTGCACGGTTATAGATTTACCTTTGGCTTTTACCTTACAGATTGTCAGTACTCATTTACACTTGTAAACATTCTCTTCCATTGTCAGATTTGTCTGCATCCTTACAGTGCGTGTCATATAACAACTTGCAATTTTCTGTCTTGTTTAAGGTCTAGCGATTTATACATGAGGGTAAAACAATAATAGAAATCAATTAACAAGCAAAAGTTAACATTTTTATTTGGGTACAATGGGGCTAAAGGCTCCATGGGGTAAAAGGCTGCTTTGATTTTATTTTCCTGTAAACCACTACTGCACAAAAAATGCTGTAGCACTTTCCAAAACATGCACTTTTCCCTCTGCTGGGAAAAGTGTGGAAATTCAGCTGATCCTTGACACGATTATGGGCAACAGTGCAAAATTGATTTGGTGCTAATTTGATCTATTATTTGATGTTTTTCAATATATTGTAGATTTTTGCAGTACATGAGAATCGCTGAACTTTCAATATTTTGAGGTCTTGTTAATGATTTTCAGCTTTGTTTGAGTTAAAGCAACACTTTTTCAATAGCAGAAGAATATGTAAAAATAGGGTATTTGGGGTAAAAAGCCCCACTGCGGTGGGCCTAAAGGCAAATAAATTAACAGGATAGCCTAATAAACAGCTGGGTGACGTTTCCATTTGTTGACATGACATGGTTAGATTCAGATGGTAAATATCATATATTAAGTTGTGTTTCCACCTAAGAGATAATCACCATATTTATAAACACCATATAAAATATGATATATCATAACATATCATTTATTGTAACTACTGTAAATCTATATTAAATTATCATGAGATCTCCAATGCTTTTTTCACTTTTTTAAAATAATTTTGTTTTTGATATATTGTGATATTAACATATTTATTGTACAAAACTATTTTATTTATCGAAATAAACCAAAAATAGTACAAACTTTGCTAAAGTAAAGTGTTTTGAGCAAGTATTTACTTATTACTTAAAACCATATTATTTAATCTAAAGTATTTTTACAATACTATCCCTTTTATCCCATGCTGGTGAGCTTTTCACCCCGTACGTGGGGTAAAAGCCCCCCTCCCTTGCCACCTCATAGGTTTATATGATTTTTAAACAAAATTAACTACTTGCTCCAGACAGGCGACACAGTAAGCGAGTGACGTCATGAGTCAGATTCTGGCAGGCGTATTCACGTGGGAAAGTGACGTCAATGCATACACTCTATAAAATAAAAGCATTGCTTGTGTTTCACCAGACGAGTAAATAGCAAATAGCTTCAGAATAAAATCAGAGTTGGTTCAATAGCATCGTCATTACATGCAAAATGATACTGATAAATGAAAAATCTGAAATCTGAAAATACTGAAAAATCTCTTCTCGCCTAAAAACAGACTTTGTAAACCATAGATATAATATATTATGTATAATTAGCATAATCCACAAAATATTTCTGTTAATATCAGTCATTTCAGGGTGATGTGATGCTACTCCTCTCTGTAATACTTGTATCTCAAATAGTTGAACACTAGATGGCGAAATACATTCACCAAAAAAATCAGTGCGAGTTGAATTAAAGGAGAGAGTGGGAGGCTATTATTTGTTTCCAACATGATAGGTTTTTTTAATAGCGTTCTTTTTCATGTAAAATGCAGAAAATACCATTTTCAAGCGACATTCCCTAAATGATCGCCCTATTCGTGACAGCTGAAATGATCTTGTGTCTGTCATTTACAGAGAACAACAACAGATTGTAATCAAGCGACAAACTTTGACACTGTAAATCAATATACTGTACGTTGCTGCCAAATGAAAAATTACACGCTGTGGAAAATGATATACTTCTGTGTGAATAGCCTGTTCTTGTTCCTCAGGTTCAGGGTGTTGCCTGTAAAAACAAACAACATATTTGATTTAAAGAGAAGTGTCAACACACTGTGTCAAACTGGCAGGACGTGGGTGATTAGTTTCTCGCATGCGATCTTTTCTTGGCTGTGAAGGTAAATATATTGCTGTCTGTCATTTGTTATTGTCTTTTTATTTCTTGTACTAATACAAAAGAAAGTGTTTTAAAGATATGCAAAGACACAATGTCAAGACTACCAATGACTAGGAAACCTTATAAGACAGACAATTACTATTTGCAATATACTGTAGCAGCTGAGCCGAGAGCCTATAAAAGTCTTGCCCCCTGCGATTCCCCACACACAGTTCACAGCAGTACCTGGGCATGTAAGGTACGGGATCTGAAAACCGTCTCTTGGTTGCTTGGTAACCAGTACGTAGCACAGTGGAAGTATGCTGGGTTCCCTTCAGAGTCCCAGCAATGTTGTTTTTATTTTTTACACTGCACAGCTGAAACCTTTTACAAATTAGTGATCTCTGATGTCTGATGTTTTAGCACTTGGTGCGGGTGAATGCAGCGATCTGACTGAATACATTTCATTTAGAGCAGTGGTTCTCAAACTTTTGCGTTGTAAATTGTTTAAAGAGCATTGCTTTGTGCCCCCCCCCCCAATAAAGACTTATAATCTTAAACTTACAATTTTAATTAAGCCAAAAACATAATCATTTGTGACCCTGGATCACAAAACCAGTCTTAAGTAGCAAGGGAACATTTTTAGTAAAAGACAAAAATACATTGTGTGGGTCAAAATTATCGATTTTTCTTTTATGCCAAAAATCATTAGGATATTAAGTAAAGATCATGTTCCATGAAGATATTTTGTAAATTTCCTACCTGAAATATATATAAACTTTCTTTTTGTGAGTGGATGGTCTGCCACAGTGCCCCTGATTAACAACTTCAAAGGCAATTTTCTCAATATTTTGAGTTTTAAACGGTTGTATCTCAGCCAGATATTGTCCTATTCTATCAACATATATCTATAGAAAGTTATTTATTCACCTTTCAGATTATGTAAAAATCTCAATTTCGAAAAATTGACCCATAAGACTGGTTTTGTTGTCCAGGGTCACATTTATACAATCTGGGAACATCATTTTTTTGGTTGGTGGTCTTATTTTTCTGATGTTTGACTGCATAAAATTTATGATAAATTTCTATATTTCATAAAATGCCACAAAATCTGTGGCGCCCCTGGATCCATCTTGGGCCCCAATGATTAGAGGGACTAAAAGCACTTATCATTGGACTTTTACTAGACATGCAGTAGTCGCAAAAAAGGATGTCTGGGGGTATATTTGTACCAATGTTTGTTTTTAATACGCCATTATGTTCATCAAAACCATAAAAATATGAGGTATATGGTACAAAACAGAAAAAACACTAAACGTTTAAGCTGTCCAAAGATATTCAGCAAACACTAACGTAATAGACAATGTAGATTATATATTAAAATGTACAAAAATACATAAAACAAAAAGCTGACAAGAAAAAAGCAAACAATGACTAGAATTTTATTAGTTATCAATATTTAGTTGATTCCCTCATGTAGTAATAATTTTTTGCCATTCTCCTGAGCTAATTCACTTAGTATTCAGCCTGCTTAAAGTGACACTAGAACTTTTGCTCACGGCTCCCCCATGTGGTTGATAAGCGCAATTGTCTGTTGTAAATAATGTCGCGGTATAAACTTCCCTGTGGGCACCGCAAGAACACGTAAATTTGTTTTAAGTAAGGTAATGGAACCGGCGAATGCAAAAATGTTGTTTTGAAACCATATCGCACTCCTCAGCAGACAGGGGATGAGCAGGGCTGTGTGTACCGACCCGAACAGAGAACTTACAGAGAGTGTGGTTGTAACTGCTATGAGGCTGCTCAGGTAGAAGCGGCAGTAGAATTTTGTCCATTTAAGAGTTATTCTACCACTGAAATAATTGTAAAGACATTATTTTAAGGTCGAAAAACTACAATTTTAAGGTCGAAAAACTACAATGTGTTGCTTTAAGTTCTTTACAAAGCTGAGATTTAGTGTACACACCAAGTACGAGTATGCAACATGCAAACAATGTTTTTAATACATCTTAATAATACATTTGCATAAAATCCAAGTCATTGGACGTTAGTTTTGGCCATGACTGAGCTGTACTCGGCCTTACTCAACAAAAACAAGATTATGCACATCTTGAGCTCACAACTGTCACACAAGGAAGTGACCTAATTAATGCAATTATAATCAAGTAAATAAAGAAACAGAAGGGCACATGTGCAGAAGGGCACATGTCACAAGTGACTCTGTTTTGACTCCATTTTCCTTTTGTTTGTTCAAACTTTCCTGGAGCCTCCACTGAGTGCACTGCACATGTGGACGTTTGCTTCAGTTAAGATGTGGGAATGGTCTCATCAGCCGTTTAGTACAACAGTCCAAGTCCTGAGCTGGGTGTGTTGAAGAGGAGACATCAAAAATGCCCAGTGCTGGGGAGATCTGAATTTGAAATGGACAAACTGTTGTGTTTATGCACAACTCTCCAGAGACTACATTTCTGCTACAGTTTGTAAAGGGATAAGATCAAGATTATAGGATCATTCATTAACAATGCTCACTAGCTTTTCAGTACAGCAACACAGAATAATGAAGTCCGAGACTCGACACAAATCACACTCATGTACAAACACTTGTTTTCGTCCTTTCTCTTATTTTGTATGATTCCACTTGGTGATAACTCACAAAATAACCAGCATAACCCTCATGTTGTCATAATGACTTTAGGCTTATTATGATGTTGTAGCTTTTTACATCTTATAGGAGATGCATATCAAGTCATTCTGTAGGTTTCAACCACTCCTGTTCTAACCCTATTTGCCTCTGGGTCCAAATGTGACTATTGCCTCAGCAATAAATTCTCCCCGCAGGTTTGGAATGACATGAGGGTGAGTAAATAAAGAATTTTGATTTTTATGGGAATTATCTCTTTAACTCATTATTGCACATTTTGAAACCCAAGCAAAAACAACACACCCTTTTTTAGCACATCAACACAAGATTTGTGGTTGACTCGATGAGTGAAGCACCACCCAAACACTCATATTTAAAGTCAGGGTAAAGAGAATTCTGGGAATTGTTTCTAAACACATTATAAATGTGTTAAGACACATTACAAAGACTCAAGAGGTATGTACTTCTAAATTGTGGAGTTAAACAGTTTTTCACCCATTCTCTGTTCAGGATATTTTGGGTGGGGCTAAAACGGGGGATCGATGAAGCAATGGAGCGTCCGAGCATGCATGGCCCCTCCCCTATCACTAGAGCACCTAGCATCAGGCGTGTGCTCAATCACGAGCTCAGGGTTGCAAGCTCTCACCAACACACTTTCAGACTCTCTAACGCTCTCACTCTGCCCAACTAAACAAATCTTACGCCAAAAAAAAAGCAAACGGTGAAGCAGATGCGAATGGATGGAGGGGAAAAACGCGAACAGGAGGAGGGTCACTGCGTGTGATTGCGACGTGCTTCAGTGATTATATATTGATGAATATCGCACGTGTTTGAATTCAAATCCTCCCATAAAAATCTTCACATGTAGCCTACTGGGGACTCAGGTTGAGCGACGCGAGTGGGCGTGGCTTCAGTGCCAACAGCGGACACGCCCCCAGCATTTGAGAGCAGAGAGTCCTGCTTATTTTTCCAAGTTTTTGATAACTTATTTTATTTACTTGGTTTTTTTATCTTCATTCAAATTTGGCTGGGTGGTTAAAAACACACTTTTCTGTTGTGTGACAAACTCAGAACACATATTTTAATGGCACTTTACCCGGACTTTGAAGGACATGCTGATATGTGATGGAGCACTTTGTTGTTATTTCAACTTCCCTGCAGCAGTTAGTAAACAGAACAAAATGTTCCTGTTAAATTGTAAATACAACTGCAGAACCTGTTTCAGCTGCACCTGACGTATCCAGTAGTAATAATCTATTGTCTTACAGCTTTCACACGTCAACAGATGAGTCATGTTGAGTATCATTCGTTCAGTCCGAAATAAGCACATACTGCCAAATAAAAAGAGATCACAGGCTTCAATACTGTTTATTAAAATTAATGAATACATAAAACGTAAACGAACCAAGTAACTGGTCCCGTGTTGAGCACATTGGCTAGCAATGAATTTACACTTGACAGCATCCCCTGCAAGAACGTCCCTGTAGGATTATTGTGTTAATTAAACAGGAAAACAACACCTTACACATGGACAGAAAGAGAGAGAGAGATGCACACTGAGTTTATATCTTGGGTTTTGACTGTCTGAACAAGCACAGGCCGAGGGGGTTGAGAAAGTTTCGCACATTTGGAGGGCAGCAGAGCTTTAAACGTTAAGTGAATTGATGATATTTCTACAGTCTTTCTCACCATGGTGACAGGCATAGGTCTAACCAGCTTCATTATATGCAGTTCCAGAGGCAGCCCACACAATCCTACCCACGACTGAGGAGGCATACAACTGTGTACTCAAGAGGCTATGAGACGTGCTCCGCTCTGCTGCATATTTAACACATCAACACGAGTGAAGAAATGGGTAGTATGCGGTCTCGAGATCCTGTTATGAAAATGCATATACATTTGGGCGCAAGGCCATTTTTATAATAGTACAACATCATTACATCAATTTATTTTCAAAACCAAATTGTCATGTTAGTTAAATGTACAGCTACAGTATATATATAGCCGTGAAAATGATTTAAGAGACCATTCTAATCATTTTTACATGTATTGCAGTTGTTCCAGTCAAGTGACTGTTTAATTTCAACAGAAACAAACCTCAGGAATGACATAGTCACCCAACAGTAATGTGAAAGACTGCAAAGATGCATGAAAAATCTGGGTTATTCTATCAAATATTTTTAACCGTTAAGATATTAGTATTGTGTTGTTTGAACATGAATATGAACTTCATTTCTTTGCAGCATTCAAGATCTGAAAGCATTGCATTTAAATAAATGCAAATGAAAAAACAATATTTTGATTTGGATGTTGGCCGGAATTGTGTCACAGAATGTATAATTTTATTAAAAAATACCTATAAATAGTAAATTCTCAAAAACTGAAAAATGTTTGGTGTGGTCTCGTTTTTTTTCTGAGGCTGTATATATGAATGTAAAAATGACAGTTAGAAACACCGTAATAAAATAAATAGACACGCATCTGTACAATTAAATATTTCCACTGAAACACATTTTCCAATAATACTGTATGTTGGAATAAAGGACTTTATGCAATGCATATAGGTGAAGTTAAAACCAGTATCACAACCAAAGAATAGTGAACTAAACAGTGCACCAGACTATTTAATTATTCATAAGGTATTCAATTCATAAGGATAATAATAAATGGCTTTAAGTAATAGTACAAGAGCAAAACAATGAAACATTCAATCGAGAATAATTCAGTGGTGACTACACATGTAATTTTATAACTAAAACGCATGAACTGATGATGCCATGTTTCCTGATTCCATTCATCACATCATGGAAAACTGGTCCTACAGAAGCCAGTCATGTTGCTTTATATTTTGTAAGAGCCCACAGCCATCACCTAAACCTATATGACCAAACTCGGTTGTGTAATCCTGGTTCTTATTTGTCAAGAGCCCTGCGCATGCAGTTGCAGTAAATGAGACTTGAAAAGGCTTAATGACCATTCCCTAAACTATTTCAAAGCATTCTCCAGGCTCTTTTCATCGTATTCTCTTATTCTCTGCCAATCTCTTTTTCTCGAGTGCATTAGAAAATCGCTCAACGAGGGCCATAGTTGAGATATATCTCATCCACAGACCTGTCCTGGCAAGTTAGAAGAATTCACACAATGTCCCCCTTCGCAGGAACTCACGGGACTCACGGGTTGTAAACATGGCAGGAACAGGCCATAAGAGCAGCACAGCGACAGGCATTTAATCACAGCTTGTGAGCCTCTGGGAGAGCGGAGGTCCGATGTGTATGCAGATCAATTCTGCTCTTATTAGAGAATATGATGGAGATGTATGCACAGACACGAAAGCCATTTGTCAAATACAAAAAGGGAGTGGGTTGGTGTGGAGAAAAAATACAACAACGACGAAATAAGTTTTTAAAGGAATTCAGTTCACACAAAAATGAAAATTCATTATTCATTCAATGATATGTGCTTTCTGTATACTGGTTTATTTTTCAAAGGAAAAATTTCAAATATGGGTTTAGGACACAGAGCAATGACTAAATAAGCACAAATGTGTTTGAGTAAACTACCCTTCGAAAAAATGCATAAAGTGAAGAAACTAGAGCTCAAGCTTACAAAGGTGTCAGAATCGTTCAACAAGACAAAAACAATATGAACACAAGCACAAGGATTAAAGAAGAAAAATGGAGAAAGAAAGAAAAACACAGTATCCTATCAGCAGCGCTCAGCTCTGTACTAAACATGTGGCCTTAATGTTCTCCATTCGGCTTCACTGCAATCTGCATATTCTGATCTAAACAGATAAATCCAGGTGCTCTGCTTTCTTTAGTGGGAGATACGCCAAAATGCTTTTGCACACTAGGGTGGGTAGGACAAAGCTGGACCAGTTCCAATGTGAACAATTACACTGTTTATTTCTATGAAGGGATATGAATTCTCTTTGTTTATCTCAAACCAGAAGCCCAATTTCACTTTGTTGTTATAATTCTTTAATCCATGTTAACACTATAAGGTTTGACTGTAAAATGCGATGTAACAGTTGGTCATGTCAAAAGCATCAGGTCAGCATCAGATTTACCTCCTCCCCGTGGTTGCCGTGGCAACCCAGCAGCCAATGATTCTTGAATGCGGATGATGTTCAACAAAGAAACATTTTACTTCCTGCATGCACAATAAGGGACATACAACAGATGTGAGTCAAGCGACATCAGTGGTCCATTTCTCAGGGTTATAACGTTACTCATTGTATGTCCATATAGATTTCCTTTCACAGCATTTCAAACCAAAGTACAATACAGTTTGGTTGCAATTTCAAGACGCACATATCTTGGCTGTAGTTTTTTACGATTATGACTAATTTCGTTCTTGTCAGATCTGTCAGAATGCGCAGCACCTTACATGATCAAATGCTACTTGTCTGTAAAGTGCATCTCAGTGGTTAATACTGTCTGAATCTTCCCAGTTCCCTGCCCCTATAAGACTATTAATAAAAGCTTTCTCACACTATTAGTACCATCAAGTGCATTTCTCGTTTTTTCTTGTCTGTTATGCCTGTTCATTTTAATGATCATTGTTATTACAAGCAAAAAAACTGATACGGTCAGTTGAGCATAAATTAGAAAATATTAAAATAAAGGACCTATACATTCAGTGCATCATGGCACTAGAGTTTCAAAGCATCTTTTTTTTGATGCCTCAGTGTGGGCATATACAGTACAGAGTTACTTTTGTAAGCTGCCATATGTTACCATATTAAAGTATTTTATGGCCTTCAAAGCAGTTTTCAGTGAATCATATGTTTCCTCCAGTAGCGAGAGAGATTATTTTCCTCCTCTGCCTGGACTTTCACCTCGACTCCAACCCGAATACTAACGTAAAAATGCTGAAATGAGTTCTGCTGAGGTAGAACTTCCATTGTATGTGTTGCAGCCTTTACTATTTTGCGACCAGTGGATATTCCGTAGTGTGCTGAAAGTCAAAAGCTCAACATATGAAATGTAAACGCAGAAGCAATTGTTCCTTTTAAAAGAATAGAGACGCTTTGTTTATCTTCCAATAAAAGGCATCCGATCATTAGCATCCCGTAAAAGTCAGTCTGCATTTTCTGTTCACACCGAGCTCTCATCGGGTTTACTGCATAGCTGCGTGTGCTTCCTCTTCTCCAGGATCCTGTTGAGTTCCTCTGTGAAGGAGTAATAGAGAGGAGACGTGGTTTCTACGTCGGTCTGCCTGAGTAACATGTAACTGTTGCCGTTCATCTTGCGCAGGACGCTGGGCAGGGTGGCAGAGATCCCGATTCCATACTCTGACTCTGAAGGAGGTGGCGGGAGAGGTGGAGCGGGAGGGAGATCTTTATTGGGCGAGGTTGGAGCTTCTCCAGGAACGATTTGCAGCAGACCATCATGAGCATCAGCTTTGCCATTGCAGTGGCTAGAGATGGTCTTCAGCTCCATGTTGGCACCTCTCTTCCTTTCGGCGCGAGCAGCGGCTCGCAGAGAGTATTTACCCTTCCGTCCTTGTAAACAGAATCCGACGTAAAGAAGGACCACTGTCAGAACAAGACACAATCCTCCTAATATTATGATTAGGGAAAGATACATGGCCTCCATGTTTCTTAGAGACAAGAACTCAAAGCTAGGAGACAGTGGGGTAGGATGGAAGTCCTCAATGGAGTCACTATGGGAAGTCTGGGATGTCCAGAAGATCGCTGGTGGATGCGTCAGGTCTACAGGTGGAGGTGGAGGCAGATCCTGGCGAACGGTCAAGCTGTAGATCACCACGGGGACATGAAGGCCGTTCTCCCGGGCGAAGCAGCAGTAGTTACCGCTCTGGTAGGGTCGTGCCTCGATGACAAGAAGGCCGTCTGTGCCAAAGCGGTAGCCGGAGACTAGCCCATAACCCAGCAGTTTCTTTCCATCCAGCGTCCACTCAGGGGTTGCCAGGTTGGAGCTCAGCTCACACTGAAGCAGCACATCATCGCCCGCCATTACAGAGCGAGAACGGTGTAACACTTGGTCTATGACAGAACAATGAGAAGCACAAATAAAATAAGTACTGCACCAATTACAAGAGCATGAACTGTAAATAATTTACTTATATGGGAGTGTCTTAAAATTATATTTTATTTGGCAACCCAGACTTTTATCTAATATCATCCCAGCCTACACAGCTATGACTCGCTGAAGAATTACGCAATCGCATTTGACCGCACAGATTAAAACAGCATCACCTCAACACTGACTAACAACAAATGTGTTCTTACCATCTGCTGCCGATTCATCACATCCCCTGTTTCCATTCAGAATGTCCTGCTTCAGATTGGCTCTATAAATAGAGAAAATACATTCATATTTCAGATAAAAGAGTTCACCAGCAACTTATTGAAGGATTCTACTTTATAGATTCAACATTAACAAACTCGAGCTACGTGCTCTGCTACACATTGAAGATGTGATTGAGATATAATGTTAGTCACAATAGTACAGCAGAGGCCCCCAGTTTTCAAGACCAAACATGCTAGTACCTGATGTTGTGCGATGTAATCTCCACGCACTCCAGTCCATCCCAAGCACAGAAGGGGTCTCGCGCCATCACACATTCGAAGCAGGAGGAATATTTTTTGCATGTGGATAAGGGCAGCTGTACCACTGAGGTGGGCGAACCCACATACACGCTCATCTGGCGAAGAAAGATTCAAGTGGGCAGTAAGATTAGCATTACTATAAATACTCACAAGTCACATTAAATTCACACCGAATCGCAGCCTTTAATAATGGAAAATAGATATATAATGTGCATATAATACAATATATCACTATAGTGAACATGCTCAATGTTGTTATAGTGAATCTTAAAAATACAGCATTTAATTTGAAGTTGAATTGTTTAGATTTCGAAAATGCACATTAGCTTCTTTTCCATCAACTGGGTTAAATTTACCGCATTGCGTTTTCTAGTTTTCAACCAGCTTTTGTAACAAAGTTTAATACCTGGATAATATGCCATATAGCCTACCGCAATAAAAGTAGCTCAGTGGTTAGAGCATGGCGCTAGCAATGTCAAGGTCATGGGTTCGATCCCAGGGATTGCACCTTACTCTGATACAAATGTATAGTATAATGCAATGTAAGTCACTTTGGATAAAAGCGTCTGCCAAATGCACAAATGTAAAAGTTCCAGCAATTATCGTGATATGAAAAACGGATAGATCACATGCAGAATAGAACCAACCTTGGATGAATCTACCAATTATGTATTTACAGACATTTTCATTTATTCCAACTGTTTCTCACCTGTTTCTCAGAGATGACTATGCTGTACACTGGCTGTGGTTCCTCAAACAACTGCAGTTCTTCAATGATGTGGAGTTGATCATTAACCCTCACAGCCCGCTGAAGCCATCCTTCATCTGCACCGTCATTAAATACATCACATGCATAAAGGTGCACCAAAGCTTCCTTCATGAATATATGTATGTACTGTATACTCTTAAAAATGTATAAATGTCATTGCATTCGATCGCAAGCTATTAAAATAAGTGGCATGTGCAAACCAATGACAGTAGACCTTTTCTCATAAGTAACTTAAATGTGCGTACTTTTTAACTCCAAAACTACCTTTTGCTTAAAAGAATGTGTATATACTATTTTTACTTTAAAATAATTCCAGTTAGTATGATGTTTTGTATGTCATTAAATCCAAAAACTCGCTTGGTATATTCAGCGGCAACAACATAAACAAACGTTAATTTCATTTAATGTAACACAATTAATATACAATAAAATATTACTATAAATTAAATATAAAACCAATTGTTATATTACTTGCCGCTAGCCAGACTGATAACCAAACACAGACTGGAAGTTAACGTCGGGTCAGGCGCGTGTATCCGTTGAAACCGCCCATAACCAGAGAGAGAGAGAATGGAAAGGCGCTGTAACATACCTGTCCCAATGAAGATCATGTGGTATATTTGACCATCTAAAGCAGTCACTCTGTGTATGGCAATTTTAGTGTAGTCCACATTCCTCCTGAACAGCAGGGGGCGTTGTCCTTGCGGAAGGATCTGCCTGTACATGAGCGGATGGCGACGGACGAAGTGAAGAACATCATCTGGCAGGTTGGTGGATGAGTTGATGCCTATTGCTCTAAGTTGATCTGTGATGCACTGAAGTGTGACAGAAGGTGTAAACAAATAATGCACCAAAACACTGCCATATATTTATAACTTTAAATGAATAGCAAAGACAAACAGAGTGGGATCAATTACACAATTTCACTGCTGCTGTATAAATGAATGTAACTGAAAGTGTGTTATGGAAAAAGTCTTTTCGAGAATCAAATGATTTAAATTCATCACTCTTTTAAGAAACTTGAAATAGGGAAGGGAAAGAAGATCTTTTGAGGAAGTTACAAACTTCAATTAAAGCTGCAGTAGCAGCCCTCGCTAACACACTTATTCGAAATTCTGTGGATTTGAAACTCAATGCAGCCAACCAACAAAGATTTTCTGCTTACTTCTAATCTCCATGGCAATAGGCTTTGATGAAATAAACCCCTTTTCTACGGGTGCCCTCTATAAAATTGCTCATCAGTATCAGATTTCTGAGGAAACCAGGTCAAGACTCTGACTGTGTTCTTTGATGCACTACAGCATACAGCGATTAGAGAACTTCACAAGCTCCACCCACAGACTGCTGACTCTGCTTTACCGTTGAAGTCAGCGAGCAGGTAAAGTTGCAGTAAGGTGAGCATGATGAGTCCAGCGTAACATGAAACAAGCAAACTGTAATCCTGTACTGCAACCGTTGGTCTTACCGAGCCAGGACGCGGATCCGGCACCTTCCCCGTGTACTGGGTCCACTTGGAGTTTGAATCCTCCTTGCTCTCCATGTAAGGTCCTTCGAAGGCCCACTGGATGTCCGAAATGGAGTACTGGCAAATAGCAGAACCTTTAACGTTTTTCCTAAACAAAAAAGTACCGGTTAGTCCTCTTTCAAAGCATCGGCACAAAGGTTGAAATCCAATCCAACATGACGTCAGGTGACATGCTCAACATGATGAACACACACATTCAGCCATTTCTTAAGGATATATTTCAAGAGAGCACAAAGGGAGTTTGTGAATAGAAGGTGCATTCAGGACAATGGTGAATCAGACTAGGTGTGTGCACTGATTCAGGTTCCAATGGATACGCTTGGGTTTATTAGCAAAGGGCCTTTTTAGCCTGCGCTGCACGCTTTGTTTGTCAAGGTCTTGGCATGCCGGCATAAAACCCCATAAGACCGCAGTGTAACCATGGCAACACCGAAAAAAAGATGACGAATGTATCAAAACGTGTGTTCGAGAGGTGAAAGGATGACAGAGTGGGTGAAGACGGGGAACATAGACAAAGCTTTTTGGGCGATGAACACTGCCTTGTGAGAGAGCGAACTTATTAACAGTGAATTTACAAAGGTGAAGACGACACAACACTAGAGGAGAAAAAGTTTTCAATCTGTTTCAGGATTTCAACGCTAGTATTTTCTGTACTATGGAAGCAAATCCTTCACAATGACAAAAAGTTATGGTTTAGGAATAGGCTTGAAATATAGTCCCATAAGAAAGAAAAATCACAGATTTTACAGAGATCTTTTTAATTTCTGAATGATTTCTCCTAGACATCAATGAAATGAAATGAAGACCAAATAGAAATGTTTGTTCGAGTCTCCAACGTCTTAGATATTTCTCCCGAGAAAAAAAGAAAATCTTAGAAATGTCTCTATTTGAGATTCAGAAGCGATCCCAAGAGCCACAAACTGAGCTTAGTCTCCAATTAAAAGTTAATATTATTAAAGATTTTTCCCAACATGATCGCAAACATTTCTTAAAGAGATAGTTCACCCAAAAATGAAAATGATGTCATCATTTTGATTAAAGTATGGATGTGTAAAATTAAGTGTAGAAATCTGAATTTAGGTAAATTTAAAGTGATAGTCCACCCAAAAATGAAAATTCTGTCGTCATTTACTCTTGTCATTTCAAACCTGTATGACTTTCTTTCTTCCGCAGAACACAAAAGAAGATATTTTGAAGAATGTTGTTAACTGAACAGCGACCGCACCGCACCCATTTACTTGCATTGGTTTTGTGTCCATACAATAGAAGTGAATGGGTGCCAGCGCTGCTCGGTTACCAACTTTCTTCAAAATATCTTCTTTTGTATTCTGTGGAAGAAAGAAAGTCAAACAGGTTTGAAATGACAAGAGTAAATGACGACAGAATTTTCATTTTTGGGTGGACTATCACTTTAAATTGACCTAAATTCAGATTTCTACACTTAATTTTACACATCCATACTCTAATCTATTTTAAAAATTATCTAATTTATTTTAGCATCTGAGACTAAATTGACTCTTAGAAATACAGAAAAGAGCAGCTTAAAGCTGCTAAAAACTCATTTCTGTAACACAAAAAATCTTGTGGTTTTAAACAACATGAGGTGAAGCAGATTTTTGGGTGAGCTTCTCCTTTAAGAAGTCAAGGTCTATTACTGCTCCAGTCCTGCTTAAAGCAGAGGAAAACAAACATCCACTCAAACATAAACTTTACACCCAAGCTGGTGACACGGAGACATCACAGTCGTTCAGTCTTCCACTGGTAAAAGTCAACATGATCAGCTCATCACAGCTCATTATAATAGTCCCACTCTATTTCACTCTTCTACCTCCTGATTGTTTTCTGACGCAGCAAACATTATGGTCTTCCCCGTCTTGTCATTCATCACACAATAAATCATATGCTTGCGGTTTGCACCTCAGGCAGTCTCAACCCACAGACTGATCGCTGGCAGCTCAACAGATCCGCCTCTGTTCTCAGCAGGGCGTCAGGACTCCACGTCAGTCAAAAAAGCGGCTAGACGTAACGCATCAAGGCGTGTGTGACCTATAGGCTACAAACAGTTCAGCTCTATAGAAATGTATAACTGTAAACAAATGAATAAACACAAAAGGCTCAACTGTCATGGTGACATGCTGAAATGCGCTCAAGAATAACAATGACTTTCAAAATCAAAAAGATTGGTTGCCCACGCAAGTCTTCAAGGGACACTTCACCCAAAAATGAAAATTCTGTCATCATTTACTAACCTTCGAGTTGTTCCAAATCTGTATCAATTTCTTTGTTCTGATGAACACAGAGAAAGATATTTGGAAGAATTCTTGTAACCAAACAGATTTTGCCCCCCATTGACTCCCATAGCAGGAAAAAATACAATGGTTGTCAAAAGTGCTCCAGAACTGTTTGCTATCCTACATTCTTCAAAATGTCATCTTTTGTGTTCAACACAACTAAAAAAATTATAAAGTATTTTTTCCTACTATGGGAGTCAATGGGGGGCAAAACCTGTCTGGTTATATGCATTCTACATCTTTCTCTGTGTTCATCAGAACAAAGAAATTTATACAGATTTAAATTTAAAAAACTCGAAGGTGAGTAAATGATGACAGAATTTTCATTTTAAAGTATCCCTTTAAAGAGTTTCCACAAAAAATGTTGACATTATTTGTTTAACCATAATATTGTTTTAAATCAATATGAGCTTCTTAATTCTGTGAAATGCAAGAACGGATATTTTAATGTTGATGCTGCTGTTTTCCATAAAATGACAGTCAAAGACGACTAACATTTGGACTAGTTTGGTGTTTAGAGGTAGTAACAAGTCATTTTCTTGTGTTGAACTTGTCAACAAAGAGCATAAGGTGTGATACAGTTCATGAATTGAAAGACTTAAATATGTTTACCATGCAAAAAATCAAAGCTACTTAAATCTCCAAACAAAAATAATCATATAAGAAAAACTGGAGATGAACTATTAAATCTCATTAATCATCTGTAACAATGCCAACTTCCGAATATAAAATCTATGTATACTCCAAATGTGGGATTTAACAGTTTTTAATCAGTAAGAAAGAAAGTCTGGCTCGAGCCTGCATGGAGCAAGAACAGCACACATTGTATGATCTCCTGGGAGAATGTAACCTGCTTATGAATAAAACATGCCGTGTGCTCCAGGCAGCGAGGGAACGTGTCAGCGATTTTCATTCAGATGATACTGGAGGACTGTAAATGCGGTTGAATTGAAGTAAGCAGTCAGGGCAAGCCAAGGCGAGGAGTGTGTCCAGGGCCAGGCAGACAGATGAACTCACTAATAGACAGCCCACACAGCAAATCCATTTCAACAAACACGACAGTCACAGCAGAATGACATGATGCTCCCCGGCAGAATCTATTAATCGCTATTGACTGGGGAGTCATTTGCATGCACGCTTTAAGCTTCAAACATCCAATATAATTCATTGAAGAGTTCAGCCTGAGAATACTGCATATGGTGTGTAACATCCAGCTTTCTAGGTAAAGTACTCATGCCACTAGTTACGGTTCAAAATGCTCATTGGTCAACACTGTGTTTTGTTCATGATTTAATCCACATTGTTCTGGTGCCTGATGCTGATTGGTCAACAACTGTGGTTTATTCACCATAAACAACAGCTACAGTGTGACTGCCGCTAAACAACACCATAAACAACACTGGTCAGAAGCACTTCCTTTTTTAGTTTTTAACAAAATACAACCAACAGAACATTTAGGACTGAATCAAATGTTAAATGAACATCTTGAATTTGATGTGAAATTAAGAAATAAACTAAAAAAACTGTTTAGAGAGGACTGTGTAGAGAGGACATAACCAAAACAATTCATCAACACTGATTCTGAATGACATCGGGCCTTACCATTCTAAGCCAAAGATGCCATAGAGAACAGAGTCCTGAGGGCTAGCACCTTCCAGTAGAAACACACTCCTCAGCACATTGAAGTGAAAGTCATAGTCGGGTAAAGAACACACGAGTCGTGCCTTCAGAAAGGAGGTCCACTTCTTCTGTAGGGTGAGAAGACCTCCTCTGTCGCTCTACAAGATAAACAGAAAAAAAAAACATTTTCAGTTCTTTGCCAAAATAGATAATGTGTTTACGAAACGTACTCAGTCCATTTGTCCGTTAAGGGCTACTGTAGAAACAATATGGTGAATTCCATGTAAGGGTACCGCGGTGTGTGTAGATAGAAATAGCTCATTCTAAGGTAATAAAAACATATAAGCTTTATTTTGTTAAAGCGGCCGTATCTCAGACAGTTTCTGCATATCTCATGTTAATCTTGAGTACTTACAGAATAGTATCGCACCCTTCAAATATCTGTAGAGTATTTAGTTTGATCACATTTATAAAAGACAGATACAGCTGTACGATTATTTCAGAAAACATACGACGCGTGTGGGAGGGACATCAGTTTCACTTACCGTATCCATCTATCACATTCAAGCGATCTCCAAATCCAGCGTTATATCCACCATTTATATAACATTCATCACCCAAATGCAGTGAACAAACAAATACAGCTGAACTTCGCGAAAGTATGCTCTCTCTCTCTCTCTCTCTCTCTCTCCTGCACGCAAGTGAAAGTGCCGCTTTTCCGGGAGAATTGTCCAATAAGGGACTAAGAAAAGTTGTTACAAAACGGATTTTCATGTTCGAAAAAAACTTTCCGAAACCTATACGAACGCTGGGGGAGTGTATCGGGCACAGAAATACTACGCCATACGTCCAACTAATTTTTTTGACAAGTTGATCATGTCAAGCATGAAATGACAACACGTTTAATATCGTAAATAACTCTTTAAGTCTTTAAACACATCTGAAGACATAGTACAAAACATGTATATTATATTGCATTTCTGTTAATAGACTTTCCAAAAAACTACATACTGGACCTTTAACTAGTTGCATAAAGCTTCACTAACATGAAACTGGATATTCAAGACTATAAGAAAACACAAGACAGGGAAGCTCTTGGCATGGCAGCTGACTTTACTGACAGTGAGATTATGGGAATGGGAAATGTGAATGTTTCTGTGTGTAAGGGAATCTCCCATCATGTCAGGGGGGTAAAGTAAATTTCCACGCTGCCTCCCATGAGAAAAATAAATCTTAATAGACGACTGATGTAAGCTATACTTCACTGTAACGGCCTTTATTTCAACATCCAAAAGAGGAAACTGACTCTTGACCGTATGACGTATGATGTCATCATCTCAGATGGTGATATTCAACCACAGATGTGTGGTTACATAAACCAGACTTCAATGACCTGGCATTGCTATGAAAATGCTGTGAAAATGTAAATATCCAAAAAAAATGATAAAAACTATAAACTTAACTATAAACTACTGAAGAGACCGAAATGTGGAAGCTTAAACTGGGTCCTCATTCAGACAGTAACTATTAAAAGTATAAAATGTCTACGAGTTAGTGTATTTCCCAGCAGCTCAATGTCAGCGAGTGGGTTTTAGCAGCATGTAATGCCACTAGCATGTGGATAGTGAACAATAATCTTCTCATTAAGGTGACCCCACTGTGTGGACTGCCACAGAGAAGCCATGAAGTTGTGCCCCGAGTCCACACAACCTGTATTTTACAGTGCCAGTCTGAATAAACATACATTCACACAAAGCAAATTAACCTGAAAATCGGATGCTGAATTGTGTGCTATAATCTCTAATTATATAAGAATACCAGCTGAACCCAAACACTTCAGATAATAGCAACCCCCATGTGTAACATTGGCCATGTCCTTTGGACACAATCCCAATTAGATCAGTTACGAAAAACAAAAAGTCCTTTAAATATGCTCACAGTTGTGTTCCAACCCTGTAAAATTTCTTTCCTCTTTCAAAAGAAAAGTCTTTCACAGAAGAATTTTTCATACAGATTTGAAATGTGAATAATCACAAAATGTTCAGTTTGAGACGTAGTACTCCTTTAAGAGCTCAGTGTGCCTGGGACAAACAATTCAGTATAACATTTTAGCAAAACAGACCATTCAGCAACACTGAATACACACCGAAAAAACATCAAATGGTCAATAAACACTAAGGATGAAGAGATGTAAGGTTGAAGACATTTTCAATTAGCGCTTTGATGTGAGTGTGTAGAGCTGGACCGATGGGTTGAGAGGTGAGACAGAATGTGATCTCATGGGACAGGGGCCCTGGGAACAATGCTGCTGTAAAACCTTATTTAGAAAGCTGCAGAAAAGCAAACTTCAAATAAAAGAGCTTTCTGACAGAGCTCTTACACTGCCGGGCGGAAATGAAACACAATCATGATGCAGGACTATTTCAGTGTATGTTACAGGGCAGTGAAAAGGTCAATAAAAAAGAACATCAATAGAGTTCCAATAAAGTGTGCCGGATCAAGTTTTATAAAATACAATAAAATTATCTTTAAATGATCAAGATGATGTCTTGCGTTATATGACAACCCTGTGATTTTTTTTAATTGGATAAAATATTTGTTGTTCTTTGCTTCCACAGCCCCTGGGGAAGAGATTTAATTCTCAAGCATTTTTCCACAATAACTCCATGACTGTTCCTTAAAGATGCAGATGAAGAAGAGCAAGTGTATTAAAGTATGGGGTGAAGACTACAGCCTCGTACCTTGCACACGCGGGCGACCCGTGCTACTCTGCTGTGGCTGAAGTATGGACTGAGCTCTTGGCTCTTCTCCGTGAAGAAGAAGTAGATCTTGTCATCCTCTCCCACCGAGCTGCTCACACTCTCCCTCACCAGCGCTGAGCCCACAAAATCAGCCTCTGAAAGGGAGAAGACAGACACTGCTGTTACTCCAAAATAAAATTGTTACATAATGCAATACTGTAGTTAATTTTTAATCCTAAGAATGAAACATTCTAGGATTTTAAACAAATAAAATGTGCTGCTGTGGACCAACCCTGTAGCCACTGAGTGGGAGCCTCTTCTGTTTTCAGTGTGGGACTCGGAGAGTTGCGTCGGATATCTGGATAACTCCTGAACTCATACTGAGATGCTGTGTACATCTGTTGATCTAACATAAACAAAGGTCCAAAATGTCATATTTTAATATGTCACCTAAGAACTAGAGACAAAACTACAATTTATTCCTGGACGACATACCAATCAGCAGGCCAGTGTAGCTTTTGGTGGGGTCATATGGGCATTTCTCTCGCCCCTCCTCGAAGACAGACGAAATCTTGAACTCTCTCCCATCCTGAAAAAAGCAACAAAGTAATTTCAACTGCCAATCGCCTGAAGGTTTTCATATAAAAGTAAGTGCTCTGTGTGTACTTACGATGTATGCACACAGAGGGCTGAAAGCGTGTGTACCACAAGTGTACAAGTGTGTGCTGTTAAACTTCTGTAAGAATCGTATATGGTTGTAGCACTCGGTCTGTAGGTTTGAAAAATACTAGATCAGTGACTTAACAAGAAATGTTGTTATAATACAATATACTGTATAGAGATACTTAACCAACCTTGTTATCTTTCCCTTTGTTAAAACATTGATGCTTCTGATCGTCTGATGCCTCCCAGTCAATCTGTACAAATACAAGAGTCACAAGAGTTTGTAAAGGCAACCTTTTCTATTAGTTTGCAATGACTGCATTTAAACTATCGGGCAGAGTTAGGGTGATCTATTGTGTGCCAGAACCAGTTGTGTTTCTACTGTCACTTTCGGGGTTTCATCTACTCAGGGTCAACAGCCAAGTGCCAATAATCCTTAGGCCAAAAGGGCCAGCTGGGAAATTTGTAAGGTTAATGGAAGAGGTCATTGATGTGTCTTGGTTTGGGTTTGAAAAGGATAAAAAAGTGGCTAGTAATCATTACCAACTCGAGTTAGTATATATAGAGTAAATAAATAAAAATAATTCGAAGCAGAGTACAAATTATAAGAATACATCCAATTAGAATACAAAGTACAATTAGGTGGTATTTTACAGAAAAGAAATGGCAAACAAAGTTCACAAGATATGCATTTTCTAAATGAAATACCATTGGTTGAAAGCCTGAAAAATATAATTGTTATAGTAATAACAGTATGTATTTAGTTAAATGCAAGAAACAAACAGGACCAATAGGAATTCAGTTTGCAAATATTCCTATAACCTCATACCGTTGGCTTAGATTGGAAAGCAGAACATGATTTTTATGAATTTAACTTTTAAATGTATTTTAAAGATTATAGTATAAAACCCCAAATTAAATGGTTTACATAAAACGAAATCTGCAGATCTCCATAAATTGCAAAAACTGTGGTGAAGAAGCAGAATAAAAATAGAATGTTTTTTCTTCTGTAAGAAGTGTAATTAAGTGCCGATGTGTTTGTCAGTACGTACCATCTGTAGAGAGCTGCTGGAGATGTCACTAGCCTGCAGTGCATATAAAGCCCCTCTAGCTCCCACGTACAGCACGTCTGCATCCTCCTCCAACATTAATAAACTGTAGTTCAGTGTCAAGCCTCTGAAACGCTTGCAGCCCAACAGCCCTGCAAAACACAGGACACAACAGTTAAACCTTACAGTAAATATAATATACAGTCACATCACTAAGATCTGTGAAGGTTTAGTTGTGAAGACATTTAATTGTAATAAAAATACCATTTCCTTTGCAATAATGTAAGAAAAAGGTTCCTTTTATGGTTTAAACTGTGTGTCATCTGAACAAATGCATGGTTAATCCCATTGTTTATTTGCTTTTTTATTCTGAGCTAGTAGAGCAACTACACTTAATTTGATCCAAATTCGTCAATTCTAGTAGCAAAGCTTTTCAGACCTAGCAACAGTAACCAAGGAGGATGAGACTTGCCAAAGGTTTAATTGTCTTGTTGTTTATGATACAAGAACAGACAACACAACTCCTGCTGAGGCTGTCTACACATCTTCTGCATAAACCAATCATTTGTGTGTCCTCTTAATAAGCATCATTATATCAAAACTTTCCCATTTTCCAACTGAAAAACATTTCATCTGTGACTACTACGACACACATGAGTCATACTTTCAAACTACTGTATTTAGGCTACTCCCAGGTAGTAAAAGACAATTAGCACTAGATCCTTAAGCGTGAGAGGTGGAATGCCCTTCACATAGGCGGGTACATTCATACTGTCACACACACACACACACACACACACACACATAAATCTTTCCAGTTCTCTGTTTGTGTATTGCAAAAATAGCACCACGGTAGAGCATCAACAAACATGCGCACACACATCTCAGGACATACGTCTCCACAAGTAGGCAGGTGTGACAGGATTGCATGCAGGGACGGGACAGGTTATGCAGCACAGCCAGATCTGGCTGAGGATTCAGAGCACTACAAGGACAGAAGAGCACACAAATAAAGCAAAGGAGATGGAAAGGGGAGTCAGCTTCACGCACAGCATAAGAGGCAGAAAAGGGAATAATTTAGGTGCCATCTGACTCCCTGCTGATACAGCGCTGTTTTCGCAAACATGCAGAATCTGTTACATTTCCTTAATGGTTCCTGCTCAAAATAAAAAAAAACACATACGCACATGCTCAATACACTTGATTAAACATCTCTCTAATGCTATTTAAAAGCAGTCCCATTCATTTTCTGTTATATTTGTGTTTTAGTTGGTTTGCGAGTATGTTTGTGTGTGTGTTTATTGGTAGAAAGAGTCGATGGAAGATGTTGGGCTTGCTGAATGAGAATCACACTGTTTACACAACAGATTACATAAAAGTATCTGCACATAAAGCTGGAATAGAAGAAAGTTTTGAAAAAATAATATTAACTAACAGCATAACAAATAACTATACAGCCGCAGAAAAAATTCAAAGACCTTTTCAAAATTATTTTCAGGGATTTTTTTCAATTTACCATTTATAGGTATGTGTTTAGGTAAAATAATCATTTTTGTTTCATTCTGTGAACTACTAACAATATTTCTACCAAATTTCAACTAAAAATATTGTTTCTATTTGCATTTATTTGCAGAAAATGAAAACTGGAGAAACAAGTCAAAATAACAGAAAAGATGCTCTGTATGTTTCAGACCTCAAGTACTGCAAAGAAAACAAGTTCATATTCACTTTCAAGCATTACAACAGTAATATTTGTGCATTTATTTAGAAAAAAAATCAAAAATTTAATTATGTAATTTTTTTATGTGAAAATCTCGCATTATAAATTTTTATCACAGTTTTCATGTGTCTTTCACATGTCACTCCTGAGTTTTGATTTTGTTGAAATTCAACAGACACTGGACTGGAATGGCATTGGCCACAATACATCTAGAAATCTAAAATGTTTTGGAAAAAAAAATTCTGCGGCTGTAAAGTTTCAATATTGGTCCCTCTCCCTATGACGGCTTATTTCAAATAATACGTGTCATCAAATAATAATTACCAGCAAGAACACATGAGACGAGAAAAAATATTGAATTTATCAAGTCCATTTATTGAACCTGAGGAAAGCTTTGAGTCTAATCCTCAAGGTTAAAATAGCAAAATGATTATTTTCTCTAACTGCTGTCATCATTTAAAGGAGCCATTCTTTTGCTGTTTTTTAAGATTTTAATTGTGTTTTTTGGGTGTTTAACAGTGGATGTTCATGTTTCTAGTTTCAAAAAACACTTTATATTTCACATATTTCAAGTCTATTGTTCACCACTGTCCCTCTTCTACCAAACGACTGGATTTCTTCCGGTCTATATAAAATCCCTCCTTCTGAAACGCTCTGATTGGTAAAGGTGACCAGGTCTGTCGTGATTGATTCCCCGCTTAGAGCGTGTGTCTGAAGATGTCCCACACATACCATATCAGCGAGCTTACGCTTCTCAGGCTGTTGTGATTGGTCGGTCCCCCTCTCAGTGCACGTGTATTCATAAGCTTTTGCTGTTAGCAATAAACAGTAACAATGGTGTCAACTTCACTTCATCAGTTAAACACATGCGTATCGATCGAAGTGTAACGGAGGTGTGCTAGTGCATGTGCAAACGTCAATCTTTGTTAGAGATCGCAATTTTTTCCTACTATGGCGAGGGAAATGACACCGGACCGACTGGGGTCCGATATTACCACTAATAACAGAAGCGTTAGTTTTGCCTTTTTAAATTGGACCTAAATTGGATAATAAAACAAGCAGATTGACTAGGAGACATTTGCAAGCAGGACTTCAAAGGACGTTTCATAGAAGTGTTTTAGAGGTATGCGCACACACACACAATATCAGTGTATTACACAGAACAGCTTTCACAGCCGATGTTAAAGTCATGGAAGCTGTTATTTGATCGTTGGTTATCTTAGAATGTGTGTAGCTGAATTCTTATTACCAGCTGTAGGACTGTGATGAAAGTGAAAGTGATTAATCGCGCAGCTCAGTCAAATGTTTACAATCTCTGATTGAAAAACCTCCAGCGGCTCTTCCTCTTCTCTAAGGAAGGCCTCGCCCCTTTTTTGGCATATTCCTTTGGGCGGAGGTTTTTCAAAAACTCTGAATAGTGACATCATTTACCCGGGAAGTATAGGGCTGTAGTCCGATTCCAGCTGTTCTCTGTAGTCCTTGAAAAGCGAATTCTGTTAAAGACAATATCTCGCTTGGCATTGAACTTTGAGCTTTATCATTTTGCAGATATTGTTTATACTCTAACAGCAACATTACACACTAACTAAAGTTTGAAAATTGGCATCACGGGGAATGGCCGCTTTAATAATATCTTTATAAAGCACAGAGCTAGTCAGCCAGGCAGAACCAACATCATGTTAATGGAACAGATCGATCGACTCTAAAATCGACTCTAGTATCACATCACAATGAGCAATTATTTTGCCATGACCTCGAATCTGCGGTGAACAGTGAAACACAGCGGCAATCTCGAGCCCAGCAGAGCAGAACCACACAGAGACACAGTGCACAGATTATTAGTGTGCCAATGTAAAAAACATCTGAAGCATTTTACACATCACACATTTACGTCACGGACACGTCACATGTGGGTTGTACTTTGCCACTTAGCACCAGATTAAATTCAACCCTTATACAAACAGCAGTTCAGAATGGTAAACAAATTACAAGCCAAGGTTATTCAAACAAAACTGACATTCCAAGAGCACAGAGACCTTCGCAATATGCAGCTTTGGAGTGAGCGGGGCAGCTCTGTACTTCAAAGAAATGTCAAGTGATGTGCAAAACTGGCACCAGCCCAGCACGAACCGACATCCATCCCAACCAGACCAGCAACCTGACTGACACGCGCGTGTCTGTCGGCCTGACACAAAGCACACGACCTATACGTGCTTTCCATTCTCAGTCACGAGAAGTGCAGCACTCTGAAGTGAGGCACGCTATTATTGACCAAAACTGGAATTTCTTGTTTTGCTGACAGCTTAAACAGAACTCTTCAAGATTTTTCAGTTGCACAAACGTGTGTCTGTTAAACATGGTCATGGGATCTTATAGGGAACTGACAGAGGTTATTGAAACGCTAGTCCACACACAGACAATGAGTTTATTTAATAGGAATTACTGATGGGACATTCTTGATACTTAGATGTATGGGTTGTTGGCAAATAAACTGTACCATGTGTCCTCTGGTGTGACAACAATACTTTTGGAAACAAACTGTTAATAATATATTATTTATAATATAGAATAGCACAAGAGAGATTTATTTTTTCTGAATTTTCGCAATGTCGCACCACGGGACACATGTGAAGCTTATCTGTCAACTACCCATATACAATACTGGTCAAATGAGTCACTTTTTGTCTTTATTATTATTTTTATTTATTAAAAAATATTCTTTTGTAATGTTGTTTTATTCATTCCTATTTTAATATTCCAATATTTTAGAGTAATAGTAAACCCATAAAAATGACAGAATAACACAAATGTAACTATGGGAATTATTTTGTAACTTCAAAAAATACCAAATAAATCAAATTTATATTTTATCATTTTCAAAGTAGCCACTATCAGTCTAGAATTTACCAAAATAGTACATCTATCTTTCTAGGCATTCTATAAAGCAGCTTCTTGAGGTCTCACCCTGGGATGATTTTAAAGGAGTCATGTGACACGGCTAAAACGAATATTATCGATTGCTTTAGATGTGTCACTTACCCAATGTAACAGTTGCTTTTCTGAAATAAAACCAGAATAAACCTCAATGTCATATGCGGCCGGGACTGACAAATGTGATCTCCGGAGGACGCAGCCTTCGAAGATGCAGCTACTTTGACCAAGTTTCTAAAAGAGCATTCTAAAATGCTGTAACGACTGAGGTTCGACGTTTTAAAACCGCATTTCCCCTTGTTTTGGTCTATTTTTCTTTAGAGCCTGTTTCTTTTATTAACCTCAGTAATAATAAAGGTGTTCATAGTGCATTTCATCTTTTGTGCGTTTATTTTGAATGTTGCACTATGGCAGCTATATGTTCACGGAAATAAAGTAACGAAAATCAAATATACTTTATCAGTTATTTTAGGCACTCTTTAAATAAAAATTGACTAAAAATATTGGCTGTAATGTTACAGAATGTCGGACTGAAACATAACTGCTCTTTTTCAGCCTACTACTTAAACTGAGACATTTATTCAATAAGTTTATTATAAACTCAAAACAATTAGGCTTACTAGACACATTTTATGTTAGAATGGGATCTGAGAGGGATTTGGTTTACCGGTGAGCGTAATGTGAGTGGAGCGTTTGCTTGGTCCGTGAGCGACTGAGCGAAGTGCACTGTCATTGAGCAGAGCGACACACCGCTCTGATGTGTATACACGATTTAAGGTTAAAAAACGTTGTATTTCCACATACCGTGCATGTTTGTATCTCCTCTTTGCCCCGCCTCTCTGAAACTCGCGGATTTTTAACAAAGCTCATAGCTCTGAAAAGCGAGGTGTGCTATGATTGGCCAGTTAACCAGTGCGTAGTGATTGGTCGAATACTGCAAGTATGTGACAGAAATGTAACGCCTCTTACCATATTTGGGACATCAGGTTCCAAAGCGATTGTACTGACAGGTACGCCCACCTTACTTGCGTATACATTTAGGCGGTCTTAGTCAAATCATACCACGAACTGATGTAGATTTGTGGGGGTGTGGTTACACGAGGCGTTTCAGGCAGGTCTGGGTGAGCATTCGCTTTTAGATAGAATGCATCTTTTGTTCCCACACTTTCATTTGTGCAATTTTACGTGTCTAATACATGCATGGGCAACTTATAACACACCAAAGACACAGAAAAACACATGTTCGCGCCATATGACCCCTTTAAACAGTATTGAAATAATTCCCATCTATTCTGGGATAATATTGGCTGCTTTGTCTTCATTATTTCGTTCAAGTCATCCATTTCAAAATGTGTGTCTGTGTACACAACTAACTAAATATGTCAAGATTACCATCTGTTAAAAGTACAACTGAAATACTCCACTTACTTAATTAGCACAGATTGTTGTATTACATTCTGCTACAAGATGCACTGTGTGATAACAATGAAGCAACATAAAACAAATCCCACATTTCCTGTTCTCCGGCTAAAGTATAATCCAAGCAGTGTGTCAGGTGATATGAGTCAGTAGCCCACCAGATATGACTCATCCGCCATAAGAACGGCCTATTGACTGTAGCAGTTTTAGCTTGTCAACCTGTCAAAGTTTGTTTAAGCAACATTGGTGTTATTAAAAACCTCAATATGAATCTATCCTGTTGAAATATATAAAATATGGTAATATATGCAATTAATTCACTACATAGGTGTATGACTGACATTACAGTAGTACATATTACAAAAACCCATCCCATGTGTACACACACCCCTCCCACTGACTGAAGAGCTGCCACTGCTAATGAACCAATCAATATGAGATTCACAACATGATTTCGAGTGTCATCCCAGGGGCTTCTTCTTGTGTGTGTGCACGTGTGTGTGTAAGAGAGAGAGAAAGAGAGGGTATTTACTAAATAAACAAGTGAAGATCTCCCGAGAAGCAGTGTGGAACACTGTGTTTACTGTCACGTTTCAACCAGTAGCTTCATGTTGAGTTTTGCAGCAGTGTGAGCTTTGAAATTGGACAGAAGCATGAGTATGCTCATGAACGCTTCTTTGAAGAGCACAACACATACATTGCTAATATAATTTACACTACACGCTCCCTTAGGTAGTTTGTCACTATCTCAACTCCAGCTCATGTCTCTGAGGGTTTCCTTGGGTATAAAGTACAAAGTTCTTTGAACTCATTAATGGTTAACCAGCTGCGGAAAAGGGGACTTGGGGTTCTGCAACACTGGTAGTTGCCAAGAAAAGGTTACATAATCAAAATATTAATATTCAGTATTTTGTGGCTATTACATTACACAATACATACTGTTGTATAGTACAAGGCTATTTACAAAATAAAAACCGATAATAGATAATAATTTAAATTAGGGCTGTCAACGTTAAAGCGTTAACGCATGCGATTAATTTTTTCAAATTAACGCGTGAAAAATATTTAACGCAATTAACGCAGCATCCGTTTGTTTTGTTTGTCTAGCATTACATTATGTAATCACGATCTTATTCGTATACAGGATTTTAAACCACTTAAGCGCGATTTGAAACAGTTGCTTTGACGCGTTCAATGAAGATAGACAGCTTCTAAACTGTGGGACGCGGCAAAACGCAACGCGAGGTCCAGTCTGGTGTAAACAGTCACGGGCTGAAGGCTGCGTCGGTGAATCTCTGTCAGACAGCGCATCCGTGTTAAGTTCTCTTTCGTGCTTGAATGGATAAAACCACACAAGATTATGTCAGAAAGCCCGTTTTGTCTAGCATTTTCTTAAGCAAGACTTCAAAGTGTAAAATAAAATCTTAAATGAATGCAAAGAGTTGTGAAAATGGGAGTGCGGTGACGGTCGGATCTGTGTACTGAGACAGCTCTTAAAGGGGCCGCGTTCTTAAACGTGCTGCTGTGACTCCTGTCACTAATGTTAATCAAAGAACAAAATAAAAGAAGAAATCAATGTGATTTTGTAGCTTTAATGAGAATTCTTCTGCATTTAATTAATAAGTTAGCATTAAAGACTGTAAAGTGTTTGAGAACTTCCTTCAATTTCTGTATATTTCATGATAGCTCTCAATTATATTGTTGAATGGCTATAATTAATGTTAAAATAATCAATTTAATAGAGACATCAGTTACAGTACTAAAATGACGCTGTTAAAGAAATATGTTGTTTCTACATCAATTTGAAGATTAAATGTGAAATTATTCAAATGTAAAAGTAGCCTATATTTTAAATAGTATTGTTATGTGTGATTAATCGTGATTAATCACAGAAAATGTGTGATTAATCCGATTAATTTTTTTAATCGATTGACAGCACTAATTTAAATATTTACTATGTGGGAAAAGGGAGGCTTTTGCGTGATATGAGAGACATCACTGGACATACTGACAGACATGTAGGAAATAAGTTGCCTGGGACAATTATTCTACAAAACTATATACATTTATTGTCAAAATTGACAGATTAAAATAAAGTATTCAAAAGAGCTGTGTTTTCTGTAATGTGTGAACGTACAGTATACTCCTGTATGTTCAATAATCCGAAAAGGCCAGCATATGTTTTGTTTTGTTTGTGTAAGGTCATTAAGGGAACACTGAAGTAATTTTCCACTGTAAAAGAACCTCTGCATTATGACACATCTGCTTGTTTTCTTTCCTTTTTTGTTTGTGCGAGAAACATTTGCATTTGTACCCAAAACTAAGTTGGGAACAAAGTGCTTTTTGATGAAGTTAGGTCCCTACTATGCAAAAGAAAGACTGCAGCACTAAACTATCCTGTCTTAACACAAGGAACTACTCGGAAGTTAATTGTGTTTTTGTAACAGGTGCACCATCTTAACTTATTCCCTTACATTTTTAACGTTTCCTGTTTCTTTTTAGGGTTTTCTAATCTCTTATCTGCTGCTGAGCGGAATGCTGACAGTAACGCAGAAGTAACTGCCATTTTATTTTGAACTCACAGTTTTAATCTGAGCTCATGCTTGCACAGGGAGGCTAAATGAAATGATGAGGGGGCATAAAATGAGATAAGCTCATTGATTTTGTGTGTGTATCAAAGTAACTTGATGAAAAGATCTTTCAACATCCTGTATGCAGGAATAGGTCCCAGGGACCCAGTCGCTCAATTCCTAGAAAACACACATCTGATAAAAACACCTATGCAAATGCAATTAATTACGATAAAAGTCAAGACAATAAAATCACAAAATACAATCCACCCAAATGTTACATTTACAATGCTTTGTTTCAGCTCTGGGCCACCCGGATTGAGGCCCGGGGCCACCAGCCCCATTTTACCCTTGCCTGTATCGGGATACTAAACACATGCTTATGGAGAACAAAATGCATTGACAAGTCAGAAGAGAAGACAGAGATAGAAAAGAATGAACTCTGACTGTCCACTTTGAGACATCAATGTCAGAGCCAGATATATACAAAACACACATGCTGCAGCTGGAAACCCTTGTGTGCAAAGCAAAATTATTTATTTACTCACAAATATAATTCTTTCTTTCTCCATAACGTTACTTGCACCCACACGGCACACATGACATTGTATACATTATCAACTAGTTTGTAAGCAAAGCTGTCTACGGTGTACATGCAAACATCACGGGGGACAAAAAAACATATCCAAAGTTGATTTAAAAAATACTATTTTCATTTTAAAAACACCCGCAGACCGTGTACAGCACTTATGTACTGGGAAAGAAAACCCCAGCCAAATGACAGTGATGAGAAACATGCTTTTCATAATAAGCCAATGCAATTACTTACTTTTTAGGAGTAATATAATAATATATATATATATTCAACAGTTTGAAAGTAATGCACCTCAACCCTTCTTGTGCCTGTTATTCTGCATTGAAAATATGCTACAACACTCCTACTCAAGGTCATGAACCTGCCAAGAGAAAGTGTGGGACATCTTTAAGAGTGAACCTATTGCCCTCTCGCTGTGTTTTCAAACTAAACACAAGCTTCAGGCCTCTCAGCCCTCTGACCTCTCAGTGGTTGTGTAATTGAACACTGAGATAAAGGAAACTTTGGGTATCTTCACCGTGCTTGAATTCTCTGCTGAACTTTTGCTTCACAGATGTGTGAGAAAGATGCTTTTATTGTTCAATGGCGAAGAGATACAATGCTCAAGCTGGTATGCGCCTGGTCATTTAAACGGCTTTGACAGAGCAATGCCTACATCTGAATGATTAAGAACAGAATTATAAACAGACCATGAATCCCCTGACCTCATAACAAAGAGCAGGATCTTTGCTTGAAATTGAACTCTTATGACATGGTTTGCAGAGAATAGTTTGCTTTCCTGTGTATGGCATAAACAAGACGTCTTGTAAATAGCCAACAGACTTTGGTTTATGTTACAGCTATACACCATGAGTTACTACATTCCACTGATATACAGAACGTGGTATAACAGCTGGGGAGGTTGTTATATCATTCTAGAAAGCATTTTATTAGACTGCATTTTTTTTGTCTGATTGTTTGAAAAAAATAAGGCTATATGTTTTAACTGGGCGTATTTGTAAAGGAGTCTTCAATACCCTTAAAACAAGTAAAACCAACACATAATTCAACCATGGCATTATGTTTCAATCTATACTATGATACTTAATTAATTTTTCATGATTTTCTATTGATATTACTTTGATTTTTTTAACATATGAACGGTACACCAAGGTACTTCCAAAATACTATGATTATACTATATTATTTTTGCCGTGAAGCTATAAAATGATATGAAAAGGTACAACTGACTTAAAGTTCTGTGCTTTCTTCAATTAGCTGAATGAATGAATAATCTTAGAATAAACAAGGTCTTACCATTAAGGAGAACTGTTGTTCTGGGGGTCACATCCAGGTCTAGTGGGGGTCTAAAGGGATAACCCCACAGAGTGGACACAATACACAGAAATAGCAGGATAAGCAACCCTGCGCTGTGTTTCAACATCTTCAGCATCAATAGTATATCCAGGAGGGGTGAGTACACCGGGTCCGTCACCCACCCCCCCACCTCAAGGGAGCAGAAAGTCACCCACGCTGTCGCTTGAGACCCCCTCCTGCGGTATGCACAAGCGTAACGCTTCTTCACTTCTCTCCCTTAAGGGTCCAATCTGCAAAACAAAACCAAAATGTTAAGAAAGGTGACTAGCTAGTGCTGATGTCATGGTAGATCGGGTAAAGCTGTATCAAACATTATGTGAAGATATAGTTTAATCATGTTTTTGGACTAACACGGTTAGACTGTGGTAACCTATTCAGATCACTCGAGGGCAACTAACTATCAATATTCTCATGTTTGCATCTAACAAAGGCGCATGGGTGCGTTAAAAGGAAACCAGCGTGCCCTATGGCACTAAAAGGCTACTTCAAGAGAAAAAAGTTCTCTTTACTTAAACGCATGACACACACACAAAGCACACGCACACCCAGAAATTCACACCAGGTAAAGATCAAAAACATTTCACATCCAATGACACGGACCTCTCGAGCCTTTTATCCTGAGCTCTGACCGAGCCAACTACTGCCAAGATGATGGTGAGTCACACATGACACCTGAATAGGGAGAGTCCTACTTCATCCAAATATACAGAGCTTACCTACATTTCTATTCTAATCTTGCCCTCTTATATTAGCTTCCCCCGTATTTTATATTATCAGCAGAAAGCCATAAGATGAAAAGATGTGCTTGGTATCAGAGGAGAAATTATAAGAATACTGCAGAATCACAGGTTCATGTGGCTCAACTTCCAGTGAAGATACAAACTGATAAAATGCACATTTTTGTTACATACCTGGCCCTTTCCATCCACTAATCCTTCCTCTAAACCAGTCATCGTCAACTGGCGGACCGCGGGCCGGATCCGGACCTTTGCTTCGTTTCATCCGGACCGCAAGACATTTAAAATTTTGACTCTTTCAGTTGTTTAAATTGAGCGACTACACAACGGAGAATCACATCACGCGTACTCTCAGGAACATTTATGTAATTGATCTTTTGTCGCTATATCCTGTGATATCTTTTAGCTATAAACGCGCTTCATTTGAACCCTTTCCGCTCCGCGTGCGCTGCTTTTCTCCCGCCAAAGAGCAGCAGACATGTGCTTATTTTAAAAACACTAGTGCAGACACGCAGAGCAGATAAATGGAGACACAACAGTAAACAAAATGCAGCAATATTAAAGTATTTGTTTCTGTCTGTTTTCTGTCTGTTTACTGTTGCTATATGTCTCCAACCTTTCAACCAGATTTGCAATATTTTATGAACCATAACGTTTTTATCTAGCCTACATTTATCATTATTGATCAGCATGTAAACATTTGTGTCCCTGTGAAAACCCAGGCTAAAGTCTCATAAACGAATGAATTAATAAATAACAAGCATCAAAGATTCATTTCAAGCATTAACTAAAATTTTAATCTTTGAAATGGCATTATTCAGTCAATATTGAAGATATTGTTGTTATATTTTCACAGAATATTCTGTAGGATGATGTTATGTAGAAAACAGTAAAAAGACTCGCTGGGTTTTCACAAGCAGGATCACATTTTGTTCTAATTGGGAATTTAAAGATGGAAGTAGTTCTGGTATAAAAGGCATGGAAAGGCTAATTTAGTAAGTAACTTTGTTTTCTGTTTATGATGAGAGCAATTTAATTCTTACATTAAATTTGTTGTTTGTAGCTTTTTTTCTTACAAATATTAATGATCAGACTTCTATTAAGAGGGCATTCCCCTAAAGCCACAGAGCCTACTGTCAGGACAGGTAAGGGAAGAACCCAAGTGCAGGCAGCGGAGATTAAGGGGTTAACAAAACGAGACTTTATTGGACATAAAACAGAAACAAAAAACCAACGAGGGGGAAAAGGCGGACATGGTAACAAAACAAGAACACTAACAAAAAATCTTCCCACGATGGGGCAAAACTAGAAAATAACAAAACAGACTTACGACACAACGTCACAAAACAAGGCAAGGGAATCCACAGTCAAATCATAAGCCAGGAACGAGAACCACGAGAGGACAAGGCACAAACACAACGTCAGGACCATACATGCACATCGAACGTAGGTAATCCACGGACACAAGACAAAGAAACATGAGGGCATTTATAGGTAAGACAAAACGAAGGATAAATAACGAGGGCAGGTGGGAAACTTTTGACACGGCAGAAAAGCAATACATGATACGAGAGGGGCGGGGCCAATGACAAGACACTGGACAGAACGCATATTATTATCAAAAGGACAATAAAATGTTTCTCTCCACACATAACCAAAGACTTTGTCATGGCTCTGCCACAGGACCAAGAAAAACAAGACTAAAGGAGGCAGAACCATGACACCTACAATACATACATACTGTGGATATCAAAAAATAAAATAAATGGCCTGATAAAAGATCATATCTTTTATATATATATATCCAAGTGGGTTAAATTGATTAAATATTTATTTTTTGTTATTTAAAAAAAACATATTGTCCGGACCTCCGTTTGGAAGAAAGTATAAAGACTGGACCTCTTGGAACTTTAATTGAATACCCCTGCTCTAAACCTAACCTAACCTGTCAGCAAAGTCCACAATTTATGAGCCTTTTTTACTTGGAAGAACCACTTCAAATGTCAGGTTTTGACATGGTTCACTATATTTGGACATTTTGAAAAGTAGGGACCTCTCAAGCATAGCCAAACTTGTACACACACATCCCCACACAGACCTCAGAAGTTATATCAGTGACGTCGTCTGTACAGCCCAACCTGTACACGCAGACACAGACTGTCTCTCAAACACAAACACATTGACAGTCACCTTTGCTGTCTGATGTGATTCAGCAGGACAGTGGCCAGCACATCCAACTCTTGTGTTCGTCTCCCTCTGTCCATTTCTCAGACACACTCAGTCCCTCTCTTCTGTAAACACACCAGACTTCTCCCCCTCCCTCAGATAAACACACACACACTCTCTCTCTCTCTTTCCATTATACAAGCTTACGCTCCAGATGAGCAGTGTTTTCTTTTCCCTCTATCAGACACCGCATTCACAGTGACTTTGTATGCCTCTGTATTCGCCTTCAATGAAAACTATTTTATTCACACGCAAAAACAAACACGTTTTAGCCAACCCTCACACACATCTCCCCCGCGCAGATGCGCTTGAATCACACCAGCGGTGTGGCAAGAGTCGGCAGAACCGTATGCTGCTTCAGTGTATCACATGAACATGCCAAGTACAAATAATGTCAAAGGTCGTAATACAATAGAAATATATCGCTACTGTCCTTCTGAAACCTTGTATTTTATTTTTAGCCATAAATCATAATTATTAGTCACCCTTTATGTTTGTCACAGGATTCTGCGAAAATCGAACCAATAAAAAATATTAAAAAGAGCTTTTCAACATTGACAACACAGTATTTAATCATTTAAAAAATACAGTGCTTTACATTTCCTGTGTTTTACATTACAGTGGGCTACAGTGATGCATAATATTGCATACTGTATACTGTAACTGTACCTGACACACATCAGATTGCTGAATATCTTTCTGAATTTACATTTTGACATGTTTAATCACCGCTGAAAATAACTTATTGGTTTTCTGTAATAAGAGAGATTTAATGACTAAAAGACACTCCAAAAGGTTTGTGCCAAAATCAACCCCTGAAGGGATTTTATGTCAACAACGCATTAGCAGATATGACAGTATGCGGTTTTAAATATCACCGTTTCAGGAATCAAAAGAACGTTTTTGCTGAACTGCAACTGTGCGTATTAAATAACGTTTCAATGCAGTTTATGTCTAAGAGGTTTATGAAAAAGTCCATTATAGGACTAAACACAGCGATGAGCAGTATTCGTTTACCCATTCAGAAACACTCACAGAAGGAAGGAAAGAAAAGAAAGAAAAAAGCAACTAAAGAGGATTTTCCTCGGCATAAAAAAGCAAAAGCGTACCCACAGCAACACTTTGAGATCAGCTCACTGATGTTATGCTGATGCAGAACATTGCGTGGTCATATCAGAGAGCCCCTAAAGAGATCAGTCGCACTGCTCTTCCTTATTCTGATCTCAAAGCGGCTGATCCATGTGATGAGCCCAAGCCAATTCAATACACTGAAACAACAGATGATCAGCTGCAAGATCATCTACAAATACATGAGTTGTACAACAGGCTCTGTGGTATCAGACTGTAAGATAAACTAAACCAAGTAATAAGAACTGGCCAGCTGCAGAGAGATCAACTCTGAGTAAAGAGAGAGCTCTGTTTCTGGCTCAGTTGGATGAGACTCGCCGTCATGCATCTTTAACCAGCTGTCAGTCACTGTGTGCACATTTGCATGCGAGTTTAAAGGGTCAGTCCCCTTTAGAGCAATAGATTAAAACTGACAAGCTCAATAAATGACTGCCATATATTCCTAAATGTAGTTTCAAGTCATTTATACTATATACTATTGTATTATACTGGTAGACATGTTTCTGAAGTCACTACTTACAGTAAAATAATTTTTAAATAATTCATATTGAAAGATAAGTAGATCTTATTAGTGTTGTTAAGTCTTTGATGAAATGTTAATTGAAACATAATTATTGTTTGAAGTCTTTAATCCTCTGCTCATAACATCTCACAAACCCACAAAATCACGCTTTCATGAAGAATAAACGAGAACCAAAATTAGGCTGCTGTTTAAACATCTTACCAATAACACACTGTCTTTTTGCACTGCTATAAATAGCTTGACTAGATTAAACAGAACAGAACAGAACAGGCTACGAACTGAATGCCTCCGTAAAAATCTATTTTAGTCAAATCAATGTTCCGCATCCAAAAATAAATACATAAACAAATAAATAACTTTGTAAAGCATGACAGACCAAGCTTGCTTTATTCTAGAGAACAAGCCAACCAGTGTGTTTGTTTAATAAGTAAGCACTACATTACTGTATGAAAGCTGTCCTTCACAAAAATGTTATTCTTACAGGACCTTCCAGTTGTACACTAGATCATTGACCCAATGTTTTATCACGTGATGAACTCTCTCTCTCTCTCTTTCATATTCAGTTAGAATAAGAGGCGATTATGTTAAGCCAAAATAACAATGCTGCGTAAATATAAAGAAATCATATGACAGTCATTGTGCAAAAAAGAATCAGCATCAAAAACGACACACTAAAGAAAAATAACAGGCTTTCATAATTATGAATCATTAATGTGTACAACATGGGCTAATTATGAAAGAAAGAAACAAAACACTTATCTTAGGACATTACACATTACATGACTCAAATAAAACAAAGACACTGCCGGTCTGATCATGTCCGTTATTACATTATTATGACCATTAAACTTCATTATTGATACTTGCCAGTTACATTTTGCTACTCTTATTATGGTGTAACTTAAAGACTTCTCCCACATTTCATCTTAAACTGTGTTTGTGACAAGAAACACTGTCTTGAAAATAGCCAGTAGGTCACTGCAAACGTCGATGTCGCTTTATCTTGTATCAAAAGCAGTCCACCATGTGTCCAGTTTAATGATTAACTTTAAATAAACACTGTAGGAAATAAACATTTTTTGCATCAATCTTTAATCGTGGATGTTGTCATCTATCTGGCACTCGTTTTAAAGAGTTGCTCATTTACAATCCTACAGGACTGTCAGAAACTTCGCTGCTCATGTCGAGATATCCATTCAGGAAGATATTACAGCGACTGCCGAAAACTAACATTACAAAACAATCATTTCAAAACAAGCTTTCAAACAAACGTTAATTTGGACAACTTACGGTAAAGCCGTTCGTCACAAATCGTGCGAAATCCCGGAAACCTCCGTTATAAGTTTATGTGTGGACACGTAGGGAGAGATAGAGCTGCCTGAGACGTACATCTACAGTGATAGTGATAAGTTAGTCCTCTCTGCTCACGAGCCTCGTCACAGGTACAGCCCTCGTGCGCAGCTCCACTTCTGAATCACATCTGAACGAACTGACAACCACAAACATACGCGCGCGCGCGCGCAGTGCTGGCGGCATTATTGGGGGAAAAACATCTGGGTTCCAGGAAAACTTTTTTTTAATTGCCGCGTTGCTTATCTACTGTATCCATTGCGTAACTGTCACTTCTGTGTTCGGCAACTACCAGTAATGTGATAGGCGCAACTTATATAAAATCTATAAAATATGATATAAAATGATTTATACAAACTGTCGAAAAACAATTTCACTGTGGGACATACTGGTTACAAAAGACGCTAATGTATTTATTTCAAGAGTGCTACTTTCTTTTTATTACGGTAAATATTGTTCCTTTACTACCACCATTTGGCGGAGAGGAACAGTGCAAGACAATGATGTAAACCCTTGCAAGACTATGATGGCCTGAAGTGTGAGCAGAAACACACACAAGAGAACTTTTTCTGCAAAAGTATTTATTTTCATAAAAATAGCCAAGGTATATTTAATACCTCAATATACAAAACTTAAATTTTAAATAATTTATCCTTATAGCAAACCACTCTGAAATTATTTATAATTTAACCTGCACCCACTAAATTATTGAGGTTTCTGAGACGGTCTTAACGCATAAAAGTTTGTAGCAACATTAGTAATGGTTTAAGACCTTGCTTTTGTATAAAAAAGTAGAATTAAAAGACTAAACCAAATCACACATTGTGTTTCTGAATAAAGATCTGTTTTTTGTTTGTTTGTTTGTAAAATAAAGCAATAAAAATGAACAGATAAGACAAGACAGCAGCATAACAAGCACACATCATGATCCTGAGAGCTAACAGCATCCATATACTGTACATGTGTTTTAAACAAAGAGATGAGAGACTGAAGAGAGTCTTAAACAAAGCAGACATTGCCATATATTTACATAAAAATGTGTCTGCTGCGAAAGAGTAGACAGCCATTCAATAAGACTAATTTTGACATCTTAAAAACAAAGACACAACTAGTAAATACAGAACATATATTAGGTCATTACAAACAGTACGTAAACATGCATCACGTATGAAACAATTAAACAATTTATAAGTGCACAAAAGACCCACATACATTTTTTTGCATAATGTGCATTAATGCCAACAAAAGGTGCAATGTCAAATTCTCTCAAAATGACATGAGAAGCTATTCTTCCTCAAACTCCTCCGAGTCCGATCACATCCCCTCCCAAATCCCTTCCTTCATTGCTTTCATCTAACAGCTCTTCATCTTTCTCTAACAAGTTCTCAAGTTCTTCTAACTCCTTGTTGTTTTCCTTGTTTTCGTATCGTCTGTCTTTACACGGCCCTTCATCTTCATTAAGAAGCTCCACCATTCTCCTCATGAGATCTTCATCACTCTCCATCAACTCTTCAAAACTTCCAACCAGCTTTTCATCAGGCATTTCTTTCAGCTTTTCATCATCATCATTTTGCTCCATCAGCTGTTGTGTTGCCTCATGACTTCGCTCTTTTATCTCTCTGTGGTTATCTGTCCTCTCATCGTGCCCCTGTGCTACGTCCTCACTCCCCTGAGGATCTTCATGTTCTTCAGCCCTCTGCTTCTCCTCCTCTTCTTTGCTCTCAGCATCTTCCTCTGGCTCTGCACTGTTCACATCTCTAGTCTGAGTTTCTACGGCATTGTCTGAAGTGTCTTGTGCTCTAAGGCATGGCTTACCCTGAGGACTGTTAGGTATCTCATCCTCCGGTAGGGGCTTCCAGTAGTCATATAGTTTTCCCTGTGTGTAAAAAAAGCACCTCTCGGTTTTCACAATGCTTTGTTTTAAGTTGCATATATTAAGATTGTGAATGCAAAGACCCTGGCACTTCATAACATGACAGTGTTCCACATTTCATATACTGTAGGATATACAGCATTACCTCTTGAGGCCTTGTTCGTACAAGAAGCACCTGCCACCTGGTGTAAATCCTTGCCACAAAGTCCTTCACCTACAGACAAAATGTCAAGCAGGCTGTCAATAAAAATCTAAATCCCTTTGAAAAGACCAGAATGAAGGATTCTCAGAACAAAGAACAGAATAAAGCTGCACTTTACTTTGCTCCTGTACAGCATCTTCTCGCTCTCCCTTATGTCACACTTGATGTGTTTCTCCAGCTGAGAAGAAAGACTCCGTAATTCGTTCTGGCAGTGAAAGAAAGCTTAAGTCAGTCCAAATGAAGTATGAAAATGGTGATATAACACAAAACTGACAAGACAAAGACTAAGCCAAAGTCATATTATGTGGTATTCTATTAATGCACTTTAAACCAACGTTACAGCCCATAGGAAAATGTCATATATTCACATTTCAAATATTTCACTCTATGTGTAATGAATCTATATAATATATGGGTTTCACTTTCTGAAATGAGTGACAAAAAATTGACCTTTCTCATGATATTCTAATTTTTTTAGATGTACCTATAAATGTGAAACACTTCCGAATATATTGAAATATATTTTGAAAACGTATTTTCAAAATATATATATCCTAAACCTTACAAACTGATGTTAATGTTACATTTCTAAATATGTTTATTTATGTGTGAAAATATATTTCATGTCTCAAGTCATCTATCAAATAATAAATTAAGTGATTTTTTTTGCAATGTGTGGTTTCTACAAAGAATAACAAACCTCCATATGGTAATCTAAATCTTCAAATAAAAATATTACAATATTAGAACTTTAGTTTAGTAAGTTTAATTTTGTATTTCTGCACTGCAATCAAACTAACAGCAGCAATTGTAATTGTTGTTTGCTATATATTTAGCTATCTGCTAATTGGCTATTAAATATTGCCATATATTTAAAATAATGTTATCTTTCATTGGAGTGTGTCCAGGAAACACAAAGTGGCTGTCCGGTCTAACGTTACATGTAGCTGCTTTAATTCCTATCTCTTGTAAACATTTATGTACCTTTCAACATTAATGTAAAAATGTCCATTCTATAAATTACCTTATAGTGACTCTGCGTTACGTCAGTTTGCTATAAAGAAATTTCTGGTGACCAAAATCAATTATTCTGCTAATGCCACAGTTACCACACCTCAAGACATTGTTCAGATGTTACTTCAAGATGTTTATTGACCGCATTACAGTTCCATATCACCACATCGCATAGTCCTACTCACAAAAGCATTTAAGGACAAAAACCTGACAAATGTCTTGAAATATAACATGTCTTGTAGTGTGCATGGTAACAGTGATGTGAGCCCATAACCACAGGCCTGTAATGAATTATTCCTTTCTTAAATTTCTATTACAGGGAATAATTGTCTGCACTGTAGTTACTAGGGCTGTGTATTGGCAAGTGCCTCCCGATACGATACATATCACGATAGGTGGGTCACAATACAATATATTGCTATGTATTTCGATACGTTACACATTTGCGATATATTGCAATACTTCAAATAGAAAATGTAAAAGTAGAGCTAGAAATACAACATGCTGTGCACCACCGGGGGTTTTCTGTAAGGATAAGTGTAAAAACATCCCTTACCTCTGCAGAGTGGCAATGATGTGCGATGCATAGACCATTAGATCAGAGGTTTGGGTTCTCAAACTGTGGATAGCGCCCCTCAAGTGGGTAGCACAGGGGAATAAGGTGGCTCACGCAAGTCACTTGGCTGTTGTGGTGCATTACAGTTAAAACAATGAACAAGGGCAGTATAAAACCACTGGTTCATCCGTGCTGTAAATGCGCTGGTGTCACATCCGTGAAAGCACAATAAATGTCATTGTAACTTTTCTTAATAAACTTTTTGTCTAATGCACTGCAGTAGCCAAGTGACTTGCGTCATGACATGCGAAGCCTACAAACAGCATTATTTTATATAACTCATTACTCCATGACTTATTTTGAAAACCAAAGAACACCCACACATCAGCTCTGAGAGCTCCAAGCGTTCTTATATTTTTCGCAATGCTCGCTTCCACTTACTTTTGGCCGTATGTATATGACATGATTAAAAAAAAAATATATCGATAGTAGAGGTATCACTATCGATACACTATCGAAAAAAATAACTATTGCGATAGTTACATGTATCGATATTTTTGCACAGCCCTAGTAGTTACAAAGTCAATTACCTTACAAAGTCAGTACCACTTTAGTAACCATGGGGATTAATCCAAATGTTTTTGTCTTCTTTCCTATGTTATTTTGCAGATACAGTACATAAGAAGGCAACTGACAGTTGGGCCAGACCATGAATTCTGAGGCAGTACTGAAGTTCCAAAATAAGAGAAGGGAGACATAAGCTTGTTCCACATTCACATTTAAAGGGACAGTTCATCCCTCTTGTCATTTCAAACCTGTATGACTTTCTTCCGTAGAACACAAAAGAAGATATTTTGAAGTTGATAACTGAACAGCACTGGACCCCATTCACTTCTACTATATGGACACAAACCCAATACAAGTGAATGGGGTCCAGCTAACAACATTTTTCAAAATATCTTTTGTGTTCTGCATAAGAAAGAAGGTCATGAAGGTTTGAAATGACAAGAGGGTGAATCAATTATGACAGAATTTTTATTTTTAGGTGAACTATCCCTATAAGCTTTGGTAGTATCTTAAGGCCAAATGTAGCTTTTTTTTAAAAATGTAGCTAACTTCCAGATTTTGGAAAAAATCTTAAAAATAATGACCATGTCAGGTAATTTTAGGACGACTTTATTGGTATTTCACAAGTGCTTTAATGCTAAAATCAGTTACATGTGAGGCTGACAATTTACTGAATATATACTTGTTAAATGATGGGTTATTTTAAAAAGGGACGAACCCAACCACTGGGTTAAATTGACCCAGCAAATGATTGATATTTGACCCTACAATGGGTTAAAATAACCCAGCATTCTGGCTTGAAATAACCCAGCATAGGTTGAAAATAACCCTATAATGAGGTTAACCCTGCCCTTTCTCTCAGCAGCTTTGTGAATAGGTTTTAAGAGAAAACACTTAACTAAAAGCTTTTAGTGCTATTTAGGAGAACTCCTAGTGCAAGATAAAATGTTTTGTGAATATGTCCCAAAGTCTATTATTTGTTGTTGGCTTGATTAATGTTGTTTATGTAAAGTCAATGTGCATTAAATGTTATAAACTCTGTACTTTATTGTAGGGATGCACCGAAACGAAAATTCTTGGCCGAAGCCGAACATGATGTGAAACACTTGGCCAAAGGCCGAATAATACCGAACATGATTTTTTGCATTTCTTCTATTTATTAAGCCATTTTTTTCACTATTGCACAAACTGAATAGTCAAAATGTGCTTTTTATAATTTGTCGTGCTTTTCAATAAAATACAATACAACTTAATATAAAATTGAGCAAAACAGTAAATTCAAACAAAAAATTGAACCCTCTCCCTTCATGAATAGCCTATATTAATTAGGCCTATAACAGACTGCTAAAAGAATGTAATGTAAGTTACTCTGTACCCCTACAACAAAACACTTCATTAAAAACTGTCATTCCACATTAGGCCATAAGATAAAAATATGAATAAACTAAAACTGTTGGATTATTATAGGCTACATTGCAAAATGATTTGAGAAAAAAAAAAAACATCCAATGCAAGCAATTCTGACTGATGCTGACTGACAACAATTTCAGTTCACGTCTCTGCTCCAAACTCCGCCCACAAAAGCTGACTGTTCTCTCAGAAGGTGCACTCATGGCCGGGCCGCCGGGATGCACAGAACATACTTTGAAAAGTTGTTTAGTACAGGGAACTGTGTGCACGCGACCACTGTATGATGTCAAAGTCTGTAATTTCCGCACGTTAAAAAATAAATACAACCTCACTATCATACTCCTACTCGAGCGATATTGCATCAATATATACTGTATATATACACAGTAATAGATTATATATTATATATGTATGTTTGTATAACATTACAATGTGTTTTAGCTGAAGTGACTTGGCAAGACTTGGTAACTTTTCCTTAAGTTTAAAGAGTACATAACTAGGGATTTTTAAGGTCCTACTTTGGTTTATGGAGTTTCCAACAACAAGTTTATGTACATAGAAGGTGTAAAAACGCGATTATTTCATAATAATAGCTAGTTACTTTTACCTTACTTCTTGACTGACTCGTTCAGCGATTCATCTGTCTAATCCCCTCCTATCCGCTAGCCTAGTCTGATGTGATTGGTCAGATGGTCTAGTCTGCTGTGATTGGTCTACCGCGAATGAGGCTCACGAGCTACAGTGTTTGGGGGAGAAGAGTGAAGTTTTCACGGTCCGTCCTAGCAAAACGTAGGCGGGCACTATATGTAGTGACTTAAATCCACGGCGGTTCGCGAATCGGACTAGGGACGACTCGTTTGCATGATTCAGAGTCGACTCCCTTTTTTCCAAGCCAATAACTTTGTTATTCATTCACCTTCGGATTTACAACTTGGCAGACTGCTTACTTTTTAAACACGGCAACATTACACACTGCATGAAATGTCATTTTCATGATCTTATGTTATGTACTCTTTAAGAAATAAATATGACTTCTGAGCAAATAAGCAAAAATCAACCACTATCTGAAACAGGGCGGGAAGACATCATTTTGTTTTTAGCTGTAACAACCGTCCCAATTGATTTTACACATGATAGCAAAGACACAGTGTAATATAAAATAATAAAGGCACAGTGATGCATAATGAACTAAGTCCTCTTTAAAATCAGCCCTCACTTCAATACACACAAGCACTTCTTTCTCTTTACACAGAAAAATTTGTTCAGCTCATTATCGGCCCCTGCGGGGCAGAGTGGTACCAGAACACAGAATGATGACTGTGTCCACAGACGGACTGATTAATAGACACTGTCCCTTTAAGACCGGACTATAAAATGTAAAATAAAGACACTTACTCTCTGGATTGAGGGTAAAAATTCAAAATTGGAAGCTTCATTTGTCAACGTCAAAAGGCTGTAGCAGAGGTAATATGCCTGTATGAAAGGATATAATTTGTCATCTTAATGAACTATAAGTGGTTTTGCAACATCACTCTTGGATATTAAAAAAGTAATGATTCAATAGCGCTCAGTCCTCAGAGGACTTCCTGCTTACTTGTTGGTCTAGAGTGGCATGACAATCCTCAGTGCTCTTTGAAGACCTGAGGGCTTTCACCAAGGATGAGGGGCGCATATGAGGTAGAAAAGGTTTCAGCGCAGACAGCTGGAAAAATAGTGTCAGAAAAGTTTCATACAGTTATAATTCCTTCATATGTCAAGCAAATGAAAAATGTCTGACAGTCGCATGCCATAAAGCACCTGCACAATTATATTATGTGAACATTGAAAATATGTTGACATTCTAGTTTTAATAAAAAAATATTCTCACCTTAAACTCTGTGTTTGAGGGTTTGTAAGTGCAGGTGTGATTTAAAAGCTTAGAGATGATAGACACGCTCAGGTGTTGTTTTAATTGCCTGTTGGTGAAAAAGCAAATATAATTTAATAATTTTCTATTTCTAGAATCTACACTGATAACGTGAACTGGTAGCATCAATATTTATGTCACATTACAGATTTAAACTCACTTTCCACGACTGCCATCTGGCAGAAGATAAACGAGTCGCCTGAGGTTGTGATGATCCTCTGACAAATCACTCAACGTCTCGCAAGCTTTAGATAACTGCATGTTATAACAGAAAAGCTGTGTTACTTGAGGGATTCTTTTATAAAGTTACAGTTCACTTCAACATAAAACTTCTGCCTCTTCACTACATGGAAATCATATTTTTCTCTTTTTGTGTTTGAGGTGACACATGAGCGAGGAGATGATGACATTTTTCATTTTGGGGGGGAGCTAGTCATTTCATCCGAATACATTGACAGGAAATATCTGACCTGGAAGTCCCAGTGTTTGATGTTTTTGAGCAGATTTTGTAGTAGGAGAGTGAAGTGTCCAATCGGAAGCAGTTGTAAATGAGTCTCCAGTCCAATTCGACACACCACTGTTAAAAGCAACAGCAGCTCTTCATCTGTGTACGCTCTCGGACACAACGCAGTAAACAGAGACAGGTACTGAACGTATAAACAAACAAACAAGACTGACAGTCATTTCATTTGAAACATGTTTTATAATTTGTCCAAAAACATGTAGTATATAACCTGGCACCCTTGGACTTACCCTGAGAACATTCTCAAAATTGTGTGCTGGTAACGTGTCATTAGCTTGGTCAGAGATCCGTGTTCCGTGACTGGTTTCTTCGGGCTGAAAGCACTCTCTGCAATGAAATACGAAAGAAAAAAAACTACTGGCAAAGCTATTAAAGCTCAATGTAATTATGAGGCATCCCCACTTTATAATTATTTTGTGTCAACTTCCACAAACCATAGTCACGGTAATACTGTAATAGTAAGAAAGGTTAAAAGCTTACAAAAGGTCTCCCTCGGTAAAAGGGGGTTGCAGGGCTTCAAGAGGGAAAAGGCTGATGAATGACGCTCCCATGTTAAGGAACACTAGCGCGATATCCTGTAAAGTGGGCACCCACACTTTAAATCTCTGGCTTTGGTTTTGAGTGTTTGGATTTTCCACTGCAAAACAAAACACATAGTTAACCATTTTTGCAATTCTATAAGAATATTTGGTCAATACGAGGTTCAGTGAGCATACTGTACCTATGTGCTCAGCAGCAGACAGAGCGATGCTTCGCAGCGAGTCCAGGATCCGTGAGGAAGTGATGGGGTTTGGGTGAACTGACATCATCTGAAAAAGTAATGCTCTTATATTTCAAGGAAATGATTGTGTAAACGTTTCTGTGGTTTTAACACTGACAAAACAATTAAGATTTTAGTTCTAGTCCAAAATGTTTAAGTGAGCTGGAGTGACAAAGCTATAAGTTTTCTAACTGTAATGTATACGTTTTGGCAGGTTCAAGTAAATGTCTCAAGGGTGTATATATGTTTCTCATGGGATAATACAAGCAGGCCTGAACAAAACAGAGCAGAGCAGATTTTGTAACAGATAGGCGCACAGCAGCTTCAAAGATCAACACAATAAAGTATCAAATTCAACTGAAAATCTAAATATAGAGTATATCACATGAAACATATGGCGCCACAAAAAGCATGAACACTTAAGGCAAAGAAATTGCGCTTGTGCTGTGATACTTCCTCATCTAATGCAATGATATGCATATATTATTTAATGTGATATGATATTCATACGTTTACTCTACATTGCACATGTTATGAGATACAGCAGTTGTTTGTGAGAGAGTGTTTGAGTAAATATAAGACATGTGGACAGCTTTACCTGAAAAAGCCAGAGTGTCACCTCAGGCTGACAAGGAAAAGAAATATAGGCTGTCCTCAACAAGCCTGCGCTGATCAGAAACAGCACTTGTTCAGTACGGGCCCTACAGAGGAACAAAGCCAAACACTCAAATCTCAGCTCAACACTTAAGCTTGTTCTTTTTCACCTCACATAAACAAATGAACCCGAGAATCTGAGTCATGAACAAATAAATCAGACCTTTGTGATTTCCAAAACATGTCAATTTTGACATTTAAACATTTCAGTTCATAAGCAAGAAATTAAGGACACAAGTTCAGAGTGACATGCGTGTGACAGTCTTACTGAAGGAAAATGTGTTGTGATCGGTTTTGTGGAGTCACGCTAATCTTCCTCAGGTCCAGCGTCAGGTGGTTAAAGAGTCGACCAAACTTAGCCGGTGTAAAGATTTCCTCTCCCGGGTGGATCTCCCTAATGGCACATGAGGCGACCGAGAACTTTTGCAAAAATTCCCTAAACATAAACAGATAGTCATGGTTAAAGATAATAATCAAAGGGTTAAACATATTGGTACACTGAAAAAGCACATTTCATTCATTATCAACCTATGCATAGTGGAATCTTAAAATGGATGCCAAAAATACAAAAGGCTTTCTTGCTTATGTCCAGCCTCACACATATTTGGCACCCACAGAACTCAGGAGACAGATCCCAATCTTTTGCAGAACTGAAATACTGACCTTCCAAGATGATAAAAACCCCAAAAGACAAGACTGTTTTGACTAATAAATAGGATATTACACTCTTATTTCTGGCTAAAATCATAATCATAATCATTAAATTCCACACAAATTAAATCCAATCCAAAAATGTTCACAGATTTTTACTTCAAGTGCAGAAAATGCAACCAACTCCGCAGATGCCATCCGGGTCTGCTATTGCCTCATGTGCCCTGTAAGTTCAGCACTACAGCATGATGCCATGGGTAGAAGCAGAGTTTCCAGTTCCCTCTCAGCCTTTTCCATAATCATAACTGCTCCCAATTTCCCGAGAGTCACTTTGCATTTTGCTAACACCCCATTACTATAGCAACCGTAATGCTGGATATATAATGGAAATTACTACACTTCCTCAACAAACTGGTCTTATTTGATCCCTTCCAAAAGTTTGGATTTTAAAAAACAAACTGGAATTGCATGCAGTATGAACAAAGCCTAACAGAAGACCACTTATGGTAAAAAACACATTACCTTTGTTCAAGTGAAATATCTTCCTCTTTAGCATCACTGTTCTCATCCTCATTTAAATTCAGCAGGTCCTCCTGACATGACTCTAGCAATTGTCTCTCTAGCTCTTTTGACCTGTGCATTACAGAAAAACAAAGTAAGTAAAGTAATTATAAGACATTTATCATGATCATGTCTAAATGCTGTGTGTTGTTTCAATAAATGCTATCACTTAAAAGTTTTAATACATAATCAAGGGTGAGTGAACAATTTGATCTGTCGACTTTAAACACCCAGTGTTATTACCAAGCAGAATGCAAAATGAATAACAATTAGGACTAGACGTTTACTTTTCTGAAAGAAAATATAAGTGGTGCTTGCCCATGAATGTTGGATGTTCATGGACAATGTTGCATGTTATGAAATAAACCCCTACAGACAAGAACCTCCACTTTGCGGGCCGCTCCTGATCCCACTGTTGGGGTTTATTCTGCAATAACACACGGTCTGGCTGTACATTATCCCACTTATTACACAGCTACTAATATTAAACATGACATACTGATGTCACATATTGTTGGTAACAAATGCAGACCTTCCACGAGGAAAACCTGTTTCCTTTTGGTTTTAAGGCAAGACACAAAATTCAAATGAGACACAATTTAGTTTATTCGTTTGTAAATATACTCTAATGTGTTATTAAAAAGGCATTTTTTTATTTCATTTTAAACTACACCTGTCAAAATGACTTGCAGTACTTGGATGGCTGTGCATTTTTAATTTTGAGCACTCATTATCATGAAATAACTGGAATGTCACAACTGGCCAATCAGAATCAAGTATTCCAGAGCATGGTGTAATAAGTGCAGTTATGTACGGACCTAAATCAAAGCAGTCCATCATCTAGTCTCTATGATATACAGGCTCAATTTTGTCCATAATAATATAAATATTTAAATTTCTAGGTGAACTATTCGTTTAATGCACCAAAGGCAGAAATCGCTGACTGTATAGTTTATAAAAGTAACAGCACTTCTCAACAAGCTGTATGACTTCAGGTACACATTACAAACGCAAAATGTGAATTCTCAGCTTTAGCATTTAAAGGTCTGCCGAGCACAAAAACATCAGACCAACCTTTGATATTGTTCCTTCTCCTGCAGCATCTGTTCCAGTGTATTTCTGTAACTAACTGCATTGGTCTTTGCTTTCAGTGCCACGGGCTAATACAGATGATAAGAAAAAACCTCAGGTGTTTTTGCTTACGAGGACACAACAAATGATAATTAATGCCACTTGAGCTCAAATAATGTTTCTTCTGTTCATAGTCAGATTTTCACTTACTGCTGCCTTTGCTTTTGGCACTGGTGTGTTGGGCTCTGAGAAAGCGTCTCTCTCGGGGGTAACGGGCTCGCAGGCTCTCCAATCCATGATCTCCCTGAGGGAAGGGAGCTGCTCATCCTCATCGCTGCTGCTCAGGTTGATAGCGCAGCTTTCTCTTAGATCATCTTCTGAATCATCACCCAGCTCAATATCTAAGGGATCCTTCCACAGGGGGGAGCGTTTCTTTTCACTTGATCCTTCTGCTTTCACACTCGCAGCTGGGACAGGCATGTTAGCCTTGGGGCTGCGTGACTGCTCCACTTTCAGCAGCGTTCTTTCATCCGATTCCATCTTACATGAACCAGCATGCCCTGCAAAGCTGGGTGTTCTCAGATCGGGCCGATGGGAGGACGAGCTGATTTTAACGCTCTCCTTAAGGCTGGGCAAGGAGCTTGTGTGTGTGGGAGCAGCATTGCCTTCTCGCTCTCCGTTTGTGTTTTTGCTGTGTGTTTTGGGTGCTGGCAGGCAGGGGTCCGGTGTAAAGAGGCCCTCAATGCTGTCAAACGTGGTGCTTGACTTGGGGGAGATTTTGCGCAGATGTGGTTGGCTGGGTGGAGTTTTGGGATTTTTGTTGGCGTGTGCCACTATAGAGTCTTTAGGCTGTTTAGTGGGCTGGAATAAATGTGTTTTGTCACTCTCTGTGTTTGACTTACTGCCGGTCTCTCGTTTAAAAAGCTGCCTGGAGATGGATGGCAAACGTCTTGGTTTGTTGGGGTCTGATGTTTGTGAAAGTGGTTTAGGGGTCAGTTTATCTTTTATGGTTAGCACAGGCTCGTTGACAGAGTTCAAAAAAGCCCGTTTGACAAACTTTGGCGGTGAGTATATATCGGGGGTTAAGCTGGGGGTGAGCCGGGCATCTACGCATGGACGTTTGTGATCCTTTTCACTGCCTGTACTAGACTCTCGTTTTCTTTTTGCAGAAAGGGACTCTCTGCCCTCTGTTGGCAGAAAGAGGTAATTCACACAAACAGCAACAGTTTAGTTTCAGAAAATGTTTCAACAGATCAGTATCAGTAAACCCCATTCAAACCAATTTTGTCACTGCATGAACACAATCGCATAGAATCTGCTAGTTCTAGCTTCCTTCCTTAGCTATGAGCTTCGCTACTACTAAAATATAATTTTACGTCATTCTTATGCCACTAAGAAATGAACATTGCAGAGGGTTATTTAAAGACTGTACCAGACATGAACAAGATTAGTGAGAATCAATGTATCTACAATGAGTAAATGAGCAACGCCTGATTGTTCTCACAACACACCATTGATTACCATAGCATTAGCAAGAAAAAATGCTTTATACATTTCTTTGTTCTGTTGAACACAAAAGAAGATATTTTGAAGAATGTAGGAAAGCAAACAGTACTGGGCACATTTGACTACCATTGTCACTTTTCCTACTATGGTAGTCAATAGTGGCCAAGAACTGTTTGGTGACAAGCATTCTTCCAAATATATTTCTCTGTTCATCAGAACAAAAACATTTATACAGATTTGGAGGGTGAGTAAATGAAGACAGAATTTTTATTTTTGGGTGAACTGTCCCTTTACCTCCACACAACTGAATATATGTCAAGGGTTCTGCAAATATTAATATAATGTATTATTTGATGAAAGTCTTGATGTGTTGGTCTCTCTCCACATGCATTGTCTGCACTTGAACTGCGTCACTGGCTCGGTATAGAATGTTTACCTTTAAATAATGCGCAACAACCAGAACAACATCGATAGTCACAACACGAGAGCAGAGGAGTGAATTGTGTTGTTTGAAGAGATAGGTCAAGACTTTGTATTTACAGTTATTTGCTTTTCTCCAAGCACGTTTGATGCCTTCAGAACATTTGAAATGTGCATGACTCGCACAGTTATTTTATAACACTTTAAAAAAATCTACATTTTGGTTTCAAAACTCAAAGAAAGCTAATCAACATAAAGGTGAGTAAATTAAAAATCGATCGTTTTTGGGTGAACTAATCTTTTAAGTTAACTAGCGCGCTCCTACAGTAGCTGACATGAAACTCCACTGTCTAGGCTTCCACTGGCAGTCTCTTTAAAACGCTGCTCTGTGTTTGCATAAAGTCTCATCTTTGTCAAGTGACTGGACACACCCCCTGTATTAGCCAATGGTCAACCTCACTCAAGTCACCAGCATGAAAACAAATAAGTTCATATGCAGTGAGAAAAGGGCTTCACGCAACAACAAAAAATGGTAACAATGTTTACCTCGAGAAGGCTTCCCACGAGGTGGGCTTGATTCCTGTAATAAAAAAAGCACATGATTTAACATGCTTACCACGAACAGTCACTTATTAAATTACATACAAATTATCATAACATATATTGCATTTATTGTAATTATATTGGTATAAAATCTTATATAATCTTTAGGCTCTTTTAGGAGCTCTGTACCTTCTGATTGGACATGTTGCTATAAATGGAGGTTTTGTGGTCCCTACGCTCCATTCTATCTTTTCTCTGATCAGGACGATGGTGGATTCGCAGTGCTGTGCTAAATGAGCTTCTGGGTCTCTCCTGGACTAAGCATGAACTATTTGGCCTTGAGTGAGATGGCTGAGGAAGAGTATGTCTTCTAGACTTAACATCAATGGGAGGTAATATACATTTGTTGAGCTAAACACACAATAACAGAAGAATAATAGTGATGGAAGTTATATGCCAGGAGACAGACACACTTACGGGTATTAATCATGAGTCATGACTATAATAAACAAAGCAAATCTACAGAAATGAATGACTTTTTGTATTAGGTTTGGAGCTAATATATCATTTTGACTACCACCGAGACATTCAATTTGCAAATGAATTATTTAAAATGCTATTTCCAGCTTTCCTGTTTGTTTTTGATCATCTGAACAGAAATTAGAAATCAGAACAGACAGAAATTAAAGACAGTAACTTTAAAATGCATTAAGAAGGAATTGATAGTTACCCTCAGGTTTTCATTCAGCTCTTTACTGAGAGCCAGAGATATATCTCGGTCTCTTTTGTAAGAACTGGTCCTCTGGAGGTCCTTTTTAGTCATAGGACTGAGAGACCCATCTTTACACGGGTAAATGTTTCCACTGTTTGCTTGTAGCTTTCTCATAACAACACTGCAATTTGACAATCTGTCCAGTTCTGTCTTAGCGCTCTTGTTGAAGATTTTAGACTCCCTCCGACCCAGCTCAGGGTTTTTGACTGGCAGTTCGGGTTTAGGCTGTGCGCTTGAGACTTTGGGGGTCTTCTCAGGGGGTTCAAGGCAAGGTCTAACCGATGCAGGACGGGATGTGCCATCTGAACTTTGGCGCCGTGGAATACCGAGTGGAATGAGTTCTTTCACTAAAAAACAAAGACAGTCACAGAGACAGTCTGGCTAGACGCAAATGCAACAATGACTCCTTCATATCACATGGTAGCTGAATCACATTACACACCTGGATTACATGCTAGCACAGGTTTAATAAGATTATCAGCAATATCGGGTAAGGAGTAGGTACAGAAGTAAGACTGACATGATTAAAATGGATAAATCTGGATTAAAAAGAGGGAAATTATGCAAGGGTTAAGCAACAAATTGCATTCGCCCATATTCTGGAGGACAGCCAATGCCAATGCACCATAAACTCACAAGCAGATCAACAGCAGCCCAACACTAAGCATCCCTCTGTAGGGTTAATAAATGCAACACAGGGGATCTCTATCTCACCCATAGAGGTAATGTGTTGCTTCAGATTACTCGACATTTTATAGTGATGAAAGATAGCCAGGTGTCTCTAAAAGTCATCCTTGTCATCTGTACGGAGTGAAATGCACGTATATCATGTGTTAAAACAACTAAACGTATATATAAGCATGCAAAACTCTCATTTGTTTAGCTAACCAAATCCAGTTCAGTTCAGTCTGTGCCACTGACACCCATTCCTATACGATGAGGTAGGCTACACAAATACAGCATTTACAAGACACACTTTACCATCAGTCAACATACGATATGACAGATTTTATGTTCAACAGACCTGTGATCCATGTTTCAAGGGTTGTAATATCAGGTGGGTGTGCGCCTGAAAAACAAAGCAATGGGGAAATTTCAGACATGGAAAATTGAACAAAGATTGACATCAAAATCAAATGAAAGGTTTTGCTGTCTTTTGATGACTTTACACCGTGAAGTCGGTTTCAATTGTTCAAGTCTTTAGGCGGGAATACTTTCGCTATGCGCTCTGTACGTAACGTTAAACCGCTAACGTTAGCATGCTAGTCTTACGAATCGAAACCAGCAACTTTTAAGTTTCAGCTGAAGACATCACTGACAGCTAGTGTAACGTTAATGTTTTGCTTTGACAAATGCCACAAATAAACATCCTTCCCGGATATCCAAATACCGCTCACTACTGTCAAACATGCTGACGTTACCGTGAAGTTTTACCGACAATCCGTTCAAACACAAGCAAACAAACAAACAGCTGTGCATCTCAACTTTTATAAAGAGACCATTTCGTTCATCAATTTTGACCAGGTTAACAGAAAACGTTTACAATATCCAAACAAACCACGACTTACTAGCTGTCAAGCCCATTTTGGGCACGTTTATTTAATCGTATGCGGCATTTCGAAACAAAAGTGCATGCGCAAATGTTTAAGGGAGAAATGGCATTGAATGTGTACCAGACATCGCTGAGGATCATTTGATAAACTCCATGATGAACGCGCTGTTGTGTTTCTCAGGAGCCGCCATTTGTATGTGGGAGGAGCCAGTGGTGTATTTCACGGAAACAACCGCTAGGGGGCATCAAGTGTGCGCGCCAAAATTAAAAGTAGAAATAATAATGAATGAGAGGGTCTGTTATTTCAGCTGCAATTGTGTGAAGAAGAATATACAAATTCCTATAAAGTTGCAGGACTTATTAAGCAAAATAGATACTAAACAGTACAAAACTTAATACAAAATACTAATAAAACATTGTAATGCATGAAAAGCTACCGTAATTCTCAAATAAAAAACCTAGCGTGGCATAAAAGCCTTTTAATTGTCCCTTATTACGAAACTTGTTTGCCAGGACATTTATTTTTATTAGAAATCTTTTCCACAAAAAAGCCTAAACATGTCACTTTGTTTTTATGTCGTGTCACCGCTGTCTTGATAACTACAAAGCAAGCATTTGTTAGGTTCGTGAGTCTCTATTCGTGGATAATTTAACCTAAAATGCATTGTGTTTCCTGATGATATTTCTTGAAAACACAAAGTCCACATGCCGTCTATTCTACACTATACGGTACTATAGCAGCAGTCTGGTAGGGTAGGCTATTATGTAACGGGGGCGTTCTGCAAATATATGGGTTAAAAGTTCTGTTTGACACCAATGAAGGTTACTGGAGCAGGAAAATGCTTATGCAAAGCTTATCGTTCTGTGCTGCAATAATACTTTGCATTGCGCATGACTCTCTTTCATCTGAAATCCAAAGTCTCGGTTATGTTGCTAAAGCTGACAATAATACCTTAAAATTAATAGTAAATCTGACTCTAAATGTTAGTTTGGACAAAGCAAAACCCACCAGCTCGTCCCCTGAAGAGAACACTGAGGCGCAAAGGAATAGTGAAGAGAAGGCGCACAGTAAAGACGGACAACAGGACAACAAAGACGCTCGTGGAAAATCAGGCGAGTTATCTATATGGGGTATAACGGAGGGAACAATATAATAATTATAATTTTTCTTTTACCATATTTAAATTATTGCCAAAGTAAGTTTCTCTAAACCATGACAAAGAATGCTTATCAATTGGGAAGTTAGTTTCCAAAAATCTTGTTTTTTATTATGTTATCATGTTATTGTGATTTATTGTGTTAGTAAGCTGTATTTTTTAGTTATTATGGCTTAAATCTAAACAAACCAACTGCAGTTTGATTGATATTAATTGGAATGTACAATAAACATTTTTTTAATAATTTTGGAAATAAACTCTTCAATTATTTATTTGTTCTGGAAACGATATTAAAATTCGTAGTGAATGGTCAGATCTGTTTGGTAACATGGTGTATGCTTAATTTGTTCATTCAGTGTTGAGAAAAAATGCTATACAACCCAAAATGATGCTGATTCAGCCCCAACAATAAATCAACATGATGTTTACTCAGCATTTATTCGCAGGCACATCCACTCTTCTCAAACTTTCTCCTCTCTGGCTTAATAAGTAGCTGTTTATATTAGCCTCTATATTGAATGCCTGTTTCCATGTCTTGACACAGATTGTCCACCACTGGGGTTGGAGTCTCTAAAAGTGTCTGATGAACAGCTGGAGGCATCCTCCTATTTGAGTGTTGGGTTGGGTGCTCATAGAGGACGCCTTAACATACAGGTCAGCCCATTTTGTATATGTTTGATAACTGTATTTAAATTATTTAATGATAATAAATAAGTTTGGAATTTCACTCTGAAAAAGGGTGCTACAAAAGTTGCCACAGAGTAACCATTTCTGGTTCCCCAACGAACCTTTTGTGAGGCAGAAAAGTTATTCAGATGTTGAAAGTTTCTTATGGAACCCTTCAGCCAAAAAGGGTTCTTCTATATATAGGGCATCATGAAGCACTTTTTTGAGTCTTAGGCACAATTGTTGATTTTGTTATAGTCATGCTTGTGTTCAGAGGTTGATAAAGAGATTCATCTATTGCTGTGTGCTGTGTAGTCTGGTTTAGAGGATGACGATGAGTATGATGGAGCGTGGTGTGCGGAGCTGGAGGATCAGGAACAGTGGTTGCAGTTGGATGCTCTCAGACCAACTCTGTTTACTGGGGTCATCCTACAAGGCAGAAACTCCATCTGGGGGTCAGTGTGTGTTTTACACTCTGAAGAATACAGTTTATCATCACATTAAACTTGGAAACACCACCATGTTGATAGTCATTTCTTGGAAAAAAAATAGCTTCAAATGGCATAATTTCTACAGACTTCTAATCTGTTCATGGTAATATTTGTACACTAAATTGTGAGTTGTGTTTGTTTTTGTAGCTTGCACTGGGTCCACACATATAAAGTGCAGTTCAGTAATGACTCACTGGTATGGAAGCCCTGCATGAATGGATCAGAGGAGGCGGTAAGTTTTTGTTTTTTATAAAAGTGCATCTAACCTACATTTGTCAACTCTGCATCATGGAGATTTTCTTTGAAAGAGTCCATTGTAAAAAATTACTTGCACAGCAGAATAAGGCATTAAGAGTCATAGCGAGAGCAATACTAGAATGGTCTGGATCAAGCTCCTTTCCCAGTCCTGTCCATTAAAGGGAAAACATCACAAATAGACCTTAGGAATAAGCAAGACATAAATCTTTGAATCCTGTCAGAGAAAAGCCTGTTTAGTAATGTTTCCTAGTTGTGTCTTTTATTTTCTATTGCAAGTTTACTTTACTGTATCTCTCCTGATATCTGACTCTCTGTGCAGGTGTTTGTCGGGAATAAAGATCAAGAGACTCCGGTTCTGGCTCTTTTCCCTGAGCCCTCAGTGGCCCAATACATTCGCATTAACCCACAGACGTGGTTCAGCAACGGCACCATTTGCCTCCGGGCTGAAGTGCTGGGCTGCCCAGTGCCAGGTTCAACACTACACTACTGAATTTAAAAATATTTAGGTCAGGACCATTGGTCATGACATATGGAAACTGGTTTAAATAAAAATATAAAATATTTACTACTAGTAAATTTAATTTGGCTCGAATGTAATGAAGTTTGTATACTGTAGTTTGGATCCAATGAGTAGTTATACACGACTATGCACAGTTTTGCAAATCTTGTCTGTGTTCGTAGATCCTGACGACCCACATTTTTCCGAGTCTGAGAGCGGATCCTCAGATAACCTGGACTTCAGACATCACAATTACAATGAGATGAGGAAAGTTAGTACGTTTTAGATCTCAAACATTGTCTTCACAACAATCCTACTTTCAAAATGTCCCTAAGTGAACTGACACAAATCATTTTCTCTCCAGCTAATGAAGTCTGTGACAGACGAGTGTCCAGATATCACACGCATCTACACCATTGGCAGGAGTTACACTGGACTGAAGCTTTATGTTATGGAAATATCTGATAACCCAGGGAAACATGAGCTCGGTAAGCGTTCACTCCACCAAGACCCTTCAGTCATTGTATGAGGTTATTTAAGGTCCCTGTAGTTGATGTATGTGTTTCAGAGACTTCATCTAATAGACCACACGCCTAAATAGTGTTCAAATGATTCTTTCAACATCTCTAATATATCTCTCTTAAAACACATAGTAGAATGTGTTTTCTTTTGCTTTTGATTTATCT